>NC_136633.1:6674364-7008364 GCF_933228915.1 Telmatherina bonti
CTATAATTAGCTAAAACTCCTGGATCCAGAGTTGGTTTTTTAAGCAACTGTTTAATTTCAGTTGTCTTAAAATATTGAGGTACATATTCTATTAATAGAGATGAATTGATCAGGTCCAGTACAGATGTATTAATTAAGAAACATATTTCCTTGAATAATCTGGTTAGGATGGGGTCTAAAACACAGGCTGAAAGTTTAGAAGTTATTATGTTGGTTAACTTGGAGAGCTGTACAGGCAAGAAACGGTCCAAATGACAATCAGCTTCTAAAGACGTTTCTAAGGCTGCTGCAGATGAAATAGTATTATTAGTGTGAAGGTTATTACTGATTTCCTTACGAATATATTTTGTTTACAAAGAAAATCATAAAGTCATCACAGCTGAGGTATAAAGGAATACATGGCTCAACAGCACTTTGGCTCTGAGTCAGCCTGGCAAAAGTGCTGAAGAGAAACCTGGGGTTGTTCTTGTTCTCCTCTATCAATGATGAATAATAAGCTGTTTTAGCCACACGTAAGGCTTTTTTAATACACTATTAAACTTATTTCCAAACCATGAGACAGTCTTCTAAACCAGGTGAACGCCATTTTCTTTCCAAACGCCTCGATGTCTGTTTTAAAGCTTGAAGCTGAGAATTAAACCGCAGGGCCCGCTTCTTCTGACTGGTTCACTTCTTCTTTAGAGGAGCAACATTATCTAATGTTATACGCATTAAAGCTGTCATTCTAGCAGCACATTTATCAACCTGTGTCGGAGTAAAGCTCGGACGGATGTTTTCTGTCAAGTTAACACATGGTCTTGTAGGAAATACTGCTGAAATAGACTTGTTAAATTTGTTAACAACACTTGTCAACACTGAGTTAAAGGCAATGTTTAAACTGTCATGTTCATCATCAACATGAATGTTAAAATCTCCCAGAACAATAACTTTAACAGTATTCAGCACTAAGTCTGATAAGAGGTCTAAGAAGTCAGTTAGAAACTGAGTAAGATCCAGGTGGACGGTAGACTACTACTAGGAGAAGTGGCTTCTCTGATTTCCATCTTGGGTGGGATAGACTAAGAGTCAGGTGTTCAGAGTTATTGTAACTATTTTTATGTCTAGGACTAATCAATAACTCTAATTTAAGGATACCAGCCACACCTCCTCCTTGGCCTGTAGTTCTTGTAACATGAACATTTAGATAATCAGATGGAGTTAATTCATTAATACTAACATGATCCTCCTGCTGCAGCCAGGTTTCCACAAGACGAAATAGATCAATATAATGATCAGTAATCAGGTCATTGACTAAAAGAGACTTTGACAGAAGAGATCTGATGTTCAATAAACCAGATTTAATGATTTTATTATTTTGTGTGGTTGGATTTATTGTTTTGATATGCAGAGAAGCATGAAGCTACCAGGACTATGTGTGGACATGTCCACAATCCCAGATTCCTGCTGCAGGTTCAGTCTGGAGGTGAACAAGTTTCACTTCCGTCCTCTGAGACTGAAGAAACGTTTGTGGTTTGTTATCAGATGTCACCACTCAGCATCATCATCCTGTCAACCAGGAAGTGAAGACACTTCCTCCATGGTCTCTCAGCAGAGCTGAACTGCTTCCAGACGACTCCTTCAGTCTTTCATGCTGAACCTGATCATGGATCTCATGATGATGATGATGATGATGATGATGGTGGTTCTGGTCTGTGCAGAGACTGAAGACGTGACGGAGGTCAGAGGAGAGCTGGGAACAGATGTGACTTTAACCTGCAACATCAGTAAGACAGACGTCTACTGGTTCATGTTGATCCACAGTCAGCTTAAAGTCCGTATTGGAGAGACTGTTGCTTCTGTTCCTGAATATCCCTCTGCTGAATATGAAACCAAATATTTAATCCAGGAAAACAGACTCGTGATTAGAGACATCACAGCAGAGGACTGCAGGCTTTACTTCTGCAGCAGGAGGATAAATGGGACTATTGTCTCTGTGGACACTTTCCGTCTCATCTCAGGTAAGTCCTGCAGGTTTTTACTTCTGGTCTGGAAACTTCTGGATCTTCTGGTCTGCTGATAAAAACTGGTTTCCATTTGAACTCTCAGGTTACACGTCCTGAAACATCTTCTCAGTGAATCTTTTAACGTCTGCCAGCATCAGAACCTGCTTCAAGATGATGATGTGTTTAGTTCAGGTCAGAGAGACGTGTCCAAGTTCAAACATGAGGTGATTTGTGTTAACTGCCAGCTTCTACGTGGCATCATAAAGCTGCCGTCACTAGTTTATCATTAAAAGATGGAAACCGTGGAGCCTCAGAAACACAAGCTGCTGTTATAACATGATGAAGATGCTTTTCATCTTCACAGGAAAAGGAAAGATGTTTGTTTCTGCTGCAGACAGTCAAGTTTTATAAGTTCAGGACGTTGGATTATCTTGATGGAGGTTTCCTTCAGCGTCTGAACCACACTGAACTGTAAACTCTGATGTTCCTGTGAGTCTTTCACATGTTAAAGATGAAGATGTTCAGGCTGACTCACCGTCTGTGGAGAGAAAACAGGATTTTGTATTTGCAGTATCTATATTTCTGAATATCCATAGGCAAGAAGCTCTGCTGGCAAAGAACAGGTTCTTGCCACTGAAATAACTAGAAGAACATCCCACTTGATCTCATTAAAACTCAGATGTCCCAGCTTTCCAGAAACCCTTAAATGTACCACATATTTGTGAGGAGTCTGGAAACATGAAAGGAGTCTCCAAAGTACACAAAGAGGACAACCAGGATGTTCTCCCACAACCATCTGTCGTCTCTTCTCTGGGTAGTCAGATGATACCAGAGTCAGCAATAAGGGAGAGGAAATGGGAGAGAGAAACATCACATAACTCCATGGCGGCTGGATCTAACAGCTAACAGTTACAATCTCCCAGAACAAGACCCAAGAACCATCTCTGTCTCAGGTATGAAGAGCTGGTCTGAACCAGGTCCTGGCATTATCCAGACTAGATGAAGAAGTTAATTCCCTCCTAGCTGCACATATGAAGCAGCCGACGTTCTGACAGATACTGCAGAGAAGCATGAAGCTACCAGGAATATGTGTGGACATGTCCTCCTGCTGCAACCAGGTTTCCATAAGACGAAATAGATCAATATAATGATCAGTAATCAGGTATTTTACTAACAGAGACTTAGACAGAAGAGATCTGATTTTTGACAAACCACATTTAATGGTTTTTATTATTTTGTGTGGTTAGATTTATTGTTTTGATATGCAGAGAAGCATGAAGCTACCAGGACTATGTGTGGACATGTCCACAGTCCTGGTTCTGTTTCCTGAACCAGTCTGAGGCTGAAGATGATGGAGGACGGAAGAACAGAAGCTCAGGATTCTGGAAATGATGCTTTAGTTTCCACCTTTATTCCTGATTCTCTGACATCAGGAGGACAAAAAAGATGAAAAGCAGCTCTATGAAGACAATCTGTCCCAGATTCCTGCTGCAGGTTCAGTCTGGAGGTGAACAAGTTTCACTTCCGTCCTCTGAGACTGAAGAAACGTTTTTGGTTTGTTATCAGATGTCACCACTCAGCATCATCATCCTGTCAACCAGGAAATGAAGACATAAAGTCATTTAACTTATTAAAAAGACACATCCATGATGATAGTGGATAAGTTACATGGTTTGTTGTCAATGTTGATGATGATGCGGAGTTGAAATGTGCTCCACATATCACACAGAAAGATCAAAAAGTGACATGTCAAAGATCAAGGAGTGACATCGTAAAGGAAATGTTCTCCAAATATCCCACACGCATATGGAAGTAGAAAAGCTTACAGAAACTGGTATTCCCAGGTGGTTTCTCCAAATATTGTGTGTACGCCAGGGTCAGTGTTGGTGTGAAGGTAGGAACATTTTACTGTCAAGTCATGTTTTTTTTATTCATCCCAAAAGTTGACTATAATTGGCATAGGCTAGGTTTTTTGTGTGCAACAGTTTGAAAATGAGACCCAAGGCCAGACCCTGCTTAGCTTCTAAGATCAGGTGTGTTCAGGGTGGTATGGCCGTAAGCAGCAGATATGGATGAAAAATGCCTTTTTGAGGTAGCTCAAAATACATAAAGCTAATGCCAACTTGACACGGATCCAGCAGTTACATCACACACGTTTATGACATTTGATATATGCTCCAAATGTTACATAGAAACATCAAAGAGTGACATCTCAAAGATTAAAGAGTGACATGTCAAAGATCAAAGGGTGACATAATAAAGGAAATCTTCTCAACATATCACATATGTATATGGAAGTGCAAAAGATTATAGCACCTGGTATTCCCAGGCTTTTTATCCAGATTTTGTGCCTATGCCAGGGTCAGAGTAGGCATTTTACCATCAAGTCGTGCTTTTCTAAATCTCAAAAGTTGACGATTATTGGTGTACACAAGTTTTTTTGTGTGCGAATGCTTGAAAATGAGATCCCAGACTCAACCCTGCTTACCTTCCAAGATCAGATGATATCAGGCGTGTTCAGGGTGGTATGGTCGTAAGCAGCAACTCCAAATGCTTAAAGCTGGCACCAACATGACACAGATCAAGCAGTGACATCACATATGTTTCAAATGTGCTCCAAACATTACATAGAAAGATCAAAGAGTAACATGTCAAAGATCAAAAAATGACTTGTCTAAGATCAAAGAGTGACATCATAAAGGAAATGTTCTCCAAATATCCCATACGCATATGGAAGTGGAAAAGCTTACAGTACCTGGTATTCCCACGTGGTTTCTCAAGATTTTGTGCATATGGCAGGGTCAGAGTTGGCATCAAGTAAACCGAAGTTCGGGGCACCACCTGACAAGTTAGGAACAAAGATACTGAACAATGCCTAAGTCTCAAGAGTCAGCAGTGAAGGCTGAGATCGAGCACTGGCTTTGTCACCGGCAATCTGACACAGACAAATGCAAAATAAGCACAGACAACTTCCGTTTAAGATACACCAGAATTTATTAAACAGATTTTCATCAACAGGTTAACATCAATCGGTTCAATCAATGTGATGCACTCAAATTTCCTATGCTAAAATAATGTCAATCTAACTACAAAAACATTTGAATAAAATGGTTAAGACGATGAGACATTAAATGAGGGTTGGTGATAGGGATGTGTGTGTGTATAGGGGAAAGAAGAGAGGGGCAAAAGTGGGAATGACTTTAGCAATGAGCTTTGATGTATGAGGCTAGCTATAGGTTACAAGCTAGCTTAGCCGCTAATGGTGCAAGCTGCTGAGTCCAGCTAGGTTAGCAGTGAATGGGACTGACTATGAATGGCTATAAGGCACTTGTTTTGAGGTCGCTGTAGCTTAGCACACCTAGCCTACGGTGACTATCAGGTGGTTAGTCAGTTAAGAATGTTAACTCTGACGCTGATGCTAGCACTAGCTTAGCAAGATGCAAGATGGCTTAAAGGACTAGATAATGGGCAATTTGGAGCGAAAGAATTGAGCATGAGCTTTAGCTAGCATTAGCTGTGTAATGGTAATGCTAGTTTAGCTGATGCTAATGCTAATTTAGCAAGTTGCAAATGATGGACATTCAACAGGAAAGAGGGAGCTCGAACCTCAGCTAGCATCAGCCGTTCAATGCTAATGTAAGCCTAACCGATGCTAATGCTAATTTAGCGGATTACAAGATGGCTGACAGGAAGTAAGACAAAATGGCAGACACTCAACATGAAAGAGGAAGCTAAAGCTTCAGGTAGCATTAGCCGTTTAATGCTAATGTTAGCGTAGCCGGTGCTAATGCTAATTTAGCAGATTACCAAATGGCTAACATGAAGAAAGACAAAATGGCAGATAGCCATGTGGTCTTAGGACCCTCAGGTCTGGGGAACTTTGAGGGAGACAAAGGAAGGAGAGAATGAGGAGATGAAAATAATGAGAAAATGACTTGAATTGTCAGTTCTGTGGTCCTTACACAGGCACAAACGTGAGATCAACTCCCATAGTTGTGACTGGAATTTAGAAAGGTGACACAGATAGCCAAACAGTCAATGTCAACAGGTTTGCAAAACAATTAGCTTAATTTCCAATCTAGAAATGAGATCAATAGAGATAAATTTAGAACCAAATATAAACAAAATAACCAAACCAGCTGCAGCAAAACAACACTAATAAAAGGGAGATAGCGGCATCCCGCTTTCGTTAGCTAGACCATTAGCTAATATGATCCCTTAACAATAGTAAAAGAAATTACTCTCTTAAACTATCTCTGCCCAGACACAGAAGCCTCTTACTTGGCACTGTTTTCGGTAACAGCGAGGAGTCCTCTTTAATCCTTCGTAGTTCTGGTCTGGGGGCCTTCGCAGACTTGGTCCTGCAGCAGGCCTTGGCTCTGTAGAGATGATCCCTCTGTAGAACCAGTTACGTCGACGGTTTCAGGTACCTTAAAGCAGGGATCCCCAACCCTGGTCCTCAAGGACCGGTGTCCTGCAAGTTTTCCAAGTGTTCCTGCTGGAACACACCTGACTCAGACTCAGACAAGCTCTGCACATGTCTGCTAAATACATATTGATTTGAGTCAGGTGTGGTGCACTCGGAAAACCAGCAGGACACAGGAGCAGGAGCAGGAGCAGAGAGGACACAGGCACAAGTCCGTGTGCACAGTCAAAATAAATAGTGCATGTGCAAATCCATCGCTGATCCCAGCCTGGCTTACAGAGTGGGATAACATAATTTCGACTGTCTCTGTTTGGTCCATTTAGATTGTTAGTTTAAATTGACCATAAGAGTGTAATGTAATGGACGTTGTAGGAGAGAGGAGTAATATGGGAGAAACAAAAGATGAGTCAAAACCACCCTAAATATGTTTAGTACTATGAATAAACTCTTTTAATTTATTTTATAATAAGTTTTATAATAAGTTTTCTTTTTATTTTGCCATTTAAATAGGCTATCAAAAGTAGATTTTGAATACCTTTAGACCCACATTGCATAAATCACTTTTGTCCTCCATTGTTAAATGTCAGAATATCAAATTTAACCAAAGGACTGTTGTGTGAAATTTCAACACACAACTGTTGTTTATATTTTAAGAAACATACCTACCTCCAATCAGCTTATGCATAGAAAAAATATTGTTCAAAATTGTTACTATTAAAATTATTCAAAGGTTGTGTGTCCTCGTAGCTTTCGACACATTACACATTGACGGATAAGCAATGCCACCGCCTGACCAATCCCTGATATCCAGTAACTGTTTGTCCTGATTGCATTGATGGCCATTCCCTTGCCTTGATGTTTTGCCTTTTCATGATAGTGCTCGATGATCTTCCTAGTTAAGTGATGTTCCTTTGTAATTATCACAGGGTGTTTGACTGCATGAGGAAGATTTGAGTCACAAAGTCGTCCTCCCACCTTAATCAGCCCATCATTGTCCAGGAAAGCATTGAGGCAATGCAGCTTGTTGTGGGATGGCAGATGAAAGCCTTTCTTTAGCAGTTTCAGTTCCTATGAACATGCTTGTTTCTGTAGGTCTTTGATGATGAGATGCTCCGCATCTTCTCTTTCCTTCACTGTTGAAAGACCATTTGATTTATCTTTGTGGATCCGTCGAATGATCCACGTTTATCCATGTACAGCTCGAGACCAGGATGAGAGTCCTAGCAGTCGTTCTGTTGGGGAGTCTTGCTCTTCAGTTTCCACAATCAGGGTCTGAGCTCCTTTCACTTCTGGGTCTCCCACTGGTAATCCAGGGACCACGTCTTCTGAGAGGCCAATTTCCTTCTCCCATAAAAAGACAGGGCCGGTAAACCAGTCCGAGGATATCAACTTGTTTATAAATAAGCCCCAAGAAGCATGATCCGCTGGAGTTTGGTCAGCGGATCTCCATTGCTGTTGGGTTGTGCCGAGGTGTATTTTCTGGATACAATTGGGCACAAACGTGTGGAAATAACGGGCCTCATAGTTAATGTATCCTAGAACGACCTTGGAATTGGTCCAGAAATACTCAAGGATGTCAATGTAACCAAGTTCCTCTTTCACCATATTACTGGTTTTTACTGAGACAACTGCAGCTGTCAACACTAACCTCGGGATCGTGGTGACCTTTGTTGGAGCCACCCAAGATTTTGCCATGACTAAGGCACAGTGGATGTCTCCCTTTTCATTTCTGAATCTCAGATATGAGCGCTGCCCATAGCCCGTTGTGCTGGCATCCTAGAAGTTTTGTAACTCTCAATGGGTAACTTTTCCAAAGTCTGCAGGTGCATAACTCCGAGGTACGTTTATTTTCTCCATATTATTAAGGTCATTTTTCCATCTTTCCCACCGTGGAAGAAGTTCAGAGGTTAAAGGTGACCCTTTAACCTCTGAACTTCTTCCACGTTCCATTTTGACACATTTCCTGCAGTACACCCTTTCCAGGGAGCAAGAATCGGGCGACAAACCCTCAGGGGTCATACAAAGATGCAACGGTTGACAGTATACCTCGGCGTGTTGTAGGAAGGTCCTTGAGATTGATGCTGAACTTTAAGCAGTCTGAATCAATGTGCCATTGGATACCCAATGCTCTTTTTGAAGAATGGTCACTATGGGTAAGGTTGAGATCTTTAATGTCTGATGCATGCTCGTAGGGCAGTATGCTTTCCAAGACAGCTCTGTCATTAGACACAAACTTGTGAAGCCTAAGACCATCTAGAGCACAAAGTTCTCTAGCTTCATGTGCGAACTGAATAGCCTTCTTGGTACTGTCTAAACTCGTGACCCTATCGTCGACGTAAAAGTTTTTCATAATAAATTGTGATGCTAGTGGGTAAAGGTCTTTGCTGTCTGTGGCAAGATGCTTCAAGCCATAGTTGGCGCAACCAGGGGATGAAGCTGCACCAAAGATATATACCCTCAGCTGGTACTCCGGGGGCTGCGTGGTGAGATCTCCTTTCTTCCACCAAAGGAAGCGCAGATAGTTCTGGTCTGTCTCACTCATGTGAAATTGATGAAACATCTTTTCTATGTCACACATCAATGCTGTAGAGTGGAGACAGGAGCGAAGGAGGACACCGTTAAGGTTGTTCATTAAATCTGGCCCAGTGAGCAGATGATCGTTCAGAATGGTTCCTTTGTACTTGGAAGAACAGTCAAACACCACACAAAGTTTGTGTGGCTTCTTTGTGTGGTATGCGCCATGATGAGGTATATACCATTTTTCTCCTGTTTTCCCACCATCATGGACTTCTTCTGCATCACCCTTTTTTATGACTTCTTCCATGAACTTGACGTACTGCTCCTTGTACCTTTCATCCTTTAACAGCTTTCTCTTGAGATGGTTGAATGATGGCGAGCTGTTTATTGTCAGGTGGGTCTCTCTTTAAACGGTAGTGGCATCTCGTAATGCCCTGGACAGGTTTTCTTGATGCTGCTCTTGAGTTTGTCTAGGAACAGGATGTCCTTCTGAGACACTGTTTTGGTATCTTCCTTGGAATCCTTGAAATCAGACTCCAGGACACAAAGGGCCTCTGCAGGGGTGACTGGCGGGATTTCTTTGACTGCAACACGGAAACACTGTCTTACCAGACATGGAGCATCAGCATATGGTGAAGAGCATCCCACTATGCTCCATCTTAAATCGTTTCAAATAGCATAGGGCTCGTCATTACCCCCTGATATTACGTCTCTCAGCGCCATTGCCAGTGCACAGTTGTATCCTATTAAAAGACCAACCCCACAATCTTGCAATGTTAGATGATTCCATTTTTTGGCCATTTCATTTGTTGGTATATGAGCATGGTTCACGGGTATGCAGTCCTTGGTGTAGACAGGAAGAAGATCGATGTGGAGTGAGGAGCGGAAACCTCGCACACGAAGCCCGGAGACCCTTTTGCTTTCTACCATAACGTCCCGTCAGATGATAGTTGTCAACCTTAGTTTAACTGGACAGGACTCTGCCTTCAGGGCATTGCTCACATCCAGGTCAATGAACTTTGTGTCACTTTGTGTATCCAGTAGGGCATAGACCAGTTTCTCCATTCCTGCATCCCTTTTCGACACCCATACAGGCACAATCATGGATGTGTTGGTGGACTGTCCAGTAGTCACTGACAATGAAGTTGCACTTGCCTCTATTTGACCTGCATTGGATGGGATGATGAGTTCCTGAGGATGGACCCTTTGCTTCTTGACATAATTGTCATCACGAAGACAAGAGGGATGTTGACATTCTTTTGCAGAATGGCCAGGTTTGGTGCAACCATAGCAGAGTTTATGTTCCCAAATGAATTCTCGTCTCTCCTCCAGAGTTTTTGTGATAAACTTGGGGCATCCAGATAGCCTGTGCTTATTGTCATGGCAGAATGTGGTTTTTTTCTTTCCTTTGGCTGGCCTGTGTTTATCATTGTCAGTTTCTGTTTGAGTATTCAGAACACTTGCTCTGTTCCTCTTGGGTTCTCTGGTGCTTTGCTTTACAGTGCTTGAGTCAGAGTTGCGAAGGGCATAAGCTGAGGTGACCTATTTGCAAGCAACCTCTGCCTCCATAACCGAAAAGGTGGCAAGTCCTTAAAGCTAGGGAATTCTTTATTTGTTTTGAAGGTTTCTGTAGCCTTCCTGTTCCAGCAAGATGCTATACACTCCGGTAGTATGTGGACTAGCTTGTACTCTTCACAGTCATTCAATATTTCCAGACTCTTCACATATGTCATAGCATCTTGATAGGCGTTTAAGAAGTCTGAAAAGTCTCTAAATCCTATTGGATCCTTTGGTTGAATTCTTGGCCAATCTGCAAGCTTGTCTCTGAAAGCTCTCTGTATAACAAAGGCTTGGCCATATCTGTCATCCAGTTTGTTCCACGCGTCCTTGTATGCCTCACTGTCATTTCTATAAAATGTTCCTTCCAGAGTTTTGCGAGCAGGGTCACTTACATACTTCCTTAAATGATTAAGCTTGTCAGCTGAAGAGATGGCCTTTGAGTCAATGAGAGACATAAAAGACGTTTTCCTCTCAATGAAGTGGATAGGGTCACCGTTAAAAACTGATGACTTTGGAACTGGAAGTCTAGTTAGGGCCATACTATCTTGCATGACTTGGGCGAGAGATGAAGTATTTACTTCCGGAGAAGGTGCTGTAGCATTGGGAGCTCGATTGCTGGCTGCTGGGAAGCTTTGATGAACTCCTTCTGAACTATTAGAGCAATGGATGTTCCCTGGTTGTTCACTACTGCAGATGTCTACACCACACTGAAACAGATAAACGCACACAAGGCTGCTGGCCCAGACGACATCCTTGGTTGTGTGTTCAAAGTATGTACAGAGTAGCTTGCAGAAGTCTTCACGGTCATCTTCAACCTGTCCCAAGGAGCTGTGCCAGCATGCCTCAAATCCACTTCCATTGTACCGGTACCAAAACACTCCAGCCCAGCATGCCTGAATGACTACCGGCCAGTTGCATTTACACCCATCGTGATGAAGTGCTTTGAGCGGCTAGTCCTGTCACATGTAAAGATCATCCCACCCACACTGGACTCAAACCAGTTTGTCTACCATAGCAATAGAAGGACAGAGTACGCAGTCTCCCCAGCACTGCACTCTGTGCTCACATTCAACATCACATTAAACACTATCAGACCCTCAAAGCTACTCACTAAACTTGGAGACCTGGACATCACCACTCCCCTCTGCTTCAGCATACAGGACTTTCTGACCAACAGGCCAGCAGCAACCTCCGACGGTTAAAAGTGAAGCCGATGCAGAAGTGCATAAAACTGCAGTTCCCCCCTCATCCACTAGTGCAGTGTTTTTCAACCACTGTGCTGTGGCACACTAGTGTGCCGTGAGAGATTAGGTGTGCCCTGAGAAATTACCCAATTTCACCTATTTAGTCTAAAAACCAGCTCTGTGTTCATCCAAATGGGCCCCAGTAAAAGATGATAAAATTCCTTCTTCTTGTGTTTATCTGATTTCTATTCAAGAGGCTTTGACAAGATGGACTTTATAATGACATTTTGGTTTGTGGTGTGCCTTGTGATTTTTCAGTGAAAAAAGTGTGCCTTGGCTCACAAAAGGTATAAAAACACTGCACTAGAGGCTCAAAAACAGAGCGAATCCCCATAGACCCCCATATTAAAAAGACCAACTTCACAGCAGAAATAAACATGTTTACAGCCTGTTTCAAAAATCCATTTTCGGTTTAATAGGTCAGGTTTACTTTCATGATAACTGGGGGGGGGTAAATCGCCGGTTTTAAAAGTAATTTCATCTCAAAATTTGGCATATTTAGGGGCGTGTCCTTTTGATTGACAGGTACCCGATCTCCCGCTTCAAGTAAACAGAACGTAGAACAACCGCAGTTTTTAGTCGATTAACAACTTGCCTTAGCTTTAGTCTGCTTATTTCTGTTAGCTGGTTAGCACCTGTTATCTCCGGGTTGGCTCAGTTAGCTCTTAGCTACAGGCAAGTAGGAGTTTACTCGATGGCAATCATCCACCATGATGCTCACAGCTTCTCCCCTCTCAGCTCCACCTCTTTGACTATATTTGCATTTTCCAGGAGAGACGACACACATGCCCCTGCCAAGATGGCTGTGATAGAACAGCCCACCGAGCCTCAATTCAGCTCTTCAGACAGGGTGCAGGTTCCTGCTTTCATGTGAACTCACTACCTGCAGAAACAAGCATGTGTCTTTTGAAACATTGCTACATGTTACTTTAACTCGGAATTATTAATTCTGAATTAAAGAACATCATGTAACCGAACCGCATGTGACTAAACAGCACAGTGTTTACACTTAAATAATTTAAACAAGAATCATTTCTGCTCATATCACCAATTTTGTGATTGTTTGAAGCAAAAATCAATGTTCTGTATATTCCACATCAACACTTCTTCACTCGGCCATGTTTCCTCCTTTATTTGTTTCATCTGAGCTCACCTGTGTTGCACGGTGACATCATTACACTGGAAATGTGTGACCATGTGACATCATGATGGAACATTTTCTGTCAGGTGTAAAGAAGTCTACAGACATAATCAGTGATAGGACACTGCAAAACTGAATCTGACTTCCCTCTGAAGTTCTGACAGATACTACAGAGAAGCATGAAGCTACCAGGACTATGTGTGGACATGTCCACAGTCCTGGTTCTGTTTCCTGAACCGGTCTGAGGCTGAAGATGATGGAGGACAGAAGAACAGAAGCTCAGGATCCTGGAAATGATGCTTTAGTTTCCACCTTCATTCCTGATTCTCTGACATCAGGAGGACAAAACAGATGAAAAGCAGCTCTATGAAGACAATCTGTCCCAGATTCCTGCTGCAGGTTCAGTCTGGAGGTGAACAAGTTTCACTTCCGTCCTCTGAGACTGAAGAAACATTTGTGGTTTGTTATCAGATGTCACCACTCAGCATCATCATCCTGTCAACCAGGAAGTGAAGACACTTCCTCCATGGTCTCTCAGCAGAGCTGAACTGCTTCCAGACGACTCCTTCAGTCTTTCATGCTCAACCTGATCATGGATCTCATGATGATGATGATGATGATGATGATGGTGGTTCTGGTCTGTGCAGAGACTGAAGATGTGACGGAGGTCAGAGGAGAGCTGGGAACAGATGTGACTTTAACCTGCAACATCAGTAAGACAGACGTCTCCTGGTTCATGTTGATCCACAGTCAGCTTAAAGTTCGTATTGGAGAGACTGTTGCTTCTGTTCCTGAATATCCCTCTGCTGAATATGAAACCAAATATTTAATCCAGGAAAACAGACTCGTGATTAGAGACATCACAGCAGAGGACTGCAGGCTTTACTTCTGTAGCAGGAAGATAAATAGGAATATTGTCTCTGTGGACACTTTCCATCTCATCTCAGGTAAGTCCTGCAGGTTTTTACTTCTGGTCTAGAAACTTTTAGATCTTCTGGTCTGCTGATAAAAACTGGTTTCCAGTTGATCTCTTAGGTTACTCGTCCTGAAACATCTTCTTAGCTGGAGTTGCTGTTCTTTTCTCCCCAGCTATTAATGTTAACATGACTTCTACCACCGAGCTGGTCACAGACAGAGTTTTAGGGGTTTGGGCAGAAATTCAGAACATCACCTTCTGCTTTCCAAAACTATTCGCTCCAAACGTAGGAGCTGTGGGTTTGTCATTATTCAATCAAATCAGAACCTTCCTGATGCAGTGTGATCAGAATGAGTGCGTAGTGATGGAGGGGAGACTGCAACTGTGCTTTTGGTTTTGTTCAATTCAATTCAATTCAGCTTTATTTGTATAGCGCCACTTCACAACAATGTTGTCACAGGGCACTTTACATACACGAATCAACATACATATCATTTCAAGCCAATTTATACATAGCCTCTAACAGAAACCAAATGATTGCTTTCAATCATGACATCATGATCCAGTCCCCTATCCTGAGCATGCACGACAGTGAGAAGGGCAAAACTCCCTTTTAACAGGAAGAAAACCTCCGACAGAACCTGGCTCAGGGAGGGCAGCCATCTGCCTCGACTGGTTGGGGTGGAGACAGGAAAGACAGATAAACATGTACAACTGCAATTATTCCGGAAGACCTGCCAAAAAAGGAGAAATAAGTTAGAGATGGCAATATTGTCATATATTTATACATGAATACATTAGAGAAATGGAGCAAGGTACATCTCAGTGCATCAGGTAACATCCCATTGCTACATCCCATTGCTACATAAGTAATGGATGGCTAGACTACCCATAACTATAAGAGCAATGAGCATAACATGGATAGTTGGGTCCTGAACATGCAGACTCCAACTCAGGAGATGCTCATATCCTAACTATAAGAATCATGGAAAAGAAAGGTTTTCAGCTCGATCTTAAAGGTGTGGAGGGAGTCTGCCTCCCGAACCCACAGTGGGAGCTGGTAGCTGAGGAGCCTGATAGATAAAGGCTCTTCCTCCAATAGTACTCTTTGAGACTCTGGGAACCACCAGTAAACTTGCAGTTTGAGAGCAAAGTGCTCTATTTGTAATATATGGAACTATAAGATCTTTTATGTACAATGGAGCTTGGTCATGGAGAGCTTTATATGTGAGGAGAAAAATTTTAAACTTTAGCCTGGATTTATCAGGGAGCCAGTGTAGAGAGGCTAAAACTGGTGAAATATGATCTCTCCTGCTAGTCCTCATAAGAACCCTCGCTGCAGCATTTTGGATCAGCTGGAGACTTTTCAGGGCATAATTGGGGCAACCCATATAAGCCCGAAGATAACAAGCTCTGTCTTGTCTGAGTTTAAAAGGAGAAAATTCAGAGTCATCCAGGTCTTGATGTCTGTTAGACATCTTTGTAATCTAAGAAACTGATTGGTTTCATCTGGCTTCATGGAAGGTAGATCTAAGTGTCATCTGCATAGCAATTAAAATTTATACCATGCTGCCTGATGATATTTTCTAAGGGAAGCATGTGTAATGTGAAAAGTATTGGTCCAAGTACAGAACCCTGAGGAACTCCATGACTTACCCTGGTGTGTGTGGAGGACTCATCATTTACATTTACAAACACAAATCTATCAGATAAATATGACGGAAACCAGTCTAATGCGGTCCCTTTAATCCCAATAACATGTTCCAGCCACTGTAGCAAAATATTATGATCAATTGTGTTGAATGCAGCACTGAGATCTAAAAGAATGAGTACAGACAAAAGTCTTTTATCTGAGGCCATGAGAAGACTATTACTGACTTTCACCAGCGCTGTCTCTGCACTATGATGAGCTCTAAATCCTGACTGAAACTCTTTTTTTTTAAGTATACGTATGATTACAGCTGTCTTAAAATGTTGAGGTACATATTCTATTAATAGAGATGAATTGATCAGGTCCAGTACAGATATTAAAGAAACACATTTCCTTGAATAATCTGGTTGGGATGGGATCAAAAACACAGGTTGAAGGTTTAGATGAAGCTACTATGTTGGTTAGCTCGGAGAGCTGTACAGGACAGAAACGTTCAAAATGAAAAAGCAGCAACAGAGGAGGTTGGTTAAAGTAGTGAGAGAGAGGAACAGGGAATAATGGATGGATGATAACAGGGATGGACAAGGGTGGCGTTAATAGAATGAGGCAGCGTTGAGAAAGTACAGACTATAAGGTTCACCAGGTGCTTAAAGGTGTGGCCCTGCTCCCAACCTAAGTTAACCTACTGACTTCAGGTTATCAGGTAAATTAGCAGTGACTATTATTAATTTCCTGATAGAATTGTGGAAGCAAACCTGCCTGAGTCATCTCTAACAATTAGTTTGAGCTTTTTGGGCTAAAAACAAACTAAAGGCCTGGTAGTACTACTAACATTACAATTTCAGTGTTGTTTTAGTATTATTAATAATGACTTGTATCTCAACCATTTGTTAAAAACTCTTTATTCTAATTATTATTCTCCAAAACAAAGAAAAATATTCAGAAACATGTTTTTCTTGCACATTTTTCTAAGTGTGAACTTTAAAGGGTTAACACTAATATTTTATCAGCCAATCAAAAGGCAGCAATTCAATACATCTAGTCATGTAGACATGTTGAAGATGACTTGCTGAAGTTCAAACGGAGAATTAGAACAAGGAAGAAAGAAGATTTAAGGGACTTTGAACATTGCATGTTGTTGGTTTGAATATTTACTGGGATTCTCACACACAACCATCTCTTAGGTTTAGAGAGATGGTAAAAGAGAAAATATCCAGCGAGCAGCAGTTGTCTGGACCAGAACGTCTTATTGATGTCAGAGGTCAGGGGAGGATGGACAGATTGGTTGGAGATGATAGAAAGACAACAGGAAGTTAAACAAGCACTGGTTCCAACCAAGATATGCAGAACATCATCTCTGAACACACATCACGTCCAACCTTGAAGCAGATGGTCTCCAGGATTCTATCCAGATTTATTTGTATTCACAGACTGAATTAGCAAAGGTTGACTCGAAACTCTCCATGAGTCTGCTAATTAGTCATTGATTTGAATCAAGTGTGCTGCAGCAGGGAAACTCTTAACATTTGTGGGACTGTGGCCCTCAAGGACCAGAGTTGCCCACCCCTTTAATAAAGTGACTGATGAGTGTAAGCAGAGTTCGAGAACTTGATTGATGTTGAGAAGTTTGTCACCTTTAGCTAAATGAAGATTGAGGATTGTGCAGCTCTTCCTGATTTATTAAACAATAAATGTTTCTTTTTCCTGTTGGTTCTGACTCAGGTTGTCCTGCTGTTGAAATTTAGTTCACAGACTGTAGTTTGAAGAAGTCTGCACTACTTTTCCTTTCACAGTAACATAAGTGTGACCTCTGAATCAGCAACACTACTGAACCCATTAGTATTCCTCCCTGCTCCTGTATTTGTTAGGTAAAGCTGGGTGGGTGTTAAGTTTAAACCCTTAACAGCTTAACATAGTTATAATTAAATAAGGAGGAAACCAGACGAGACGATCTTGTTTTACTTGCAAGGAGGCTCATGTCTGAAGCCTGAGCTTCACAAAACCTCCAAGCCATTTATTGAAAGGTACCACGTGACATTCATGCAATATGATACAATACAATGTATATGTGCGTGGACAACCGGTGCACATATGTGGGTGCGATTTCAGTCCATGTGAGCGTGTGGACAATGTGTGGGTGTGTGTGTATGTGTGTGTGTGGCTATGCTTAGTTCAGAAGTTCAATGTGTGTGGGTAATCCTTTTCCCGTAATCGTTCTTCTGGGGGCCAGATGTTTTCCACGACCGCTGTTCAGTGTTCCATGGCATATCGCCCAGACATCCTATTTATACAAACTGAAGTCTTCTTACGCACACAGAAACCTTTTAACTTGTATATGCCGAGTAACATATCAGTGTGAGGTGAGATTAATGAGAAGTTATAATATAAACTAAGAATGATATAAACTGAAATTCCCAACAGTGGGTGACTTTGGTCTTTGTTTGTTATTTAATGTCTCTCACTGTGTTTTATTTGCTCCTGTACACACTCCTCTGTGAGGCTGTGCTGACAAACATAGTGAAGCCAAGGCCTTCATTTCACCACAGCTACAAGTGTGAAATGTCGAAACTTCATTTAGTCACCTTATGAGCTGTGAAAACAATACCCCCAAAATGTCACAAGTAATCCTGCAATCTGATACCTCCTCATACCTGACTGCTCTGAGACACCGTCACCAGTGATGGATTCCAGCTTTAAAACACCAACATGCAGAATTTCCCATTATTCTGCCAATGGGCTTTTTGCTAGAGGCGCACTTAAGTTCTTATGTTTATCACTCTGTATTTAGCTTTGCTTTTCGGTTTTGGTGACAGACTGTAAAAGACGAATCACGCATTATATTCTGGTGCCAAAGTGGGTCACCAACATGTATTTCCCACTAGTGATGGAGCAATCTGATGTCCTCCCTTGGTGGGGAGGTGAAGGAGGTGAGGAGAAGAATTTTAAACTTTATTCTGGATTTCACAGGGAGCCAGTGTAGGGAGGCTAAATCGGGTGAAATATGATCTCTCCTGCTAGTCCTCTTCAGAACCCTTGCTGCAGCATTTTGGATCAGCTGGAAACTTTTCAGGGCATATTTGGGACAACCCATGAATAAGGAATTGCAGTAATCCAGTCTGGAAGTCATAAAGGCATAGACTAATTTTTCTGCATATTTCTGAGACAAGTTGCCCCTAATTTTTGCAATATTACACAGGTGGAAGAAGGTGGTTCCAGAAACCTGTTTGAAATGTGAGCTAAAAGAGAAATTCTTGTCAATAATGACTCCAAGATTCCTGAGTGGTACTGGAGGCCAGATTGATACAATCCAGATTAATTACATAACTGCATAATTTTGTTCTAAGTTTTTCAGGCCCGAAGATAACAACCTCTGTCTTGTCTGAGTTTAAAAGGAGAAAATTCAGAGTCATCCAGGTCTTGATGTCTGTAAGACATCTTTGTAATCTAAGAAACTGATTGGTTTCATCTGGCTTCATGGAAGGGAGATCCGAGTGTCATCCGCACAGCAATGAAAATTTATACCATGCTGCCTGATGATATTTCCTAAGGGAAGCATGTATAATGTGAAAAGTATTGGTCCAAGTACAGAACCCTGAGGAACTCCATGACTTCCCCTGGTGTGTGAGGAGGACTCATCATTTACATTTACAAACTGAAATCTGTCAGATAAATATGACTGGAACCCGCCTAATGTGGTCCCTTTAATCCCAATAACATGTTCCACCCTCTGTAGCAGAATATTGTGATCAATAGTGTCGAATGCAGCACTGAGATCTAAAAGAATGAGAACAGACAGAAGTCTTTTACCTGAGGCCATGAGAAGATTATTACTGACTTTCACCAGTGCTGTCTCTGTATTATGATGAGCTCTAAATCCTGACTGAAACAAACAGATTGTTTCTGCTCAGATAGACGCATAGTTGTGTTGAAACTGTTTTCTCTAGAATTTTAGACAAGGGGAGACTAGATATTGGTCTGGAATTAGCTAAAACTCCTGGATCCAGAGTTGTTTTTTTAAGTAACAGTTTAATTACAGCTGTCTCAAAATATTGAGGTACATATCCTATTAATAGAGATGAATTGATCAGGTCCAGTATAGATGTATTAATTAAGAAACATATTTCCTTGAATAATCTGGTTGGGATGGGGTCTAAAGCACAGGTTGAAAGTTTAGAAGTTATTATGTTGGTTAACTTGGAGAGCTGTACAGGCAAGAAATGGTCCAAATGACAATCAGCTTCTAAAGACGTTTCTAAGGCTGCTGCAGATGAAATAGCATTAGTAGTGTTAAGGTTATTACTGATTTCCTTCCTGATGGAAAACATTTTGTTTACAAAGAAACTCACAAAGTCATCACAGCTGAGGTTCAAAGGAATGCATGGCTCAGCAGCACTTTGGGTCTTTGTCAGCATGGCAAAAGTGCTGAAAAGAAACCTGGGGTTGTTTTTGTTCTCCTCTATCAATGATGAATAATAAGCTGTTCTAGTCACACGCAAGGCTTTTTTAATACACTATTAAACTTTCTTTCCAAACTATGCAACACTCTTATAAACCAGAGGAACGCCAGTTTCTTTCCAAACGCCTTTATATCTGTTTTAAAGCTTGAAGCTGAGAATTAAACCACAGGGCCGGCTTCTTCTGACTGGTTCTCTTCTTCTTTAGAGGAGCAACATTGTCTTGTGTTAGACGCTTAAAGCGGTCACTTTAGCAGCACATTTATCAACCTGTGTCGGAGTAAAGCTCGGACAGATGTTTTCTGTCGAGTTTGCACATGGTCTTGTAGGAAATACTGCTGAAATAGACTTTTTAAATTTGTTAACAACACTATTTGACAAACATTGACTATCATGAATTTTCTTCTCAGCCCCTGTGTAGTTAAGTAAAGTAAACTCAAAAGTTATTTAAAAAGGATCAGACAGAACAGGGTTATGAGAAAAAACTGTTAGTTGATCACTATTGATGCCATATGTCAGAACAAGATCCACAGTGATGATGAGAATGAGTCGGTCCATGGACAATTTGGGAAAATCCAACTGAATTTAATGAAGCATTAAAGGCAATGGTTAAACTGTCATGTTCATCATCAACATGAATGTTAAAATCTCCCAGAACAATAACTTTAACAGTATTCAGCACTAAGTCTGATAAGAGGTCTGAGAAGTCAGTTAGAAACTGAGTAAGATCCAGGTGGACGGTAGACTACTACTAGGAGAAGTGGCTTCTCTGATTTCTATCTTGGGTGGGATAGACTAAGAGTCAGGTGTTCAAAGTTATTGTAACTATTTTTATGTCTAGGACTAATCAATAATTTAAAGAAAGCAGCCATACCTCCTCCTCAGCCTGTAGTTCTAGGAACATGAAAATTTAGACAATCAGGTGGAGTCAATTCATACTAACATGATCCTCCTGCTGCAGCCAGGTTTCCGTGAGACAAAAGAGATCAATATCATGATCAGTAATCAGGTATTTTACTAACAGAGACTTAGACAGAAGAGATCGGATATGCAACAAACCAGATTTAATGGTTTTATTATTTTGTGTGGTTGGATTTATTGTTTTGATATGCAGAGAAGCATGAAGCTACCAGGACTATGTGTGGACATGTCCACAATCCCAGATTCCTGCTGCAGATTCAGTCTGGAGGTGAACAAGTTTCACTTCCGTCCTCTGAGACTGAAGAAACGTTTGTGGTTTGTTATCAGATGTCACCACTCAGCATCATCATCCTGTCAACCAGGAAGTGAAGACACTTCCTCCATGGTCTCTCAGCAGAGCTGAACTGCTTCCAGACGACTCCTTCAGTCTTTCATGCTCAACCTGATCATGGATCTCATGATGATGATGATGATGATGATGGTGGTTCTGGTCTGTGCAGAGACTGAAGACGTGACGGAGGTCAGAGGAGAGCTGGGAACAGATGTGACTTTAACCTGCAGCTTCAGAGAGTCAGACGCCTTCTGGTTCATGTTGATCCACAGTCAGCTTAAAGTCCAGATTGGAGAGAGTTTATCTCCAACATCATCCAGTTACAGCTCTCCTGACTTTAAAACCAAATATTTAATCCAGGATAATGGACTCATGATTAGAAACATCACAGCAGAGGACTGCAGGCTTTACTTCTGCAGCAGGAGGATAAGAGACATTATTGTCTCTGTGGACACTTTCCGTCTCATCTCAGGTAAGAAGCACAACATGCAGAAAGTGTAAAAGCTGTTGACAGCTGACGTCTCTTCACAGAAGCTCTGAATCATTTAGTCTTGTTCTCACAACATTTACTCCGGTTCTACATGTAGTTTGTGACGATCAGACTCTTTAAAGGTCTGACGGAGCAACATGAAGGAGTCAGGGTCCTGATCCAGACATGATGCAGGATGGATCTGAAATCCTTTTCTCTGCTCTGAGGAGCAAAACGGGTCAAAGTCTAAATGTGACACAATTTGTCATAAAATACAGTTTTATGTTTTTAAACCGTCTGTGTGCCGACACACATTAACTGTTGCCGCTGAAGGAACTTCAGCTCAGTCTGACGTCCTGACGGAGTTCAGGATAAACAAATGTCAACAAGATCCTGTTGAAGACATTTTCATAATTTCTACATTTTAAAGATTATTTTAATCCTGGCTGGAAAAGGAACGATGGGTGTTTAGTTCACAAAGTCAAACAACTTTTTCCTCCATGATTTTTGCTTTATGCATGAGAACATACAGATGTCAACACAACGGGGGTTCTGAACGCGGCCGTAGCTCATTCTGCAAAGAAACACATGAAGACCTTATCAGAAGAAGAGATAAAAACAAAGAGAGGTTAGATAGAGAACAAGACATAAGAGGACAGTCAAGATAAAACAGATTTAACATACATTTCTACATGCAAAGCTGGGCAGGTTCCCAAATATCTGACCCGTCTTTCTTATTTTGTATCCTTCAACTGGGGTATCAGTCTAACTGACCCGACCCAAAGGGGTGGAGCTTGACACACTGCAATCCTTTGATGGGTTGGAAAAGATAATCTATCACATGTGACTCTGTGTAAAAACAAAGCAGAAATTGCTTTTTATTTAGAGCAACAGATTTTCTTTTTGTTTATTAAATCTGTTTGAAATGGCGTCATGAAGCACCGTTCCACAAACTGCTGGATGACCACCTTTCTCCTCCGTTGTTTCCAAGTCATGTTGTGGTTGTACTGTAAGGAAGGCATCGTGCTGCCATTGCTTCATGCTTTTACACAACTGATGGATCTGTTGCTATCTGGCTGGTACTGCACCTCTCAGGCTGCTGTGGGAGGGTTATCCCCTAACCCTAACCCACAACAACGTTTAAGTTAACCGCTCCAAGCCACACGAGTTGGTGGAAACCATGCTAACTTCTTAAATGTATTAAATCTAGACTTTCTGTCTGCATCAGAAACAACCATCTTTTCCACTAATGGTTTATGAAGCTTCAAAGAAAAGGTTTTCATGTAGTTTTACAAATAAAAGGAGTATCAGCAACATAGTTACGGATTGGAAAATATTTAACTAAGTGCCTGTAAAGATGCTGAGTCATGCTTCCTTCTCCTCAGTCTTTTCTTTCATCTTCATCACTTTTCTGTCTCCAGATGTTCCTCTTACTCCGACCACAGAACCCAACCATCACAGCCCGTCCAACCAAACACAAACATGTTGGTCTGAACATGTTGTGTTGACCTCCTTCAGTCTGAACACCGTCCTGGTTTTTATCGTCACCGGTGAGTTTTTAGCTCATTTTCAGTTCTGCAGTCGTCGTGTTCAGAGTTTTATGTAAAAGATCAGTGTTGAGAAATGGTTCATAAAACCATTGTTGAGAAATGAATCCATTAAGCTCCAGTTGTCTTTAGCTTTGTTTATGATGCTGCCATCAGGAAAACAGGTTGAACAGAATCCAAGAGTCTACAGTTTATTCTTCGTCCTCAATTTGT
Source organism: Telmatherina bonti (assembly GCF_933228915.1). Classification (NCBI taxonomy): domain Eukaryota; kingdom Metazoa; phylum Chordata; class Actinopteri; order Atheriniformes; family Telmatherinidae; genus Telmatherina; species Telmatherina bonti. Next base: position 6,697,737 of record NC_136633.1, read on the forward strand.
CAAAACCCTCCCAGGCCCACCCTGTTAGCCAATCCCTGTAGGCATCAGACACATGGACAGTGCATGAAAACGTGACTACAGCCTAAACTAACCTTCAGCTATAAACCATTCTTGGTGACATCACGTTTTCGGTTACGCCGCCATGCTGGGTGGCAAAAAGCTGGTTGCCATTATCTAGTGACTGCGCTAGCAGACTTCACACTTTCCAAACCAGTTTGTTCAGGTCAGATAGACTTGTCTTTTAAGTGTGTTTGAGATTTGTTAACCAGGATTTTGGAATATCAAAGACATCTAGAGTTCCGTCAAATTCTGCCATGATATTGTTACCCAAGTTAGCGTCCCACCATTTACAAGGAATTAGTTGATCAAGTCACACATAACAGGTGCAAAGTTAAAAGCTTACAAGATGTTAGAGGTTTAATAACTTTTTGTGGCAGGCTGGATATCAGACCTCCAGCTGTGGAAAGTATTCCTCTTCATGTCAAAAGTGGGTAAAAACCAGCAGACAGTTATTCATTCATTCATTTTCTGAACTGCTTATTCCAATTCAGGGTCACAGGGAAGCTGGAGCCTATCCCAGCCGGCTTTGGGCATCAGGCAGGGTACACCCTGGACAGCTTGCCAGTCCATCGCAGGACCACACAGAGAGACGAACAACCACTCACGCTCACGCTCACACTCACACATTCCTAGGGGCAATTTAGAGTGACCAATTAACCTATCATGCATGTCTTTTGGATGGTGGGAGGAAGCTGGAGTACCCGGAGAGAACCCACGCATACACGGGGAGAACATGTAAACTCCACACAGAAAGGCCACTGACCAAACCCCTCCCCAGCCAAGGATTGAACCAGTGACCAGTGGTTAGCACTGTGAGGCCACAGTGCTAACCACTGTGCCACCGTGCAGCCCCAAACAGTTATTATAACTGCTTAGTCCAATTAAGGGTTGCAGGAAGCTGGAGTCGATCCCAGCTATTATTGGTTGAGAGGCAGATACACTTGGTCAGGTCACCAGTACATCACAGGAGCAACACAGAGAGACAAACAACCATTCACACTCCTAGAGTAAGCAAATAACCTAACATGCATGTCTTTGGACAGTGGGAGAAATCCGGTTACTGGTAGAGAACCCATGCAAACATGGGGAGAACATGCAGACTCCACACAGAAAGGCCAGAATCTCCCCCCAGCTGATGCTTGAACCAGCAATGAAGGAAAATAAAAGTCTGTCACCTTCCATGAAAACTGAAACTGTCTTCACCATATCAGACAGTCAAATATCCAACCACTTCACCACATATACAATGAGAGAAACTTCAGATTGTTTTGTTTATTTGCTGCTTAACACCAACAAAGTTCTTGTTACTCAGCCCAGTGGCTTCCAGTTACCTGGTTTGATGGTAGAAACATATTAAGCCTGTTGTTCAGGGTCAGCAGGCAGTCTGGAGATGTAAATCCCATCTTTGGGAAATGATTGGAATATCTATAAGCACAGCACCAATGCAACCTAGCTGCAGCAGCATAGCTGGTAGCAGCACGCCTGCTTTTTTTTTATCTTTGTTGCAGATGTGCAAGTTATGTGATCTGTGACAACAGCTGAGAATGGTCTATAGCACAGGTGTCGAACTCCAGTCCTCGAGGGCCGGTATCCTGAAGGTTTTTGTTGTCTCCATGCTCCAACACATCTAACCAAAACTTAAAAACAGGTTGACAAGAAGCTGCTGGATGCATATGATTCGAATCAGCTGTGTTGGTAGAGGGAAACAACCAAAACCTGCCGGATACCGGCCCTCGAGGCCTGGAGTTTGACACCCCTGGTGTATAGTCAGGCTGGGGTCTGCAGAGTCCAAACAAAGCATGTTATGAGCTGCTGTCTATTTGGCACATAAGCATCTTACACTGCTTTAAGATAAAGTTTAACCTTAGTAATAAATCACTGTATTAATATGAATATAGATGTAAATGAAAAGGATCAGAGTACAGATTTCCCCAACATCAGAAATGAGTCACATTTTGTATTAACAGTAATTTTTACTGGAACCATCAAACATGGAAACATAACTCTGATTGTTAGAAGCTTCATGTCCAGTTGTGTTAGTTTTCAGTACCGAGACTCACCTGATGGTCTCTCTGCAGGTTTTATTTGTGTGTTGTTGAGGATGAAGAGCTGCAGCTGCAGGATGAAGAACCTTCCAGATGTCAGCCCAGAGATGCTGGAGAACCAGCAGGTAAAACTAACACATCTTCATCCTGCCATGTTAGCGACTAGCGGACCAGAACTCTCTGGTCAGTCCATCCTGCTGGGTTCCAGTCTCAGTGGGTTAAAGACCAGTTAAACCAGCAGCTGATGAAGTGGCTTGTTGGTTTCAGTCCTGCTATTTAAAACACAGATCAGCTGATAGTTTCAGCAACAAAAACAGAATCAGAAATAGTTTATTTATCCAGGAGAACAATTGTTTGTGTTCCAGATGCTCCATGAATAATAAAAAAAAAGTTTCAAAAGCAGGAATAGAAGTTAGCAAGAACTGAAGCTACATCTTAAGAGTTATGTATGTTTTACAATTACATTCAGTATTGATAATGCATATAGTACTGGATGATGGGTACATTATTAATAATACTGGGATTATTGTATGATCCCAGTTTTGTACATTTTGATGGCAACAGGAAGGAACGACCTTCTGTAGCGCTCAGCAGTGCATTTTGGTGGAATCAGTCTTGGACTGAAAGTTCTCCTGCACTTTAGCAGCTCGCTGTGGAGAGGATGGAAGCTGTTCTCCAGGATTCCACAGCTTAGACGGCATCTTTCTGTGCAACACATCCGTCAAGGAGTCCACTTCCATTCCCAGCACATCACTGGTCCTTCTGAGGAGTTTGTTGTTTGTTTGTGTCAGCTGCTCTCAGTCTGCTGCCCCAGCACACAACAGCAAACAAAATGGCTCTAGCAGCCATAAAACATCCTCAGCATGGTCCTACAGATGTTGAAGGACTCAGAAAGCAGAGGCGACTATAGCGCTTCTTGTAGAGGGATTCAATGTTCTGACCCCAGTTAAGTTTATTGCCAAGAAATACTCCCAGATATGTGTAATCCTCTACAGTAGCTGCATGTCCGACACATTTTTTCACAAACTAAAAGCAATATTTCTCAGTTTTGACAAACAATTGCGATTTGTGGGTGTTTCCATTGAACAGTGTTCAGCACACGTTGTGTTATTTTGGGGTTTTCTACTTGCTGTGGAGAATTTGCAACAGCTTTTTGAAGCTTTTTCTCCCTCATTTGTCATGGTGTGAAGATGTTGGCCCCGCATGCACGATCAAGCAATCTGGAGAATGTGAAAATAGTTTATTTGGTGAACTGAGGGGATGGTTCCGGAACTGAAGGGGGTCCAGTTGAGGCCAAACAGAAGACCGGAGTTTCTCAGTCTGATTTTGTCCCTTTTACTGCACCGTATTTATCAAGACTGGAAGCTGCATCATGTTGGAAGTAAAACCAGTTTCTCTGCACCAAAGAGTCCATGTTGACTTTCATTCAGCTGTTCATCAATAACCCATCCTCATCGTTCAGAGACTTCTGGTCAGACTTCTGACTCAGTCCTGATGACTGCTGAAGCTCAGCAGGAAGTACTTCTACTGTTTACTGCTCTTCACCGCGGTACTGCTTACAGTACTATCAGTAGTACTACACCTGAACTAAGTATTCCTGCTGTGTTTCAGAAGGAGATCCACCTGGTTTCATCTCCATCTCTCTTCACACATGTTTACTACAAAGCTCAGCATCTTTTACCTTGATGCAGACGGACACACCTGGACAGCTGGACGGTGCTGGAAGAATATGGATGTTCTGGAAAGAAGATGGTTCATGAAGATTTCTGCTCCACCATCTGCCAGAGGATTTTGTTTTTTGTTTTGTTTTTTTTTTAAATCTGTTTTCATGGTTTTAGACTCATTTCTTGGTTGGTTTGCTTTCTTGGTTTAGACTCAGAAACATTATTGGTTATTTTTTCTGGACCACATGCACATTCAGTGTTAAATAACATGCTGAATATCATGGTGGATGAAACCCATGAAGAAGTGCCACTTTGTTGTTTCACAGCTTATAAAGTTATTAAAACATAGTTGGAGTAATTTAGACAGATCAGAATAAATGTAAACATACAGATAAAGAGCAGTATCATCAGCGTATAAACTGACTACATGAATTCAACATTGCATTACATCAGGTAATGCAGACATTTTGTATTAATTTAATATCTTTTGCTTTTTTATATTATGTTGTATCTTTTCTGTTCTTTTTATATCTATGTGGTTGTGTCTTTGTTGTCAGGTCTGCCAGAGATCATTTTAGGAAAAAAAAAGAATTACAGTTCACTCCGTACCTTGTCAGTCATGAGTCATCAGAAAGGTCAGGATGAATAAACTTTCACAGATTCCTGGTGAAGTAGATTTGTGTAAAGAAGGACTCCTCAAGATTGATCAGATTTAGAACAAGTTTATTCACAAACAGGGAGATGAGGATTTCACCAAACGGATGGTGATGAAGCTAAAGGGGTTATCCAGGAGACAGGCAAGAATACTCTTCAGTGCTGGTGAGTGAGTCGAGGCCTGGGAAGGGACAGAAGGAAATATGCTGCAAGCAGTTACAAGGTCGGACAAGGAGTTAGTGGAGAGCTGCTATATGTAAAGCTGGAGGGTGAATTGGTAACTGGTGTGAATGGTAAGTAATCCAGAAACTGGCTGGAGTGGGCGAGTTCGTGGTAGAGCCCAGTGCGGGTGTAACAATTTGATGTCACATGAAATCCTTTTGATTTCTGCAACTTTCCTCATCATATAATGTGGAACATGATCACTTTATATGCAGATGACACTGCTCTTTAGACACTTCATGATAGTTGATCTGGCCGGTGGATGTGATCAATGTATAAATATAACAGAAAAGGTCTACTTCTGCTTTTCTTATTTGATGGAATAGTAAAACAACAAGGAGGCGGTGCTTTAAGGCATTTTGTGTGGCTGAACACGAGTAGTTTGTTTAAAACTATTTTTCTTGTATTTTTTGTTTATTTTGTTAGATTTTCTGAACAGTATTTACTTCTAGCACAATAGTATATAGTGTGCGGGACTACTCATAGTATTACAGATGGAAAAATATTTTAACAATTTTACAGATTAAAAGCAACATATATCTGGACCAAATTATAAACAGTTACATGATGGTAAAACATTAATTGCAACTTAAATAAAAAGAAGCTCTGCTCTCATTTCAGCTGCACAGAAGCTGAGCAGCTTTATCGACATGCTTGAACCATAAAGAAGTTTATTTTAATCTACTGAGCTTTCCTCTTACAAAACCCACAAAACACTGTGACAGTGCAGGGGGAGGGAAACTGTGAAGCTAACATGACCACAAACAGTTCTGTTTACCTGCTCACAGTTGGCAAAGAAACTAAAAATATAAAGTACATTTCATCACATGTAAAATCATCTTACATTAAAATACAAAGTTCATGAACATGAAGAGAACAGAGAATATCACTACAGATAAAAAAAAATAAACAATCTAAATCCATTAAGTATTCAGCCACCGTCAACAACAACATACAACTCCAAAAAACTTATTCTAGAACAAGCATGTATAGGGAACGTTTAGTACTGGGATTTATAGACTATTGATATGATTTTAAAAACATTTCTTTAAATAAACCATTGAAGAGACTTCATTTCTGATGTGTTCAGATTTCTGTGTTCATGTAGGACCTGTGGTCGTCACGGTGACTCTGCTTTTCTGGACCAAAACACATTTACAATGGAGATTTGGAACAATGTTAACATGATCTGCTTTTCTGTATTCTGCTGTGAATAAAATGCAACTTTATCAGATTGGCAGATTCTGGTTGTTGTTTTTATTTACAATTTGACCAGCTTTTTGGAATTTAATCTTTAGATTTAATATTTAAATTGAATGTTATATTTAACATCGATATATGTGTATGTGAAAGTGTGTATATACATGAAAATGTCTGAAAAATGGGCTAAATTTGAGAACGGTGAGATAAATAATAAAAACCTGTCAACCTTAATGCTGAAGTTTTACACTTGACATCTCATAGTCCTAAACACCACAGTCACCTTAAAGTCCAGATTGGACGCAGTTTATCTCCAACATCATCCAGTTACAGCTCTCCTGACTTTAAAACCAAATATTTAATCCAGGATAATGGACTCATGAAACATCACAGCAGAGGATGCATGCAGAAAGTGTAAAAGCTGTTGACAGCTGACGTCTCTTCACAGAAGCTATGAATCATTTAGTCTTGTTCTCACAACATTTACTCAGGTTCTACAGGTTCTAGATTTAAGAAAACAGTAAAAAGTTCCTACCTCTGCGCCAACTCTGACCCTGGTGCACAAACAAGTTCTGGAGAAACCGCCTGGGAATAACAGATGCTCTAAGCTTTTCCACTTCCATCTGCGTGTGGGATATTTGGAGATGATTTCCTGAATGATGTCACTCTTTGATCTTTGACATGTCACTCTTTGATCTTTGACATGTCACTCTGATCTTTGACATGTCACTCTTTGATCTTTGACATGTCACTCTTTGATCTTTGACATGTCACTCTTTGATCTTTCTGTGTATATTAGAAGCACATTTCAAATGTCATAAACATGTGTGTGATACCGCTGCTTTATCTGTGTCATGTTGGCGCCAGCTTTATGTATTTGGAACAACTTCCAAAAGGCATTTTTCATCCATATCTGCTGCTTACGGCCATACCAACCTGAACATGCCCTTGGCTGACTGTGTGCACCTGCTGCAATCAGACGATGCATTGCTGAGTGAGGTTGGAAGCAGATGTCTGTGAGGAGAAGCGAGGTTGGTTTGAGAGTGTTTCTTTTCTTTACTTTCTTTGGTCTAGCTTGATGTTTCTGGTCTTTTCTTCTTCTTCGGCCTTTTCCTTTCACTCTCCTCTTTTTACTAACTGAGATTTACATCGGCTTTTTGGCATCATCTGTGACTTGGTTGTTGTTTGGTGAGTTGAGGTTTTTTTTTTTTTTTTTGGGTGGGGGGGGAGAAAGACTTCCGGACGGCTTCGAGGAGATTCTGGTCCACCATCCGGCGGCTCAGGGGGGGGAAGCAGTGCTCCATCAATACTGTGTACAGTGGAGATGGGGAGCTGCTGACCTCAACTCGGGACGTTGTGGGTCGGTGGAGGGAATACTTCGAAGACCTCCTCAATCCTACCAACACGGCTTCCCATGAGGGAGCAGAGCTGGTGGACTCAGGGGTGGACTCTCCTATCTCTGGGGCTGAAGTCGCTGAGGTGGTCAAAAAGCTCCTTGGCGGCAAGGCCCCGGGGGTGGATGAGATCCGCCCGGAGTTCCTTAAGGCTCTGGATGCTGTGGGGCTGTCCTGGCTGACACGCCTCTGCAGCATCGCGTGGACATTGGGGACAGTACCGCTGGATTGGCAGACTGGGGTGGTGGTCCCCCTTTTTAAGAAGGGGGACCGGAGGGTGTGTTCCAATTACAGGGGAATCACACTCCTCAGCCTCCCTGGTAAGGTCTATTCAGGGGTCCTGGAGAGGAGGGTCCGCCGGATAGTCGAATCCCGGATTGAGGAGGAGCAGTGTGGTTTTCGTCCTGGTCGCGGAACAGTGGACCAGCTCTATACCCTCTCTGGGGTCCTGGAGGGGGCATGGGAGTTTGCCCAACCAGTCTACATGTGCTTTGTGGACCTGGAGAAGGCATTCGACCGTGTCCCCCGGGGGCTCCTGTGGGGGGTACTCCGGGAGTATGGGGTACCGGACCCCCTTGTACGAGCTGTTCGGTCCCTGTACGACAGGTGTCAGAGCTTGGTCCGCATTGCCGGTAGTAAGTCGGATTCGTTTCCGGTGAGGGTTGGACTCCGCCAAGGCTGCCCTTTATCACCGATTCTGTTCATAACTTATATGGACAGAATTTCTAGGCGCAGCCGAGGGGTTGAGGGGATCCAACTTCGTGGCCTCAGGATTGGGTCCCTGCTTTTTGCGGATGACGTGGTCCTGTTGGCTTCGTCTGGTCGTGATCTCCAGCTCTCGCTTGAGCGATTCGCGGCCGAGTGTGAAGCGGCTGGGATGAGAATCAGCACCTCAAAATCTGAGACCATGGTCCTCAGCCGAAATAGGGTGGATTGCCCTCTCCGGGTCGGGAGTCAGGTCCTGCCTCAAGTGGAGGAGTTTAAATATCTCGGGGTCTTGTTCACGAGTGAGGGAAGGATGGAGCGTGAGATCGACAGACGGATCGGTGCGGCGTCTGCAGTAATGCGGGCTCTGCGCCGGTCTGTCGTGGTGAAGAAGGAGCTGAGCCAGAAGGCAAAGCTCTCGATTTACCAGTCGATCTACGTTCCTACCTTCACCTATGGTCATGAGCTGTGGGTCGTGACCGAAAGAACGAGATCTCGTATACAGGCGGCTGAAATGAGTTTCCTCCGCAGGGTGGCCGGGCTCTCCCTTAGAGATAGGGTGAGGAGCTCAGTCATCCGGGAGGGGCTCAGAGTAGAGCCGCTGCTCCTTCGCATCGAGAGGAACCAGTTGAGGTGGCTCGGGCATCTGGTCAGGATGCCTCCTGGACGCCTCCCTGGTGAGGTGTTCCAGGCACGTCCCTCGGGGAGGAGACCCCGGGGAAGACCCAGGAAACGCTGGAGGGATTACATCTCTCGGCTGGCCTGGGAACGCCTCGGGATCCCCCCCGCAGAGTTGGCAAATGTGGCTGGGGAGAGGGAAGTCTGGGCTTCCCTGCTTAGGCTGCTGCCCCCGCGACCCGACCCCGGATAAGCGGCAGAAAATGGATGGATGGATGGATGGATGGATGGATGGGGGGGGGGTTGCATTTCCTCTTGCCTGGGTGCTTGTTGCTGTTCCAGAGTGATATTCCCTCTCCACTGTGACTCTGCCCTGGGGAGGAAGTGGTGTTTCGTTCCCCTTTTCCTTTTCTTTTTTCTCTCCCTGCAGGCTCTTTCGTTTTGTTTCCAAATTGTTTGCGTGTTTGTTCTGAGTGTGTAAACGACAGGTTAGGTGGTGGTGGCGTCTTTTCTGATGTCCCAGGGAGCATGGCTGCTGCTGAGAGATACGATTGTGACAGTGCGGTATCTGAAAATCTGATGGTAGAAGTAACAGTGGATGGGGAGGAAAATGTCATGGTGCAGAAATTGCTGCATTCCATGAAATTGGTGTGTGGAGGAGTGATGTGATGTTGGTTGCTATGTAGAAACACTTTTGAGGTCACTGTTAGCAATGATGCGGCTAAACTGAAATTGTTGGATGGATTCAAGATTGGTGACAGAGTTATGGGCAAGGATCTGGTTCACAATGAGTGAATGGTGTCCTTTCTTAACTTATCCGTTTACATTACAGATGATGAAATTGTGGAGCGACTGCAGGCATGGGGTGTGGAGCCGATCTCGTCCATCAGGAGGAGGATGTGGACAGGGACCACCATAGCTGATGGAACCTGGTTCCTGAAAGTACGCTTTACGGATACAGAGCAGTCTTTGCTGTATTCGGCTGGGTTTATGACAGCGAACAGGGCGCAGTTCTTTTGTGTCATACACGACAGCCAGTCGCGCATGTGCCGTCTTTGTCTCCACCTTGGGCACATCGTACATGTTTTCCTGGATTTTACGTGTTTTTGGTGTAAGTGGAAAGGTCACAATGCTCAATGTGCAGAGCACAGGGATAATGATCGGCCAGAGGTTAGTCTCTGTGGGCTGCCTTTGACGCCCAGCTTGGCTTACATGATGTGATCAACCCTGATGGTCAAGGGGATGTGGACATGACCTCAATTGTTGTGGCAGGCGAGTGGGCTTCTCCTGGATCAGGGGCCCGGTCGGACGAGTCCAGTGTTGGACTCATCGACCGTGGCACAGGCTGGGGAAGCCCAGGAGCTGTCGCTGAAGCATTGACTGGTGGGTCAGCGAGCGGAGTTCCACCTCTGATGGACTGGTGGTTGGAAAGGGGGGGCCTTGGCCTTGAGGACCAGGCGGCTCAAAAAATGGGCCGTACTGGCAGAGGGAGCTCACAGAGTTGGCTCTACTCTGAACGCACAAGGGGCTCTAGTGAGCGGTCCAGCTTCGGTGGTCCAGGGGGCTTGCACAAAGGATGGAGAGATTTCTTTCTGTCCCTGCGACGGTCGTTGATTCCAGACTCTGTAGTCCTGGGAGACTTTAAGGTTGTGTTGAGTAGATTGGATGTTTCCACCGTTAATGACTTCAAGGACGACATCAGTAGGACAACACTGTTGGACATCATGGGGAGTCACGATCTAGTGGATGTGTGGTGTATCTGTAATCCTGACTGAGTGGCTTTTTCTTTTTTTGGTATGTCGCTTACGGCCATAACACCCTGAACACGCCCGATCTCGGGAAAAGGCATACAGCTGGCGCCAACATGACACAGAACAAGCAGTGACGTCACACACATGTTTATGGCATTTAAAATGTGCTCCAAATATTACACAGAAAGATCAAACAGTGACATATCAAAGATGACATCATAAAGGAAATGTTCTCCAGATATCCCACATGCAGATAAAACACCTGATTGCAGTGCTTTCCTCAAAGGTTTCTTCAACAAATGACTAGTTTTGGTTTCCAATCAGGAATGTTTTTTATTTTTATTCCTGTTGAATCCCAGTTGAAAAGCAATGTGAAGATTTTAATTGAATAATTTTATCACATTTTAGATTAAATTTAAAGAGGGGGGGTGGAAGCAACACTGTAGATGTGTGATCAAGAATTTGCCATAAAAGCAATTTGCTCAAACTGTGAGGATAAAGCATGAAGCGCTGATGACGCAACAGCGCCCTCTTGTGTTTACAGATAAAAGTGCAAAAGCTTACAGCACCTGGTATTCCCAGGCGGTGAGAAGCTCCATAAATTCCAGGTGGATACCTCCACAACCACCTGGATCTATGACTACCTCACAAACAGACCACATGTTTCTCTGGTTTTCCAAGTCATGGGAGATGACCACAGTCCTGATCAGGAAACTCCACAGCAGACATACCAAACATCATTTACTCCACACTGATACCTGATATTGTTCCACTGAACAAACATCCAGAAAAGTTATTTTAAAAGTCTCAACAAGCTGCTTTTGTTTTGTTTTTTAAAGGGAAAATTATTTATTTAGTCATCCATTCACATGTAAACCAGTAAACAAAATGAACAACAACAGAAAGTTTATCTGAAGTCATTTTATTTTTATTAATTTTTATTCATTCAACCCCTTTATTGATTCTGTTCTTATTAATTCAAGATTAAACTTAGTTTATTGACAGATAGACAAATTATTTCTACATTTCTGGTCACTTTGGGTGGTGAAATAAATTACACACGTGAGTTTTATGCACCCTCAAGGTGAACAGGAAGGCCATTTTCACATTTGATCCAGAAGTTTCCAGAAGTTTTCGTACCTTTGTATGTACAAGGTTTAGAAGACTTCCTTGTACACACAACAGCATTAAGTCCAGAGGGTCTGATATAATCGTCTATTTTACCTTTGCACAAATTAAGAATGTTGTCAATGCTTGTAAGGATGAAAGTGTTTATTTCCTTGCATTGGTCTGGTCCATTGACTGTCTTATTCATCACATAGGTGCACTGTTTAGGTTCCATCTTGTCACGGATGTGTTGTCTGATGAATGTGTCATACTGGGATGAAAGAACAGCTGGGAAGAACAGCACCAGCATAAAACAAGCAAACTGCATCTTCATGATTTCCTGGTGAAGAAAAACAGAAAAAGTCTCTCTTTGTTTTATGGTTTTTATCAAACATGTGGAATGGAAACATTTCCAAGTCAAGTGACTTACCTGATGGTTTTTCTGGTTGACTGAGGACTCGTTTGGTTCAGCTGCAGTGTTCACGTCCCTCTGTAAGCATACACACTATGAAAATATCTTCAATGGCCTGTGACCTGAAGTAGAGCTGCTAATTCTTATGATAAGAGATCATACTTTGTTTCAGGAGCATTTTTTCTTCATTTTACTAAAGTCATCACATATTTAGGCTTCTTGCAAAAACCATGTTTACATCAATAACACAAAGGTCAGTTTATGAAAGGCAAAGACAGACAGTGGAAACAGTAATACAAAGGCACTGGAAGGAGAATGCTACTAAAGAGGATCACCACAGAGGGGCAGAGTTTTGCCACATAAAGTTCAGACTTCCACCAAGATTCAGTTTTCTTCTTTTGATGTATTTTGTGTTTCCAGAGATAAACTCCACTTCTTAATCAGCTGTTTCCTGTTTATTCATCACTGATTTACAGCAAATAAGAACAAATAACGTGAACAAAAACGGCGTGAAAGGAGTGTGCGAACCTTGCTTGCTGAGTACGTGTTGGTGTGTCTGCACTTAGCAACGATGTTCAGCGAGGACGGATGAAGCTGGATGGAGATCACCTGTTTAAGAAAGCAGAGTGACTGCGACATTTTAGCAGAACAGAAATAAGAGAAGAAAAAGATGATATGAGATATGATGATCAATTATTCAAAATTCCTGTTGAGCAGATTGAAATAATTAATGAGATCAGTGAAGCCTGAAACATAAAGATGTTTTTTTGTTTGTTTAAAAGTTTGCATAAAGATTTATAGGAAATAATTCCACCAAGACAAATGATTAAAATAAGCCTTTATGTTCAGAGGGATGACTGGCACTAATTCCTAAAGTTATTCCTCCAAACTGATGATTAAAGTTTAGTTTTACATGGAAGAAAGATGATCAGAAACAAAAGGGTCTTTTACCTGAATCAGATCTTTATCTGATGAAGATCAGGAGCCAAAAGGAAAACTTTCTGCCTTTTCAGAAGATCAGATAACTTCTGCTAAAAGGTACTTCTTCTTATCTTCTGTGTACTTTATATCCTATGAAATGAGGGAGGAGTTTTCTAACAGGCCGATCCACAGCTGGACTTTGTACACAAAACCAAATGAAGAAATCACTTCTTTAAGGAACACTGAGCATTTTTACCTGCCATGCCTATTTAGTTACGTCCTTTTCCCCCTTTTCTTAAAAGGATCTTGATCCAGTTCAGATTAGTTGTTTCTCTAGTCTTATTTATTTATTTCTGGTGTCTGATTGTGAAGTGTGTCTTATAACACACAAACCGTGGTGGGTGTGAGGTGATATATGAATATATCTGCTGAACAAGTGTGTACTGAGTAAATAGAAAGGATATGCATTTTTCTGTCATTTGGTTTAAGTCTGTAAAATAATACATGTATAAAACCAATAAACACACACACACACACACAGAAATAGGTCCAAATCATCAGCTCTGACAGTGTCTGTAAGACAGAAAACAACACATCCAGTTAAATTGTGGGATTTATTTAAGCTAAAGATAAAATGTGTTTTGTTGTTCTCAACAATTCTACACACAGATTTCTGAGAGGTGTAGAACGAAACACCCGCAAACATGAGGTGTCAACTCAGTGTAGCAGCATGAAGGGGAACTACAAGGGTTTCGCTGCTGAGATGGTTTATCTGTACTAGTTTATATCTGGATAGAATAATAATATAACCCCCTCCTCCATCTCCTTCTTTAGGCAGGGCCAGTGGCTGTTCATCTTATAGAGTATTCTGACAAAGATGGGGCTAATGTAAATGTCAATTATTTACTGTATTCTAATGAAGTGAACAACATAAAACATGACTAACATGTCGACACTGACGTGTTTCTTCTCTCTTATTAGTCACTAATCAGGTTGTTTTGCAGGACACCGACGTTTTTAACATGTGTGCTGCAGAATGTGTTGCAGGTGTTGCATCAGTTCTTAGGCCTGACCATTTCATCATGAGTTTCTGCAGAACTGAACAAATGTGAGGTCTGGGCAGGATGCAACTTCAGTTCAAATGTGGATAGAAAAGTAACAGCTCTATTTTAATATTTAATCATTTGTTTAGCTGCAGGTCTCTGGCTTTTCTGCAGTTAAAGTCCCGCTGTTAAAGATGGTTTTACATCTTATGTTGCTTTACAGTATATTTGGAATCGAAAAGCAGTCTTATCAGGATCTCAGCTGTCGGGTGTGTATGTACCATAGACCATTGATGAAAGATGGACAGATCATTCGGTGGTTAAAAATTAAGCCGATGCAGAAGTAAATAAAACTGCAGTTCCCCCTTCATCCACTAGGGGCTGCAAAACAGAGCGAATCCCCATAGACTCCCATGTTAAAAAGACCAACTTCACAGCAGAAATAAACATGTTTACAGCCTTGTAAATAAATTCATTTTAGGTCTAATAGGTCAGGTTTACCTTCATGACAACTGTGGGGGGGAGTGAATTTTTTTTCTAACTCGCCCGTTTAAAAGTAATATAATCTAGAAGTTCGGCATATTTAGGGGCGTGACCTTTTGATTGACAGGTACCCGATTTCCCGCTTTAAGTCAGAAGAACATAGAACAACCGCGGTTTTTAGCCGGTTAACAACATGAATTAGCTTTAGCCCGCTTACCTCCGTTAGCTGGTTAGCTCCTGTTATCTCCAGGTTAGCTCGGTTAGCTCTTAGCTACAGAAAGCTCGGAGTTCGCTCGATGTCAATCATCCACCATGATGCTCACAGACCCCCTCTCAGCTCCACCTCTTTGCCTATATTTGTATTTTCCGGGTGAGACGACATGCATGCCCCTGCCAAGATGATAATGGTAGGAACCGCCCACCGAGCTTCAATTCAGCTCTTCAGAAACCTACGGGTGACGTCACGGAGGCTCCGCCCATCTTTATATACAGTCTATGGTATGGTATTTGTTGTGCGTGCCATGGTCAGCTGTTTTAATTTGCGTGTCCAGCTGTGTGTCATTATCTCTGTTTCCTCTGCAGTGATTGGCTGGAGTGGCCTGCTGGAGTGAACATAAGGCAGGCGGTGCGCAGTGCTCGGGGGGAGGTCACTGCCAACCTCTCCATCATTCTGTTTGGGTTGTTTTTGAGTTGGGAGTCTCCGGTAGTTCAGTTTTCGGTTTTGGTTCTTTGGTTTGATCCTCTTTTGTTTGGGGAGCGGCCCAGATCCTACGGCCCATTGCGTGGCTGGTTTGTGGCGGCTCCCTTTTTGTTTATTTTGGCCGGGGCTCCCTCCTCTTTCAGTTGTTGTCGGTTTCTTTAATAAACTTTGTTTACATGTTGATTGTTGGCAGTGGTTCCTCTCAGATGTTATGGTTCCTACTCTCAAGCCGTACTATTGTTTTGTTGAGGATGGTGGTCTGGTATGTGTGTGTTGCATCAGGATGGCTTTTGGAGACTGGGAGGGACATATCAGAGTCATTGTCATTTAGCATTCTTTGTATTTTAACATATGTAAAAGTGTGTGTGTGTGTGTGTGTGTGGGACCTGTAGCACTACATGTCAAGACTGGCGTCCAACTGGAGTCCAACAGTCCACCAGCACCTTTCTATGATGTCCTCTACTGTTTGATTTTGTGCTTGTGTTGTTCTCACTCTCATTTGTAAGTTGTGTTGGATAAAAGCGTCTGCTCAATGACTATAGAATAGAATAGAATAGAATAGAATAGTCGATGTCGATTAAACATCTTTGCTAAAGCTAAAATGCCAACTAATAATGTTAGGTTATAGAATTCATAAGAAATCTGATTATGTACAACTAAGGTTGCTTGTTGTGTGTAAGTGGTTTTTATGTAATATTTTCCATGTGTGTCCTGTAGGATTTGAGCTGTATTGATTTATTTATGTTCTATATCAGCCAAAAAATATATTCTTTAAGAGTCTTAAAGTAAGTTTTAGCACATAGTTTAATTTTCTGTGCTGGAACTATGTTAAATCATATCATCCATGTGTAATTTAAATAAAAAATAGTAAATCATTTAGTAGAAGAAAGTTGAAAAACAGTGAAAATTGACAAAAAAAATACAAAAGTCTCATTTGAGGAATTTAATGTTGAAACAAAAATGACTTTCCAGATATTAATTTCAAATTTATACATTATGGAAATTGAAATAGACGTAAAGATGCAATTTCTCACTTTGACAATGAAACCGCGTGTTGTTTATTAGTTCTTAACACACACACTCAGTCAAAATGGCGCAGTTCTTTTTTTTATAAACAAAACCCCAGAAACAGTGTGTTTAAAGAGACAATGTCCTTCATAGGCCAAAGACCGACTTACTGCAAACATACTTTAAATAGGTATGAACTATGTCTAGAGTATATGTAAGAGTCCACTACAACATATACATGATCATAATAAAAAGATTATTAAAAGGCTCATGATGTTTTGTTTGGGGTCTCAAAAGCCCCTAGAAATAACTTTAGATTTACTGATAAACCAAAAAAAAAACCCCAACAATTTTAAAGACGTGTCACATTTCATTAGAAAGCATCTGAAGTGAACAGTTGTCATTTATTTATATGGATGTTTTTACCCCTCAAAGTGTACAGGTCTCCCATGCACACATGCAACTGTAATATTTTGTCTAATGAAGGTCCCTTCGTATCTACAAGGTATTCTGTCTGGTGGGCCAGTCAGTCTACAGACCACAGTGTTAAACTCATTTCTGCTTTCATACAGATTAGTTTGGTCATTTATGCCATGTGTGCAAACAGAGATGATGTTCTCATTAGTAGCAATGATGAAAGTATTTATATGCTTGCACCTGGAGTTATTGTCCAGAATATTTCTCTCTCCTACAACACGATCACATCCATTTTGATCCATGTTCCCGATGATGTGCTGGTTGACAAACCTCTGGAAATCGCTCTTCACAGGCCGGCAGAGTTCAGTGACGGACAGCAGGACCAGGAGGAGTAAACGAGACTTCATCATCATGTTTCTCTGAAGAGAAATCAGAACAAGATAACTGATGTGGAATAAAAACAAACGGCATACATTTAGTTTCTTCAGGAAGGGATTGTGTCTCTGCAGCGGTCGGCTGTCTGGTAATGATCTGAGGATGATCTGAGGATGATGAAGGTGGATGGGCAGAGCCTGTTTTCAGAGATCTGCTGACGAAGCGATCCCTTTGAAAAAGCAGCTAAAAGACATCTTTTAAACATGCCTTTGCTTAGTTTGATTTGTTTTTCTCTCCTGCTGTTTTGTGTTTTTACATAAAGTACTTTGCCATTTTTATGATGAAAAAAATGTTATTTTACCAGAACAGCCGTACCAATCAACTTAATCCATTTCCATGTTTAATATGACGCTCCTTAGATCAGAAGAATGATAAATGGCATCCAGTTGTTCATTCATAACTTGTACTACAATGTCTGGGGCTAATTTCTATTATTATATCTCCAAACTGAGAAGCAAAAAAAGTATCTATTTAAAAAAAGATTTTTTTTTATCTGAATCAGATTAGTGACAAGTCTTTTAAGATGAATAGGAACCCCCCACCTTTTCAGAATGAAAGGTTAATATGAGCAAAAGTCTTCCAACATTAGCGTCGTCTCAGTTTGTGTGCATGCCTGGCTGGTGAACTGAGGGAGGAGTTTTCTAACTAACCTATCTGCAACCTGCTCAGAACACCAAGTTAGGAAACAAGCGTGTTGCCTGTTAGGCATCATGCATAATAAAGCCACAGAAAACATGGAGTAGAGTTTGTATGCTGCGTTGTGAGAATGATAGAAGCTAAAAATAAAAGGTGCTGCTTTGTCGGACAACTAGTTTTCTGAAGTGAGGATCAGCAACCACAAATCGGCTGTTTATTCAGTTTATATGCAGAAACAATGTACAGTACCAGTCAAAAGTTTGGACACTTTCCATAAAACCTCATGGGAAAATGATGAAAAGAGATTAATGAGAGGATGTTTTATGTTGGCAGGTAATCTGCATTGTAAATATGTCTCTGAAGGCCTCTTAAGACCAGTTTTTCACACGCAGTGGTAGAAAAGGCTGACGGATGTCCTCGCCACTTAACGCCCATTTCCTCTCTGCCTCACACCAACACAAGTGTTCTATGTGGTTTTATCTGCATGTCATTTGTCTGTGAGCAAACAGCCACTGGGAAGATGTATGTATGACTGGATTCCCGTAGAAAAAGGCTGGACGATTCTCCCAGATGACTTTTACATGTGACCACTGCTTATTTCACATGAAGCGCTGAACTAACCTCTGCCTCCAAACGACTTGTCACACTGCTTGTGGATGTCCTGCAAACATGATGTTGACCCAATTGAATGTTTTCATATTGTTACTCCAAACTCTTATTACAGACCTTGTCAACAGTGATACCCATTGAAACCTGAAGCTATTGCAGGACACAGTGCACCTGAACAACCAGCTGAGAAGAGATTTTTGCAGTATGTAAGCTGTAAATGCTGCAGTGCAACCATATGCACCACACATCCAAAACTTAAACAATTCTTCACAAGTCCATCTAAATTCACACCAGCTGTCATCTTATTTTAACCTATTTTTAGTGTTTCAACAACAGTCCATTTTGTTATTTTGCAGCTGAGGGTCATAAAACAAATCCCATAAAACTTGACTTTGTCTCAATAGGTGACATTCTCTGGACTTGTCTGACGATCAGCTTCCAATCAGACCTTTCATACACTCTGTAGAAGACAAAGATGGTTGTACGACATATGTGCTGTTGCATGAGCATAAAGAGAAGAAGGCCTCATGGCATCATGGTTCTTCTAATGAGCCTTTAAAATGACGGCTCCAATGTGGGGTCTTCTCTTTACAAACAGCAGAGAGCGCTGCTGCACCATCAGCAGAAAAAGCTTCAGGACATTATTCACATTCACCACAAAATGGCTTTAAAACAGTAAATTAAAAATTACCCCATAAAACATTAAAACAATTATCTAAAATCAAAACTTGGATTCAAGTAATTTTTTACAAGTTTATTCAAAATGATTCACTCTAAACCTCTTTCATTCTGTTCATAGGCAGAAAACCAAATAGTTCCATTCATTTCAGGTCATGTAGCAAAACCCTCAAGGTGAACTGGACGGCCATATTCACATTTGATGCTAAGACGAGTTCTTAAACTACATTGAGGAACTTACATTGAGGAAGTGCTTCCATGACAACATATCGACAAAGTTACGTGGACTCTCCACTCTAAGACTCTACTGGTAGAAGAGTCTCAATTAAACTGGACACAAGGTCCCACTGTTGAGCGGTGGGACTTGAGAATCCTCCATGTTCACCACAGTAGAGGTGAAGCGCACGTTTCTGCTCCAGCATTGATCCAGCGTTGAGTTCCACCTCGTTGGAACAGCCTGGATTATGCTATGTTCTGGTAGGCCAAGTTCCCTCTGAATCTTCAGCAAACGCTGTTTGGCCAAAATGGAGTGGTGGAAATGTGTAGCACAGTTCTTAAGCATTGCGATAACATCTCTGATGGCTCTTTGACTTAGTAGACCATCATGCACAACAAGTTGCAATGCGTGAGCTGTGCAGCTGAGATCAGGGAGCTTAGCAAGCTTCATCCCCTTCACAATGTTTGCGCCACTATCCCGAAGCACGAGTGCCACACGATCTTTCCTTATTTTCCATTCCTCAAGCATACAGAGGAATGTGTCTCTGAGGTATTCCCCAGTGTGTGGCCCTTGCATCACTCTTGTATTTAAAACAACCTGCTTTCTTGTCCATTCATTGTCAATAAAATGGCATGTCAGGCTCATGAGCGACTGTCGCACCAGACCAGCAGTCCGTGGTGAAGGAGAGGGAGTAGCCAGCATTTTCTGGTTGGATTATGGCTTTGATGTTGTCCACAACCTTGTGGTAAACTTCTTGAAGCTTTTCAGTTGGATAATATTTCTCACTTTTCAGTGAATATCGTGGCTCTGCTGCAGCCATAAGGTACTTAAAGCCAACATCAGACACCATCGAGAACGGTTGGTTATCAGTAACTATCATTTCTATGATTAGTTTGTCCATTAGTCTAGACCTGTTTTCTGAATTTGTCCACTTCCTTTGTTTATCAAACATGCTCAGTATTGTTGGCTGCGATGAACTTGCCACATCTGTATAAGTGGCTGCGATGAACTTGCCACATCTGTATAAGTTGCTGATTCAACTTCACGTTTCTTCTGAGCAGTTTTATATAAGTCAGGGTGATGAATCCTGAGATGGGACAACAGGTTGGAGGTGTTTTTATTTTTTGCTACTGTTGCTCCCATGCTGATTTCCCTATTGCATGTTTTGCACACAGCCTTCCCTTGTATTGTTGACCAAATGAAATACTACCAGACTGCACTTTTAGAATTTGGTGCATCCATCTGTAACAAGGGTTGAAAAAAATGAGAGAGAAGTGTTAAAGGTGGGGCCACATGCTGACATATGCTCAAACGCCATTACTCCGTCTAAAAAGCTGAACGACAGACGCGGCAGGAGCATCAGGAGTGTTTTGGGCGTCGGACACAAAAGTGGCAGTTTAGTGACCAGCGTGGAGCGTTTGGTCTGAACACACCGTTCTAAAACTTTTTACATTTTCGGCGTGAAACTTTCGAAACACGAGAAAGATCGACGCCCCCTTGCCGCGCCTCCACATAGACTTTACATGGAAACCTGCCACTCTTGACGCTCAAAACATGTTTGGTCTGAACACACTGTTAGCGCTCCCTAAAACAAGTGAACTAAGTTTTTTATGCACTCTCTCCTAATCACACACACATTCTTTTCTATCATGGACTGTTTCCATCTCGATATCATCAGCAATTTTTTTAAATTCAGACATGTTGGGACGTAAGCTAGCAGAGCTACCGCTAAGGTTTACTGCTCTTACGTTATTCTGCTGCTCACTGTAACGTTAGTTGTAGTTGTGAGACGCAGAGTACTGGGATGTTTATTACAGTTTCGGAAGACCTTTCTGCATTTACCTTTGACACATGTTTTCTGTCCGGATCTTCTTACACTAGAAAAATTTTCCTCTCACTCTCCAGTGTGTGAGGACAGCTTCTTCTTCGGAGGCTCTGCCTCTGCCGCCTAACCAATCAGAGGACGGGGTGAAAAGTGCAGGAGACAGCAGGCAGGAGAGAGAGGTGAGCCGAAAAAACCCAGTTTTAAATTGATTTTTTCATATCGGCCAGTTGGATTTAAAAAAATAAAGAAAAAAGGCTGTAGGAGCCATAAATGTAGTTTATGTTGGGAATCATCACTGGTGGATGGTTGATGTTATATTGTTGTCATGGTGATATGAATTGGAGTCACGTGGATGTGGATCGGTACAGGGCTCTCGTAGTTCTGGAGTCGGATGAGCAAGCCTCCACAGCACTCTTCATCCTCATCTTCCTCTGGACTGAGCTGAGATCTCACCTTCACTGCTGTCGTCTGGGTTCCTTTTCTGCACAGAACCAGATACTGACATCAGAACAAGCAATAAAAGTGCCTCTTAGCTTCCATTAAGAATGTATATGTGTTTGATTTATCATCATTTTCTGTATGTAAAATTAATCAAACGACAAACCTGTATTTCTGAAGAGAGGGTGGAAAGTCCTTGACAGCTGTGTTCCAGTGCCTGCATTGTCGGGTCAGTCTGCTCCAACATCAACTTTTAGACATCAGTAGTGCCGCGCATGCCGTGAGATGTGCTAAAAATCTGCAAATACAAGTTATAAAAATATCAGATCATCACATAAATAGATTGTAGGTGTAAATAGCTGCAGTTCAAGAGTAATCAAATATTGTAATGCAAATAGATCAAATAAAATTTTTTCAAGCATTTTCATGCCAAAGGCAACACAAAGTGCTTTGCATACTTTTATTTTTAAAAAGCTGATTAAATAAAACAGGCTTTCACACACTGAAATATTAAGATAGAATATTAAAAACACACTCATTTTATTTCACAGTTATACACAGACACAATTTTCCCTAACTTCTGTGTCTTCACTGCATGTAGATAAAATAAAACGCATCTTTCAGATCCATCATACCAGCAGTCAGACCTCCACATCCACAGAGGCTGCAGCTGCAGATTTTAAACGTTTTACAAACATGACTGAAGAAGAAATAAAAAGTTTGCATTCTGGTTCGGTGAATAAATACGATGATGGACATAAAATATCCTCCCTGCCGATAATCAATAGGTGCCAACATCAGACTACATGATGGTTAAATGATCATTGATTATTACAGCTGCCATGTCATGGAGAGCAAAGCTACATCCATCATGAATACTGTACTTCCACTGTGTGGTAGCAGGCGTGAAAAATGATAGTGAAGTCATTTACAAACATTTACGTGGCAGAGCATAGGATAGATATAAGAAAATAAAACCTGGGGCTCATTTGTACGCCGCAGGACGTTAAACCTTCCGGCTCGTCCCGTTAGCATAGCCGTTAGCATTAGCGTTAGCATTAGCCTTATCTGCGTTAGATTAAGTCACGTCTCATTCACAACAAAGCAGAACTTTACAGCAGTAAAGTTCTGCTTTGTTGGTTTTGGTAACAGACAACCGAGCAGTGGACATGGTCGCTGCTCGCACATCTTTACACAGCTTGTTGCTAATAGCAACTGAGGCAGGTCCAGCAGGTGTATTTAGGCTGGAAAAGGGGCTGGTTAATGCAAATAGCTCCCCGGGTTGTTGACATCCTGGGGAGAAAAGAAAAAAATTGCGTTTGCGAGACTTCAGCATTGCGATTGAGTGCACCATCCATATTGCAGTTTCATCCTCACATGTTCAGAGATTCAAACCTCTTGTTGCCGTTTTCAAATATAAATTTTCAGGATTTTTAGCTATGGCATTGTTGTCCTTCCACATTAGCTTGCAAAAAACTTGACCGTGTGATGTGAGATCGGAAACTGCTGTGTGCATTATAGATAAAAAGTTTAAAAACTTGATTTGGGAACATTATAGATGGGGAGGGATCGTCTGTTTTTGTTTCACTTTTAGCAAATGCTAAGCAGGTGAATTTCTTTCTTCTGAACCGTTGCTGCTGCTGTTGTTACTGGCCAATTGTCCTCCTCCAGCCACTCCTCCACCATCCTGCCTGGGGGGGTCGGTGGCCTGGCAGAAGGCCTGCTGGGTTCGGGAATGTTTAAGATGGCCAATGTCTTGACATTTCTTTGCCACACCTTTTGCAACTCCCAACCCTCTGGGGAAGAACCAGGCCCACCTCCATTTCCATCTGGACCGAGAACCTCCATCTGGTTGTCCTGGGCACTTTGGCTTTCATCCAGTCCTCCAGGCAGAGGTCTAATGCCGTGGACCTGCAGTACACCATGAGCTGGTGGACAAAGTGACCAGGCTCCTTGGTGGATTCGCCACACGACGGGTACTGCAGAGCCCTCTTTGGGGTGTAGCTGCCCCTCCTGTGTGTTGGGGTGGAGGCTGAGGAGGCTCCTCTGCATCCCCCAGATGTCCTCCATGTGGGCTGTGTCCAGCAGGGGGATGTCCATGGTGTTGGTGACTCCAATGAACACGTGGATAGACTCAAAGAGACGTTCGGTCTCCTGCACCCCACACACCTGTGGCGGCAGCAGTGCCAAGCCATCTCGTTGAGTTTAATGGTGCTCCCCCTACTGGAATTCTCCGCCTGCTTGGCTGCCTTGAGTCCGAAAAGATCCTCCATGTCCCACTCAAAAACACAAGTGGAGAGGCGCTGCATTAAGGCCGGGTACATTGGGTAGCTCTTTGAGATGACTCCCACTGCAAGCCTGTGCAGGAAGTGCCAGACGTCCAGCTGGACCACAATCCACAGCCACTCAGAAGAGAGCGGCTGCCGCGCCGGGTTCCTTTGCCCATCCTGGAGCAGTCCTGGTCCATGTACAGGACTTCTGGGGGATCCTGTCCCGCCTTCCAATACCGCTCCTGCAGGCCTGTGGTCAACTCTCTCAGCCCGTAGCCCTCCACTGTTGTCAAGACACAGATGAGGACCTGCCCAGCTCATTGCTGATGCTGGTCATCGAATGGGCTGTCCCAGCATCGGCGCCAGCCAGCTTCTTGGTCACCAGCAGAGGACAGACAGGTGAGCGTCCTCCTGCAGTACAGGTGGAGCTTCCTGACTGGGAGCAGATAAATGACCCACATTCTTAGTGGAGTCCGTCTTCAGGCTTGACCCATAGGTGTAGGTCACCTTTGCCTTCAGCTAGTCTATCCTGGTGAAGGACTCTCTGGCGTAGGTGGCTAGAAGCCAGCTGCTGCTGGGAACGGGCGGCATCTGCAGCGGCGGGGGCAATGGGCTGTCCCTGCTCTTCCTGGAGACCTCAAACAGGTAGCAAGTCTCCAAGTAGCTGGCACACCTCATCCTGGCCACTGGAAGGATTATATATCTCTGCTGGCCTGGGAACACCTTGGGATTCCCCCAGCAGAGTTGATAAATGTGGCTGGGGAGAGGGAAGTCTGGGCTTCCCTGCTTAGACCGACCCCAGATAAGTGGCAGAAGATGGATGGATTTATTAGCCTCATAACATTGATGGGCAGCAGCGGCTCTAGAAATGCACACGATAGATGTCAATGTCATAGAACAAGTCCATGACGCAGAGTTAAGGTCAGAAAGTTACATAATGTATCTTCTAAGTGAGTGTGAGTTTTAGTGAGTAAACATTCTCTGTGTTGCAGGCATGTTGTGTGTGTGTGTGTGTGTGTGTGTGTGTGTGTGTGTGTGCGTGTGTGTAATGTGGATGTCTGTGTGCTTTACATGTTATTGTTGATATGGCATAGTAAAGAGAAATAGAAGCTAACTGAGGCAGAAGAAAGAAGAACAGTAAACTATAACAGATATAAAAACAAAGCCCTAAAAGAAAAAAAACACAATAACACACATACATAGACTGGCAGGTGTTTTGGATGACTACAGACTACAGTGAGCTGAATGACTGGTGGATATTACCTGAGGTTAGTAGAGCCAGGGCGTAGTATTTTTGTCATGGTAAAGCTGTCCATTAATGAATAATTTATCAATCTTAACTTTTTCCAAATGGGAAACAGGACCTACTGTTTCTCCAGAATCTCTTTGGGAACTTTATCATTTACTCTAAAATCGGGCCCTCTTAGTTCCCAGCCCTGGTTCTTAACCTGCTCCTCCTGCTTTTAGCTTATAAATTTGGTTAAAATCAGTCTTGGCCTGCGGCTGTCCAGCCTTCTTCCACGTAAAAGATGAAGTAAGGTGTACTTCACCATGACCTTGGATGTTGGTTTGGATGAACTATTTGTTCGTTCTGGATCGTCCTTTTGTTTCTCTGGGATTCCTACAAAAACCAGGTTGTCCATTATACTGCATGCCTGGAGATCGTTCACTCTTCCGTCCCCACTAAGTGTTGTTCCCATAAACGTAGACTCAGCTATACAGACAGCTAAACACTTTCCTAATCAAACTCTAAGAAACCATCTGATATGTTAAGATGGATGGTTTAATCAAGGTAAGTGTGAAACTATAGACAAGAGCAGAAACAAGTGTTGTAAATAACTAGTGTTGCATCACTACACAACTATATTTTTATAGTTACTACCTCCTGTGTTACTTCAAATAAAGTTTCCAATCAAAACATGTTGACTCAATCATCAAACATAATTAAAAAATACATGCCATGCTACTTAATTGTTACTCATTATTCCAAGTTAGATTTAAGCCACAAAATACATCTCTTCCCAAAAAATATACCAACAAACATTTTGCTTCAATGAAAATGAACAGTATTACTTACAGAGAACACCTCCTTCTAACTTGTGGCAAGGATGGCAACAGATGAACACATGTTGTTGCACCTGGCTGGAGCTCGAGGTAAAATGGTGCTCAGAAGGAAGTGGCCTAAAGGAAAGTTACCTCACTACCTGTTTTGCTCAGGTTTGGAAAATAAATTACACAAAACCACCACTAGATGGCAATAATTGTTAAAAAAAAAAAAAAAAAAAAAAAAAAAAAAGATCAGAAAACATTCCATAAAAATATTCATTAATTCATTTTCCAAACCGCTTTAGTCCGGTGAAGGGTTGTGTGAACCTGTAGTCTATACCAGTCCATCACAGGACTCCATCAAAAGAATTCTTTCATTGTGTTAGTTTATTTTCTGAGTTGGGTCATTCCCCTCTTGAGGGATTTCAACTTCTTCCTGAGGTTGGCATTCTTTGCAGCCAGAGACTCAACCTGCTGTTGACTGAATTCTATCTATTCCCACAGCGACCAAAACTCCCGGTGGAGAACTTCTAGCAGGCCCAGACGTAAGATTTTAATCAAGGTCTCATCCCCATCAGAAGATGTCGCTGCAAGTGAGTCGTCTTTTCGGTTTCTCTTGGAGCTTAAAGCAGATTTGCGTACATATGGAGTGGATTTGTGGTTTGCCTTGCCCATGACAATGCAGCTGAAACACTTGCTAGTAAACTCAGACAAACTCAAGGTTTTCAAAATTCAAGGTTTTTATTTGATCATTTTTGCATAAGCTGACTGTCGAAGCATGTTGGAAGTTTTGTGCAGAGGTTTCAGGGTCATCAGTACAGGAAAGAGAGTAAAAGTAAAAATAGTGAGTTAAAGTTAAAAAGTAAGTAAGTTAAAATTAGGACTAAAAGTAAATATACAATATAAAATGTAGAAATAACAATACAGCTGGAAGACACTATATAAGGCAAATTACACAATTGTTGTGTCTGACTACTTCACAATAATAACGAGACAGACTCCATTATCTGGTAGATCAGAATCTATTGAGAAAAGAAGTACTGACATACTTTGTTAAGGTATCAATGCACAAATGCATTGATACCTAGTAACATAGAAACCATTACTGCGCCAAAGGGAATAGATCCATATACAACAACAATAGAAATAGATAAGAATAAAAAGACAATATGCTGGGCAGGAGACAAAACCTGTGGGCACAAGGAACCTATTATTGCACATGTTGTTAAAGTGAACTTAGTGTTTGATTATTTACAATGTTCCCTGGTATCCTGGCACAAATGCTTTATTAGCAATGAATACATTATTTGGTGTGCTACATTGTTGGATATAAAGTTTTGCTCATTAGGGAACATAAAGCTGTGATTACATGGATCTCTACTAACATAAGGAAAATACTTTATATAATAAAGTGCCATATGCACAATATTTAGCAGTTGTGTAATCAATTAACCTTAAAGAAGATTTCTGTCACTTCACCTGTAAGAGGGGAGGAATGGCATGACAAATGGCATGACAAATTCATATCATCTATACCGTGGTCACTGATAGATGGGTAAGTTCAATTCCTGCCTTATCATTCCCTTATGGGCGTCACCATAGCAACACCTTAATCAGCTAGTACAGATCAGCTGATTTTAGACAGGTGAATGAGAGAAATGCACTACTTAACAACAGTTGTTTGGCACAAAAACTATAGAGGCCAACATAAAATAGTTCTTATAGCCTACTTTAGCTTATTTTGTGAGTTTTGTATTAAAAAAAAAAGAAAAGAAAAAAAAATAGAAATAAACATTTGTTATAAAATGCTTACTGTGTGGCACCATGGTGATGACGATGCTGCATTATGGTGTCTGGACTCCCCGTCGTGCCGTGAAATGTGGCTCTTTGTTAATCCTACATATTGGACTGTATATCTGTTTGCTGCCTGTCTCATGACTTGAAGGGAACTCAAGTCATAACAGTTTAACAACACTAATAAAAAAGGCTCATTTATTCAATGATCACTTACTACAGCTGAAAATTAACTTGAAAACACAAAGCTCTAAAAACTTTAATGTAGGACATGCATATAAAAACGTTTCCCTATAGCTAGGCTATATATACATACATGTGTATATATATATATATATATATATATATATATATATATATATATACATACATGTATGAAAATGGATTAAAATTGTGCTAAAAATGATAAAAGTAAGCGGGATGATGCCCGACGAGGTGTCCATTATAAGAAATTAATGCTTCGACGCTTCGTGTCGGATGGTTCACGCCTCCACGTTGTCCATTAATTTCTGATAATGGACACCTCGTTGGGCATTATCCCTTACTTATACCATGGTCTGGGTGAATACTCCATTCTGATTGGTTGCAGGGTGTCCGTTAAAAAGTGATATAGGACATCAATTAGAAAAAGTTTTGTCGAACAGTTGAATACTTCTAAATCATTGCGCTGGCTCAAACGCCAGTTGGTAACCGTGGCAACAGAAATGTTAGCGACAAACGGACAAACAGAAAGCAGAAAGAATATCTGGAAGGATGATGTCAAACAGCGGCCCATGGTTACTAATGACTGCATCTGATATGCCAGTTTTTAAGTTATTTTATTTTCAGGTTAATTTAGACGATTGGTTGAACAATAACCAGAGTAGAAAAGGGAGTAAGGAAGAAAAGTTTCCCATTCCCTCCTCATCTCACTACTGTATTATGTTAATGTTCTACCTAAATTGTTAGTTGACATCAGTCACTGCAGATAAAATATCTATCATACTGTTTCAACCATATTAAATAATCTTTAATAAGTTAGTTGGTAATGACGCTCTAGATCCCTCAAAGAGGGACAGAGTAGCTCTGACGTCACCCTGCAGCGGACCACACGTGTTTCTCTGCATTAATGCTCCAGCGGTTATGCCAATTTCACAGCATTCTTTAGGAATTAACACTAGAACCGCCAACATGCCAACACTCCTAGAACCACAGAGAAGGGTCATTTTTACCACCCCCTGCTGCAACAGCGCAAATAACGCCAAGATGCTTTAAAGTTGTTTGATTTCATTTATTATGTTAATAGTTATAATTAGGACTTTTAAAAAAAACTAGCTAAACAGTAAAAAACATACATTAAATAACAAAATAACATATTTCAATATTCTAATTAATTTTACCGTAAGATAAATAAACCCTGCTCTTCAACTTATTTTTCATTCACTCGCGTACAAACACGACGTGTGATGTGGCGATGTGCGATCAGCTCCTCTCACTCACTACATGACTCGTTATCAGGTAAAAGAGACAGATCATCACTTTCTCCAGCTACTGATTCCTCCACCGTCATCCAGAGCTAGTTCTCCGTCACTCAGTTCTTGAAATAATAACCAAGCTTCTTTGGCACTCATATATCTCTTGTATTTATCCATTTCTCAAATTCAGCGTTCATAAAACCCTCTTACGCAATCTTTGACAGCTGTCAAACTCACGTGCGTTACTAAGCAACTGGGAGTGGCGTAAATGGGCGTGGCGTGAAAAACATCTGACAGATTGATAGGACACTGCCAACCTGAATGCATTTCTTTAGGCGGTAGAAATTACCCCGTCGGCTGTTCTAGATATTTATGCTCAGATTTCTTTTTGTTGTGATCACACACTCACCAAAACTCATTATAAGTTCAGTGGGCCCATTTCAGGAAAAGTGATGAATTTGGAGAGATAGGGATTTTATTTTAACAGAGATATAAGTGTTTGAAGAGCCAAGGAGGTAAAAATGACCCGCTTGGCGGTTCTAGTGTCCGTGCTGTTTGCATTTTGATTTTTCCACAGCCAATTTTTTCTATTGCAGCAGAGGGTTCTGTTGGACTTTGACCTGTAGGGTTTTCATACACTGTTAAAGAAACTGACCATCGTCAAACCAACCCAATTTCCTTCATATTGTAAAGAAATATGCATTTTCTAGAAATCACCATATTTTCATTGGAATCTGTAAAAAGGAGGGGGCTGCGCTTCCTTTCAACACTTTTATCTTTCGGGCTCGATCACCGAACAAGTTGCAGGTTGCAATGGTGGTTACCTTGGCAACGCCACAACAAGAGACATTAAATAGTCCGCTCCACTGCTTCTTCTTTAAAAATATTATTTTAACAGTAAAAAAAAAAAACATGAGCGATTGATCTTATTTTATTTTTCTTTTGTGAGTGACCATGGTATAAGTGGGACAATGCCCGACAAGGTGTCCATTATCAGAAATTAATGGACGATGAGGCATGAACCGTCCCATGTGAAGCGGCCATTGCTTAGCCCACTAATCGCTATATGTCCAATATCATTGTGGGTCCCCACAAACACGAGACCCCAGTGTCTTTTGAAACATCAATACATGTTGTTATAATCCAGAATCATTCATTCTGAATTAAAAAACATCATGTAACCATACCGCATGTGTGTTTTACACTTGAATAATTTAACAAGAATCATTTCTGCATACCACCAATTTTGTGATTGTTTGAAGCAAAAATCAACATTCTGTATATTCCACATCAACTCTTCTTCACTCGGCCATGTTTCCTCCTTTATTTGTTTCATCTGAGCTCACCTGTGTTGCATGGTGACATCATTACACTGGAAATGTGTGATCATGTGACATCATGATGGAACATTTTCTGTCAGGTGAGAGAAGTCTACAGATATGATCAGTGATAGGACACTGGACTGCTTCGAATGACACAGTTCCACTCCATTAGATGTTGCCATGTTTCAAACGACACAGTTCCATTCCTTTTCGATGTTTGCATGCTTCAAACGACAGTTCCATTCCGTTTGATGTTGCCATGGTTTAAATGACACAGTTCCATTCTGTTTAATGTTGCCATGGTTCAATCAACACAGTTCCATTCTCTTTGATGTTTTTATGCTTCAAACGACACAGTTCCATTCCATTTAATGTTGCCATGGTTCAAACGACACATTTCCATTTCTTTTTTTGATGTTTTCATGCTTCAAACGACACAGTTTCAGTCGGTTTGATGTTGCCGTGGTTAAAAAGAAACAGTTCCATTCAATTGGATGTTGCCATCGTTCAAATGACACATTTCCATTCTGTTTAATGTTACCATGGTTCATTCAACACAGTTCCATTCTCTTTGATGTTTTTATGCTTCAAACGACACAGTTCCATTCCATTAGATGTTGCCATGGTTCAAACGACACAGTTCCATTCATTTTTTTAACTTTTCATGCTTCAAACCACACAGTTCCTTTTTTTTTTGTATTTTCATGCTTCAAACGACATAGTTCCATTCTGTTTAATGTTGCCATGGTTCAATCGACACAGTTCCAATCTATTTGATGTTTTTATGCTTCAAACGACACAGTTCCATTCTGTTTGATGTTATGTGTCAAATGACATAGTTCCATTGTTTAATGTTGCCATGGATCAAACGACACAGTTTCATTCTGTTTAATGTTGCCATGGTTCAAACGACACATTTCCATTCTGTTTAATGTTGCCATGGTTTATTCAACACAGTTCCATTCTCTTTGATGTTTTTATGCTTCAAACGACACAGTTCCATTTCTTTTTTTTTGTTTTCATGCTTCAAACGACATAGTTCCATTCGGTTTGATGTTGCCATGGTTCAAATGACACAGTTCCATTCTGTTTAATGTTTTTATGTGTAAAATGACAGAGTTCCTTTCTATTTGATGTGGCCATGTTTCAAATGACACAGTTCCCTTCTGTTCAATGTTGCCATGGTTCAATCAACACAGTTCCATTTTCTTTGATGTTTTTATGCTTCAAACGACACAGTTCCACTCCTTTTTTAAGTTTTCATGCTTCACACAACAAAGTTCCATTTCTTTTTTTGATGTTTTCTTGCTTCAAACGATACAGTTCCAGTTTGTTTGATGTTGCCACTGTTCAAACGACAGTTCCATTGTGTTTGATGTTTTTTATGTCATATGACACAGTTCCATCCCGTTTGATGTTGCTGTGGTTCAAACGACACAATTCAATACTGTTTGATGTTTTTATGCTTCAAACGACACAGTTCCATTCTGTTTGATGTTTTTATGTTTAAAATGACTGTTCCATTCTGTTTGATGTGACCATGTTTCAAATGACAAAGTTCCATTCCGTTTGATGTGTTTGCGGTTCAAATGACACAGTTCCATTCTGTTTAATGTTGCCATGGTTCAATCAACACAGTTCTATTCTCTTTGATGTTTTTATGCTTTAAAGGACACAGTTCCATTCCATTACATGTTGCCAAGGTTCAAATGACACAGTTCCATTCCACTGGGTGAAAAGGGCCAGAATCCTGACATATCTGTCAGGGATATTTTCACTACGTCTCAGAAGAATCTTGACCATTTCTGGTAAATATCCTCAGTGGCCAACATGTACCATATCTGGTGATATATGGACATAAGATACTGCATGAGGTAATATACTGTGTCTAGATACAAAGTGTGTCTGACATTTGTCATATATGAGCTCCGAATATGATCTGCAGTCATGTCCGGAAGTATCTGTGGTCAAGATACTAAAAAGAATCGGATTCCTGATTTATCTGTAGGGTATATTTCTCTGTGCCTTAGAAAAATCTGGGCCATTTCTAGTAAAGTCACAAAATGTTGACATTTTTCTTTCTTGATATGCGGGCTCAGGATACTTGTGCAGATATTGTGTCAGGATACCAGACAGAAGGCCAGTGTAGCAATAATGACTAAAAACACATTTTTGTGTTATTTATTGTATATTCTTTTTACAAACACATGCAAGTGAGCAAAAAAGTTCATTTGACAGCAAAGAAAAATACTTAAATATTAGTCTTACGATACAAATTTGACCAATATGATGTTATATATCAATGGATAATTTATTGCTGGGTGAAGCACATGACTCAATACATTTTGCTAATAGTTCAATCACAAACATATAACATGGTTTCTTGCCTTTTTGTAGAAAAGACTACTTTAGACGTCTTGCAGCTGTCTTCAGTGGAATGAAAGACGCATTTGAACATAGCAAATGCGTCATGGGGAAATCAGACATTGTGAATGTGTTGTGGCTGCAGTCAAAGGGAAACCATGAGAAGAGGCATGTTAAATTGTAGATTAGTTTACACCTTCTTCTGCTCTCTCTTTTGTAACAGGGATTGTCCTCACAACGACCACTTCAATGGCAAATTGCTCTGGGCTTGGCCACAATGCTAGACAATGACATGCAAATCAGTCATTTTGGGTGTCTTCCAGGGCAGATTAATCTCTGTAAATCTTCCAAGTCAGAAACTCTGAATTGCAAATGTTTTGCTGAAGTCCACAGAGTGAATTTATGTTTTCCTCTAGAGTATTTTTTTTTTTTTTTTTTACAAAGAAGTAGCTAAATTACATGTTCGTCTTCTGATGACTCCACAATGTAGCGAGTTGGTGGTCGTCTCATCAGATGGGGGGAAAAAAACAAAACAGTTCTCCATATAGATCTGATCCGTATAAATTTAGTCTAAAGTTGCAGTAAAACAATTTTAGTTGTATGTATTGAAGAAGTTATTGCTAGTAATTTGGATGCAAAATGGGAGTAAATAAGTTTTCTTCTTTCCATCTTTTAGGCAAAACTCTTTTTGCCCTAATTTTGTTTCATTAGTCATTGTTTGAAAAAGGACAGACTCTCGTCTCCTCTGTTTTTGCTGTAAATACCACCGTCTGAAATACAAAAAGCAAACAGTTTTACAGTGAAGCAGGGAAATAACTCAGACTGAAAATTGGTGCAAGCAGATTCGCCTGCGGTGAATCTGCTTGCATTCTAGGAACATGTGATTACATGTGATGCTCAGACGTCATGGAAAGGAGGGTTGAACAGATAGAATCTATTTCATGACCAATTAATTACAGTTGAGACATTTGTTTCCCATGTCAGTGCACCATGTAAACCTATAAAATTACTAGATAGAACCAGGCATGTACCAAGTAAAATGATAGCTACAGATGTGAATAAAATTTTTGGTACCTTTTGGTCAATCAAAGAAAAACTCACAAAAATAATTTGAATCTGACAAAAGTAATAATAAATAAAAATTCTAATGAATTTAACCAGTGAAAGTCAAACATTGCTTTTCAATCGTGCTTTAACAGAATTCTATGAAAAAATAAACTCATGAAACAGGCCTGGACAAAAATGATGGTACTCCAAGAGAAGACTGAAAACAATGTTACCAAAGGAACATGTTACTCCAAAGTGTGTCCACTAATTAGCATTACGAGTGTCTACAGTCTTGTAATGAGTCAGTGGGCCTATATGAAGTGGAACTGTTTGCCAAGTAGGCCAAACGAACACTGTCTCTACCGGAAAACATGGAGGAGGTTCTGTGATATTCGAGGGCTGCTTTGCTGCATCTGGCACAGGGTGTCTTGAATTTGTGCAGGTACAACGAAATCTCAAAAGTATCAAGGGATTCTAGGGAGAAATGTGCTTGCCAGTGTCAGAAAGCTTGGTATCAGTTGCAGGTCATGGGTCTTGCAACAAGACAATGGGCCAAAACACTCAGCTAACACAAGAATGTCTAAGAGGAAAACATTGGATTAAAGTCACCTTCTATGAGTCCTGACCTAAATCCTATTGAGCATCTTTGGAAGGAGTTGAGACATGGCACCTGAAAAAGGCACCTTTCAAATCTGAGAAAACTGGAGCAGTTTGCTGAGGAGTGGGCCAAAATACCTGCGGAGAGGTAGAATTCTCATTGCCAGTTACAGGAAACATTTGATGGCAGTGATTGCCTCAAAAGGTTGTGCAACCAAATATTAAATTAAGGGTCCCATAATTTGTGTCCAGGCCTGTTTCATGACTTTATTTTCATATAATTATGTGAAAGCATGGCTGAAAAACAATGTTTCACTTTCATTGGTTAAATGTCATAGAATTTTTATTATTTTAGTCAGATTCAAGTTTTTTCTGTGACCATTGTAAGTTTTTCTTTCATTGACTGAAGGGAACCAACAATTCTGTCCACATATGTATAGTTTTAGATCAAATGCAACTTTCAGTACATGACCTGTTGACTTCCTAGAGTCATCATTGTAATCAACAATGTGGTATGGCAGTCTTATCAACTGAGTGGGGAAAAAAAAAAGATAATATAATCGGCCAAGTTTTCACATTGTCTGCTATAACAGGAAGTTATTTTTGACCTACAAAAAGTTTTTACCAACACACTTTCTGCCAATATCCATGCTGCCTCTCTCCTCCATCTGACTGAAAACATGCAGTACAATGACAACAGGAGATGGATCAGCAGCTGTTATCATTGTGTATAATTTGGTTTTACAGACATTTAAGAGCAGTGCTTGCTACAGCTCTAAACCCCTTTTACCCATTAGAACCGTTCTTGAAAATTCTGCAGTTTAATTTGTTACACAGATGTTCTACATCTACATGTGTGTGGCAACGGTTGGTGTGGTGCTGAACTCCAACAAATAGATTACATTGAAAGAAAGCAGATTAACTAAATAATGCAAGTAAATCTCAAATAATGTGTAAGATGGCTAGACTTAGGGGAGGCAAATAATTGATAAATACTAAATATCATTGTTGTGTTATGGTGTAACAGCAAAGGGTCACTTACCACTTTTCACATTTCTGATGGCGGTAAAATGCTGACTGAAACATCTTTTCCACAGTGATGGCAAAAGCTTCAGTTGTCTTTCCTTCCACAGACATGCTGCTTTTTTTTTTAAAACAGCAAGCAAAAAATTTAAATGACTCCAAACTAATCTGTTGGACAAATCCTGAATTTCCTGAATTATCTAAAGGCCTGGGAAATAGGATGTTAAATGGGGAAGTGTGATTGGGTCACTGACTAATGTAAATGATATCATTGTAAAAATAAAAAAAAAAGACACAAGGAGTTAAACATCTGAAATAAAGAGCTTAATTAAAAAATACAGAACATTTCATTCAGTGAGGTTTCTCTTCATTTAATCTCATACTTGATTATTAATTGTTTTTGTCATATTTCTATCATCACTTCAGAGGATTTTAACATCAGAACTTCATGCAAAGCAGTTTGTGTTAGCAAACTAATGGCGGGATGCTGACGAGCCGCTCCTGAGGAAGAAGTCGAAAACAACAGCTCAGAAAAACTAAAGTAAATACTGAACAAATAAAACAAAGAATGGGAGACATGAACGACTCCAGCATGCGGACACTCTCCAACAAGGCGCGACAATGCAGGAGTTTGCGTGAAGCTCTGACGTTCTTCTCATGCCAGCATCGCAGAGAAGACCACAGCGGGTCCGGGAGGGGTGGGGGCACATGCGGATATTTTCAGGTAAAACTACCTCTTTCAATCATGCAGCAGTGTTGGTATGTTCTACTATAGAAATAATTCTTCCAACCTGCCAACGTCATATGTGTTTCTGTGTTATTTAAAACCAGCAGGAGCCTGAAGAATGAACAGTTAACATGTAGGAGAGATGGAAGCAGGGAAGAGGAGAAACATGCTGAACAGGTAAGTTGTTTAAATTAAATCTGCAAATGTCTGTTTACCTGAACTTTGATAAACCAGACATTAACAATTCAGAGTTGCATTTTCACCATTCACAATTCATCATGTGCTGAATGCTGTTAATAATGTGTGTGTGTGTGTGTGTATATATATATATATATATATATATATATATATATATATATATGTATATATATATATATATATATATATATATATATATATATATATATATATATATATATATACACATATATATATGTATACATATATATATATGTATATATACATATATATATATATATATATATATATATATATATATATCGTCTGTCTGTATATGTGTACATACATATATATATATATATATATATATATATATATATATATATATATATATATATATATATATATATATCGTACATATCACATACTATATTATAAACAGCATTCAGCACATGATGTTTCACTGCACACACATAATAATAAAAAAAAAACCCTTGGTGAAAATGCATCTCTGAATTGTTAATGTCTGGTATATGTATATATATCTACATCTAGATATAGATATAGATATATATCTAGATGTAGATGTATATATATCTACATCTAGATATAGATATAGATATATATCTAGATATAGATGTATATCTAGATAGATAGATATATCTAGATATATCTATCTATCTAGATATCTATCTGTATATTTATATATATATATATATATAGATAATATAAATATGGATAGATAGATAATATATATATCGGTAGATATGCATACACATATATGTATACACACACACACACACACACACACACACACACACATATATATATATATATATATATATATATATATATATATATATATATATATATATATATATATATAGACATGCATATAAATAAAGTATGTAAAAATATATATATATGTTTATAAAGGTTTAGTTATACAAAAGTTTTAGGAAAGTTTAGGTGCATTATACTGAGTCTGTTAATATGTACAATATATCCAGACATGGCCTGTGGTTAATGAATTCGTTAACCTAACTTAATACTTTGAGTATACGGTCTGTCATAGCTGGGTGTGAATACCTCATCCTCAGTCAACAAGGAACCCATATAATGATAAACAGTGTAGCTTGTGTGTAGGTGCACCTAAAAAAAAAATTCACCTGTGTCTGCGTGCTTTAAAGAGCTTTATTCTTGTTTTCCATCTGTCTGTCCCATGTTTTGAAGATACCTGATGTCTACAGACTCTCTGACAAAGCCCAGTACTCACCTCTCATCTGTAATATCTAAACTGATGTATTGGCTATGAATATAACTGAAAGTTATACGCTTCACCTTCAAGTTTAGTTTTTCCACTGACAAAAAAAATTAAAAGCGTTTGTCTTTTGATTATTTTTTAAATAGATATAGTTTGGAGAAAGCTGAAATTAATTGTTTTGCTTGTTTTTCCACAGTTATTCAAGAAGCGGGTGAAAATTGACAAGGGCATCCGGATGAAGATGACCTCGCATATTTAAAAGGAGCAAAAGCAAACTTCAGGAAAGCAAGGAGGAAACACCATGTTATAATTAACCCTCACCAAAGTGGGACTCTATCTAGCGGTCATCAGCAGATGCCTGAAGGCCTTGTATGAGAAGAGGAAGGGAATCACACCGAGGTCAACACTTGCAAGATACTGTGCTGGCTTCACAAACTGCAGTCCATGTCCTGCAAAAAGCTGCTATGGATATGCTGTGGAGGAAGAAAGTAATAAAGACTCTTAGGAGACTTCCTTTCTCTGCTGTATTTTGTATTCTTCTGTTGATATTGTTTGGTGGTGAAATATATTGTTTATTTTGAAATATTTATTGTGAATTCATTTTTTTTAATTAAAATGTTTGGAGTTAAATGGTTTGCTGTCATTTTTACCTGAATATAGTTGATTTGGAATATATGTCAGAATTCTGACCTCTGACGTGACGGGTATCCTGGCATCAGAAATCACCAGAATTGACTTGAGTAGAACCTGGAGATATCCAGAATACGGATATTACTTGTGTTTGATCTGCAAATATGGCTACAGGCTACATATACAGAATCCTGACTTCAGATATGATGGATATATCAACATCAGATATCACCAGATTTGACATGAGCAGAATCTTGAGATATCTGGACTACGGATATTACTTGTGTTTTGTCTGCAAATATGGCTACAGGCCACTTATACAGAATCATGACCCCAGATATGATGGATATATCGACATCAGATATCACCAGATTTGACATGAGTAGAATCTGGAGATATCCGGACTACAGATATCACTTGTGTTCGGACTGCAAATATGGCCACAGGCTACATATACAGAATCCTGAGCCCAGATATGATGGCTACATCAACATCAGAAATCACTAGATTTTACTTTCTTAGAATCTTGAAATATCTTGTCCGGATATCTCTAGTGTAGGGATACTCTCCGAATATGGGTCTTGACCCATATCCCATATCCGGAGAAAATCTGGACTACAGATTCTGCTAGTATCAAAGTGGTCCCATACGGGGAGTTGATATGCTCCTGACATGACATCTGAAACTGTCATGGTCGGAGAGTATCCAGGACAGTTTTCACCATGCTTGAGCCATATCTGAGGGTATCCAGGCAAAGATATCTCTGGATTCTGGGGGTTTTCGCGCAGTGTGACCAGGCCCAACTCTGCTTTGCTTCCGAGATCAGACGAGATCGGGCGTTTTCAGTGTGGTATGGCCGTAAGCGGCAGACTGGAACGGAAATCGTAGTTTTATTGCTACTGTAAAGGCATAAAGATGGCACGAGGATGAACCACAACAAGAAGCGACATCAGACATGTTTATGACATATGAATTGTGCTCCAAATATTACATACAACGATCAGTCAGTGACATATCAAAGAGTACTATGACATCATAATGGAATTATTCTCCAATTACCCACACTGAAATGGAAGTGCAAAAGCTTACAGCATCTGGTATTCCCAGGCAGTCTCCCATTCAAGTACTGACCAGGCCCAACTCTGCTTTACTTCTGAGATCAGATGAGATGAGATCAGGCATTTTCAGGGTGGTGTGGCTGTAAGTGTCAGACTGGAAGATTTGCTGTGGCGGCCCCTTCAGAGGAACACACCAAAAGGGAAACATGTATTTTGGTTGTTAATTGTTGCATCATAAATGGAATGTTCACCAAATGTCATACATTCAAATATAAGTGGAAAAGCTGAGAGGACCTGGTGTTCCAAGGTGGTAACTCCAGATTTTGTGCGTACGCCAGGGTCAGAGTTGTTTTGGGGTCGGAACTTTTTACCGTCAACTTGTGTTTTTATAAATCCAAAAAGTTGACTATAATTGGTGTAGTTCAGTTTTCTTGCATGCAACAGTTTGCAAATGAGACCCAAGGCCAGACCCTGCTTAGTTTGCAAGATCAGAAGAGATCGGACTTGTTCAGGTTGGTATGGCCGTAAGCAGCGTATATGACACAAATTGCCTCTTTGTTGTTGCTCCAAATGCAAGAAGCTGGCGCCAACATGACAGATCAAGCAGTGACATCACACACATGTTTATGACATTTGAAATGGACTCCAAATATTACACAGAAAGATGAAAGTGTGACATGTCAAAGATCAGAGAGTGACATCTTAAAGGAAATGTTCAAATATCCCACACGCATATGGAAGTGGAAAAGCTTACAGAACCTAGTATTACCAGGCGGTTTTTCGAGATTTTGTGCGTACATCAGGGTCAGAGTTGGCGTGGAGGCAGGAACTTTTTACCGTCAAGTTGTGTTTTTCTAAATCCAAAAAGTTGACTATAATTGGTGTAGGCCAGGTTTTTTTTGCATTGGACTGTTTGAAAATGAGACCCAAGGCAAGACACTTCTTAGCTTGCAAGATCAGAAGAGATGGGACGTGTTCAGGTTGGTATGGCCGTGAGCAGCATATATGACCGCAAATTGCCTCTTTGTTGTTGCTCCAAATGCAAGAAGCTGGCGCCAACATGACACAGATCAAGCAGTGACCTCACACACCTTTATGACATTTGAAATGTGCTCCAAATTTTACACAGAAAGATCAAAGCGTGACATAATCAATGGAATGTTCACCAAATGTCACACATTCAAATATAACTGGAAAAGCTTAGAGCACCTGGTATTCCCAGGCGGTTACTCCAGATTGTGTGTGTACGGCAGGGTCATACTTTTTGTGGAGGTTGGAACTTTTTACCGTCAGGTTGTGTTTTTATTAATCCAAAAAGTTGACTATAGTTAGTGGAGGTCAGTTTTTTTGCATGCGACAGTTTGCAAATGAGACCCAAGGCCGGACCCTGCTTAGTTTGCAAGATCAGAAGAGATCGGGCATGTTAGGGTTGGTATGGCCGTAAGCAGCGTATATGACCGCACATTGCCCCTTTGTTGTTGCTCCAAATGCAAGAAGCTGGCTCCAACATGACACAGATCAAGCAGTGACATCCCACACATGTTTATGACATTTGAAATGTGCTCCAAATCTTACATAGAAAGATCAAAGAGTGACATGTCAAAGAGTGACATCATGAATGGAATATTCACCCAAATGGACCAAACTCATACAGGAAGACAGAGATAAATAGCAGAGTCCCAGTGCCAAGTTTAGGGGTCTGTAGAACAAACAGAAGCCAGATGGGAGAGAGGTAAAAGAAAGGGTTGATTTCTGTCCACTTCTAATCCCTATACACTGGGGGCCAGGGAAGCCTTGTGGACATTGGCTGTTTGTCAGTCATTGATGGTTGTCCAAGTTGTCCAAACTCAATGAAACTCATACGGGAGGACACAGGTACATAGTAGAGTCACAGTGCCAAATTTGGGGTCTCTAGACCAACCAGGGACCACATGGAAGCGTGGTAAGAGAAAAGGTCTGTTTCTGTCCACTTCCAATCCCTTATCATTGGGGGCCAGGGTGGCCTTGTGGACAGTGGCCATTTCTCAGCTATAAAATGTCCTAGGGTGCTGAAACTCACAGGGTAGACTCATTGGAGCTCTCTAAGCTGGCCCTGTGAATCCCAGCAACATAGAAAGAATCGAAGGAGAATAGGCGCCAGCCTGGATGCAAAGCACCTGTAGAATTCACTGGTGAGCCCATCCTCACCTGGGGCTTTGCCAGTACTGAGGAGCTTTACTGCAGATCTGACCTCCTCTAACACAAGAGGCGCATCACACGCCTCAGCCTCAGCATCTGACAACCTGCCACTTAAAGAATTGACCACCTCATCTAAACGATTCACTAAGACACCCTCCGAACTAAACAAAGCACCATAGAACTTTCCCACAACACCCAACACATCATCAATATCTGACACCTCCTCTCCCTCACTATTTATCAGTTTCTCAATATACATTTTTTTTTGCCTCACCTTCTCCATTGCGAAGAAAAAACCTGTAGACCTTTCACCCTGCACAGTATACTGCGCTCTTGCACGCAGCATGGCACCTCCACATTTAGAGATCTCAATATTATCCAGTTGAGCTTTAACTTCTAAATATTCAGGATTTACTGGACCGCTAGTAAAAGCTGACCTAATCACAATGTCCCTCAGCCTATGTTTTAACTGAGTCTCCTCTGCCTTTAACAACCAGTTCTTCTGTTTGCTAAAATTTATTGAAAGGCGCTTTATTCTTCCCTTTGCCTCTTCCCACCAGTCCACAATTGACTCAATACATTCCATTTCCATATCAAAAGAATCAAACAACCTATTCATTTTTTTG
This sequence comes from Telmatherina bonti, assembly GCF_933228915.1. Classification (NCBI taxonomy): domain Eukaryota; kingdom Metazoa; phylum Chordata; class Actinopteri; order Atheriniformes; family Telmatherinidae; genus Telmatherina; species Telmatherina bonti. Next base: position 6,739,559 of record NC_136633.1, read on the forward strand.
CAATAATTCTCATCTTCAAGCAAAGAATTATTCAAAATCCGCTGCCCTTTAAAAGGGCTAAAATCTACACGCAGTGGAGAATGGTCGCTTAACCAAGTGTCATCATAGAAAACTGAGGCCGTTCGCCTCAAGAAGCCCTCAGACATCAAACATAAATCAATATGGGACTGTTTCAATGCCCCTAAGATAACTTGCCGTCTGGAAAAAACTCTCTTGTTGAAATTCAGAGCTCTCCAGCCTTCAATCATACCATATCGGGACATAAGGTCCAACAAGTGCGTCCTAGACACGTCATTTCTATACACATTACTAACACTTAAGTCTATTTTCGTAAGGGCTACATTGAAATCACCAATAACAATAGTTTCTAAATTAACATAAGTAAAGACAGAGGAAAAAATAATCTTCCTTTCCTGCTCCTCATTCGGAGCATAAATATTGATAAGCCTAAATGCAAAAGGCTGGACAAAATCAACAACAAAAGCACCTCCAGGATCCGCATGGACCAGTGTGGGCGTCCCAAAAAAGTCAGTTTTTACAATAGTAGCTACACCATGCCAAAGTGCAGAGCCAAGAGCACAAAAGACAGTTCCCACGCCCATTGCCTGCACTGCACGCACATGAGATGGCTCCCAATGAGTCTCCTGCAAACACAGCACACCCCAGCTCAATGAGTGGAGCGCACTGTGCATGCGAACGGGGCTCCGCAGCCCACCTGTGTTAAGGGACACAAGGGAAAAAGCCATGAGCATGAGGGAGAAGGAGGTGCACACAACGAACATCATTTAGACTTTTTAGAAATCTCTTTCCCATCACTATCACTCAGCCTTTTATTAGACTGCACTTCCAGAACCATCGGGAATTCCTCAGCAGCTCCAGACTTCCCAGAGCTGGATGAAACAGTGGGGGATGCACCAGAGGCCGGTGTACTGGGCATAGGGATACGGGACTGATCTCGGGTCGCGCCGCCCGCACCGCGCGCACCACGCCCCCGAGACCTGCTCCGTTCCCCAGCCTCATTGACTGCCTTTTTTTGAGCCAGTGTCCTGCTCAGGCTGAATGTCTCCTCCTGAATAGTTGGCTGCGCACTCTCAGTGCTCTCTCTGCGCTCTCCCAGTCTAGAGAATTGGGCCGCAGCTGGCACCAACCTCTCTCCTTCGGAGGTAAAGTGAGGAAGCAGCCCACCACTCATCCTCCTCCCGAGTTCGACCGCCCCCACTGTGGCCTTAGGAGTGAGGTCTTCACAGGCCTCCTCCCCCTGGTCAGGAGCACAGCACGCGCCCCCCCCCTTCCCAGGCGCCTCAGTACCAGACAAGATGGAGTTTGGAATTTCATCTAAGGAGTCAAAAGCGATCAAAGGCTGTGAAGTAGGGCTGGAGTCGTCAGCCGCCTGAACCTCCTCCTGAAATGCACCACCCTGCTCTGCTTCACTCCCACCACTTTCCCCCCCGTGACCCCCGTCCTCATCAGAATCCAACTCACTGCACACACACAGATGCAGGAATGCACGGCAGTCCCTGCACCTTCGCGCCCTCGGCTCCACACACTCACGAGCATAGTGTCCCTGTTTTCCACAATTATTACACAGAAAGTCTGGACAATCGCGCAAAATATGGTCAGGCTGCAAACACCCCCTGCACACTCGCACCTGTCGGTCATGTATAACCCGAAAGTAATCCGGGCCTGCAGCTGTGTTGAAGCGGACAGAGTATGGCAGAGACTGTACAGTGTCAGTGAATCTTACCTTCACGTACCACGTCCCGTCCGCCACAGTTGTCCCCGGCCACATTCTCCGCCGCACCTCAGAGACTGCAGAGACTCCCCAGGAGAGGAGCTTCTCAAGAATCTCCTCGTCCTCAATGTAAGCCGGCAATCAATGGAGACGTCACGGGCGTGAACCCTGGCCTCTCCGACGTGAAAACCATCCATCAGCCGCTCCTTTGCTTTTGTGCAGGTGACTGTCAGTTCATACTTTAGCTTGTTAATCTGTCTGCAAGCAATGATTTGTCCACATACTTCTTTAGCCGCTCTCATGAGCACAATAGGCACCATTTCCTCCACACCCTCAATGTCCAGCACAACAGTTAATTCCTTGTCATATATCTGGTTCCTCTCACTCACATTAAGACCATCCATGTTTTTGTTTTGTCCATTAATCAAAGGAGTAGTCCGGGGGCGAGCAGGGTTTGAAGCCATGATTTCCGCCCAAAGAGCCAAGGCTCAAAAAGGGAGAAACCAAAATCACTCCTCCACAGCAGGAGTGCTGGGAGGAGGAAAAAAACACCAAAAACAAAAAGGGGAAACCAAAATAAAAGAAGAAACAAAAGATAACAGCCACACAAAATAACAGCTCCTCTCCACTTTCCTTCCAAAACACTTCCTCGTTAGGACACACCCACTGGGCGTTTTCAGGGTGGTGTGGCCGTAAGCGCCAGACTGGAACGGAAATTGTATTTTTATTGCTACTGTAAAGGCATAAATATGGCACCTGGAAGAACCACAGCAAGAAGTGACATCACACACGTTTGTGAAATTTGAATTGTGTTCCAAATATTACATACAAAGATCAAACAGTGACATATCAAAGAGGACTATGACATTATAATGGAATTATTCTCCGAATATCCCACACTGAAAAGGAATTGCAAAATCTTACAGCACCTGGTATTCCCAGGTGATCCCCCATTCAAATACTAACCAGGCCCAATCTCTGCTTAGCTTCTGAAATCAGAAGAAATCAGGCGTTTTCAGGGTGGTGTGGCCATAAGCGTAAGACTGGGACGGAAATTGTATTTTTATTGCTACTGTAAAGGCATAAATATGGCACCAGGAAGAACCACAACAAGAAACGACATCACAAACGTTAATGAAATGTTATTTGGCTCCAAGTATCACAAACAGAGATCAAACAGTGACATATCAAAGAGTACTATGACATCATAATGGAATTATTCTCCAAATATCCCACACTGAAATGGAAGTGCAAAAGCTTACAGCACCTGGCATTCTGAGGTGGTCTCTCATTCAAGTACTGACCAGGCCCAACTCTGTTTAGCTTCTGACACCAGACAAGATTGGGCGTTTACAGGGTGGTGTGGCCCTAATCATCAGACTGGAACGGAAATTGTATTTTTATTGCTACTGTAAAGGCATAAATATGGTACCAGGATGAACCACAACAAGAAGCGACATCACACACGTTATTTTGTTATTTTGTTATTTTGTTGTGTTTTGTTATTTTGTTGTTTTGTTATTTTGTTGTATTTTGTTATTTTGTTATTTTGTTGTATTTTGTTGTGTTCTGTTGTATTTTTTTTATTTTGTTATTTTGTTATAGTTATTTTGTTGTAGTTTGTTGTGTTTTTTGTTGTGTTTGTGTGTAGACCTGGACCAGGACTGAAGGGAAACCAGACTATTTGGATATTTTTTTTATTCTGTTGTATTTTGTTGTGTTTTGTTTGTTTTTTTGTTGTGTTTTGTTGTATTTTGTTGTGTTTTATTGTATTTTGTTGTGTTCTGTTGTATTTTGTTGTGTTTTGTTGTATTTTGTTATTTTGTTGTTGTATTTTTTTATTTTGTTGTAATTTGTTATTTCATGTTTTGTATTTTGTCATTTTGTGTTTTTTTTGTTGGATTTTGTTTTGTTGTTGAATTTTGTTATTTTGTTATTTTGTTGTTGTGTTTTGTTACAAAACCAGACTTATATAGAGCTGGACCAAAACAAAAGGGAAAACCAGACTTCTATAGACCTGGACCAGGACTAAAGGGAAAACCAGACTATTTTTTTTTTTTTTTTTTTTTTTTTTTTGTTGTATTTTGTTATACTGTTGTAATTTATTATTTGATATTGTGTCGTATTTTGTTATTTTGGTTTGTTTTTTTTGTATTTGGTAGTGTTTTGTTGTATTTGTTATTTTGTTTTGTTGTGTTTTGTTATTTTGTTTTGTTGTGTTTCTTTATTTTGTTGTTTTCTTTTGTTATTTTGTGATTTTGTTGTTTTTTGTTGTATTTTGTTGTGTTGTATTTTGTTATTTTTTTATTTTGTTGTATTTTGTTATTTTGTTGTGTTTTGTTATTTTGTTTTTGTATTTTGTTGTGTTTTGTTGTATTTTGTTATTTTGCTGTTGTATTTTGATGTTTTATTTTGTTGTTGTATTTCTTTGTTTTTTTTTGTTTTGTTGTGTTTTGTTGTATTTTGTTATTTTGTTATTTTGTTGTTTTGTTTCTTTTGTTTTGTTTTGTTGTATTTTGTTATGTTGTCGTAATTATTTATTTTGTTATTTTGTTGTGTTTTGTTGTTGTATTTTCTTATTGTTATTTTGTTGTTCTGTTTTGTTTTGTTATTTTTATTGTATTTTATTATTTTGTTGTTGTATTTTTTGTTTTATTTTGTTTTTGTATTTTATTGTGTTTTGTTTTATTTCATTTTGTTGTTGTATTTTTTTATTTTGTTATTTTGTTGTAATTTGTTATTTCATGTTTTGTTGTATTTTGTTATTTTGTTTTTTGTTGTATTTTGTTAGTTTGTTGTATTTTGTTGTTTTCTAGTTATATTGTTTTTTTGTTATTGTATTTTCTTGTTTTGTTGTGTTTTATTGTATTTTGTTATTTATTTGTATTTTCTCATTTTGTTTATTTTGTTGTTTTGTTGTATTTTGTTATTTTGTTGTTGTATTTTGTTATTTTGTTACTTGTTGTTGTATTTTGTTATTATGTTATTTTTTGTGTTCTGTTGTGTTTTGTTGTATTTTGTTATTTTGTTGTTGTATTTTGTTATTTTGTTACTTGTTCTTTTATTTTGTTATTTTGTTGTGTTCTGTTGTGTTTTGTTGTATTTTGGTGTTTGGGTTTTGTTGTGTTTTGTTATTTTGTTGTCGTGTTTTGTTACAACACCAGACTAATATAGAGCTGGACCAAAACAAAAGGGAAAACCAGACTTCTATAGACCAAGACCAAGACTAAAGAGCAAACCAGACTAATATAGGCCTGCACCAAGACTGAAGAGAAAACCAGACTTATAAAGACCTGGACCAGGACAATTTTGATATTTTTATTATTTTTTTGTATTTTGTTGTGTTTTGTTTTGTTTTTTTATTGTGTTTTGTTGTATTTTGTTGTGTTCTGTTGTATTTTGTTGGGTTTTTTTGTATTTTGTTATTTTGTTGTTGTATTTTTTATTTTGTTATTTTGTTGTAATTTGTTATTTCATGTTTTGTTGTATTTTGTTATTTTGTTTTTTTGTTGGATTTTGTTTTGATGTTGGATTTTGTTATTTTGTTATTTTGTTGTTGTGTTTTGTTAGAAAACCAGACTTCTATAGACCTAGACCAAGACTCAAGAGAAAACCAGACTTATATAGACCTGGACCAAGACTGAAGAGAAAACCAGACTTATACAGACCTGGACCAGGACTAAAGGGAAAACCAGACTATTTTTATATTTTGTTGTATTTTGGTATTTTGTTATGTTGTTGTTGTATTTTGTTATTTTGTTTTTTTGTTGTATTTTGTTGTGTTTTGTTGAATTTTGTTATTTTGTTGTTGTATTTTGTTATTTTGTTGTGTTTTGTATTTTGTTGTTGTATTTTGTTATTTTGTGATTTTGTTGTTTTTTGTTGTATTTTGTTATTTTATTGTATTTTGTTATTTTGTTGTGTTTTGTTATTTTGTTGCTTTATTTTGTTGTTTTGTTTGTTTTGTTGTGTTTTGTTGTATTTTATTTTGTTGTAATTATTTATTTTGTTATTTTGTTGTGTTTTGTTGTATTTTGTTGTGTTTTGTTGTATTTTGTTATTGTTATTTTGTTATTTTGATGTTCTGTTTTGTTATTTTTTTATTTTTATTGTTGTATTTTGTTATTTTGTTGTTGTATTTTGTTGTTTTGTTATTTTGTTTTTGTATTTTGTTGTGTCTTGTCGTATTTTGTTATTTTGTTTGTTGTATGTTCTTGTTTTGTTGTGTTTTATGGTATTTTGTTTTTTGTCGTATTTTCTTATTTTGTTGTATTTTGTTGTTTTGTTGTATTTTGTTATTTTGTTGTTGTATTTTGTTATTTTGATATTTTTATTGTGTTTCGTTGTGTTTTGATGTATTTAAATATTTTGTTACTTTTTGTTGTTTTTTTGTTATTATGTTATTTTTTGTGTTCTGTTGTTTTTTGTTGTATTTTTTTATTTTGTTGTTGTATTTTGTTATTTTGTTCTTGTATGTTGTTATTTTTATTATTTTGTTATTTTTATTATTTTGTTGTATTTTGTTATTGTATTTGGTTAATTTGATTTGTTGTATTTTGTTATTTTGTTGTATCTTGTGTTTTTGTATTTTGTTATTTTGTTTTTTTGTGTGTTTTGTTGTATTTTGTTGTGTTTTGTTGTATTTCGTTGTATTTTGTTGTGTTTTGTCATCTTTTGTGTTTTGTTGTGTTTTGTTATTTTGTTGTTGTATTTTGTTGTTTATTTAGTTATTTTGTTGTATTTTGGTTTTTTTTTTTTTTTGTTGTATTTTGTTGTTGTATTTAGTTATTTTGTTGTATTTTTTTTTTTTTTTTTTTTTTTTTTTGTTGTTGTTGTATTTTGTTATTTTGTTGTGTTTTGTTACAAAACCAGACTTATATAGAGGTGGACCAAAACAAAAGGGAAACCAGACTTCTAGAGATCTAGACCAAGACTAAAGAGCAAACCAGACTCATTTGGACCTCGACCAAGACTGAAGAGAAAACCAGACTTATACAGACCTTTGTTGTATTGCCAGTGGACGCTTTTAGACACATACCCTTACTTTTGTCCCTGTTTGTCCCACAGGCCCTAAAATGGGACAGGGTGCTTCATTTGGGACAGGTATGACATGGCTGAAGTTTGGGGAAAATTAAAAAAAGTTTTAAAAAAATAATATATGGACCTCCAGGGCCATCTCTGGAAGTTAGATGCCCCAAGAAAAGTGCTCTCAGATGGGCTAGCTACAGGTCTGAGAACCCCCTGGAGCTATGCATAACCCCCCATTGCAGGCCTCATTTTTGTGTAAAAATGTTGTCAGAACTCCCTGGAAGGCTCCAGGACCAACCCCTCACACTTTCCCAGGAAAGGTGCACTGTTCCTGGGCATAGGACTTGGAGGATGTCCCCTAAAATTGAAATTTTCTCCAAACTTTGCCACACTTTATCAATGTGTCCTGGGTCCTAAAATAGTTTTAAATTGAAAGTTTAAGGCTTCTAGAACAAAGGGGGACACCGCAGAAGAAGGGGAAGTGTAATAGTCCATTTCCGTCTACTTCCAATCCCTGTGCATTGGAGCCTGGGGATGCCTTGTGGACAGAGACTTTTTCTCAGTCAGGGTAGGTCCTACGTTGCTGGGATTCACAGGGCAACCCCACAAAGCTCCACTGAGTCTGTCCTCTGAGTATCAGCATCCTAGGACAATCCATGTCTGAGAAATAGCCACTGTCCACAAGGCTTCCCTGGCCCCCAGTGTATAGGGATTAAAAGTGGACAGAAATCAACCCTTTCTCTGACCTAACTCCCATCTGGTTCCTGTTTGTTCTACAGGCCCTAAACTTGGCACTTGGACTCTGCTATGGGTCTCTATATTCCTGTTTGAGTTCAGTCCATTTTGGAGAACTTTGGAAATTTGACCCTTCTGAGGACCACGTAGTCAACTTCTGGCCAAATATTCAAGTTGGTCTGATTTCCTTGTAACTTTGGCCACACTGTCTGCATCCTACATGGAGTGTCCTGTGTGAATTTCAGCCTTCAGGGACCAAGGGAGACAAAACGGGACAGTGGTATGGGTAATTGTCCATTGGTGTCCAGTTCCAATCCCTATGAATGGGGCCCCGGGGATGCCACAAGGCTTCCCTTGCCCTAAAACCAAACCATCACCGATTCAACTGTGCCCATTTGACATCCAACCACGCCAAGTTGACATCCAAGTCTGCCCTTGCTAATTTGGTGGTGAAAGTGCCAAATCCTAGCAACTAAACCATCAGGGAGTAGCATCCCAAAGGCTCTTGCGGCAATCAACATTTTAAACCCTAACCCTTTCTCCCTAACCCTAAAAGCACACCGATCACCCATTTAACTGTGCCCATTTGACATCCAACCACGCCCATTTGACACCCAAGTCTGCCCTTGCTAATTTGGCGGTTAATGTTACACTGAAAGATCAAAGAGTGACATCATAAATGAAATGTTCTCCAAATGTCCTACATTCACATATAAGTGTAAAAGCTGAGAGCACCTGGTATTCCCAGGTGGTTACTCCAGATTTTGTGCGTACGTCTGGGTCAGAGTTGTTGTGGAGGTAGGCACTTTTTACCATCAGATTGTGTTTTTATAAATCCAAAAAGTTGACTATAATTGGTTTAGGCTGGTTTTTTGCATTCGACAGTTTGCAAATGAGACCCAAGGTCCGGACCATGCTTAGTTTGCAAGATCAGAAAAGATCGGGCGTGTTAAGGTTGGTATGGCCGTAAGCAGCATACATGAATGCAAATTGCCTCTTTGTTGTTGCTCCAAATGCAAGAAGCTGGCGCCAAGATGACACAGATCAAGCAGTGACATCCCACACATGTTTATGACATTAGAAATGGGCTCCAAATATTACACAGAAAGATCAAAGAGTGACATGTCAAAGAGTGACATCATGAATGGAAAGTTCACCAAAATGGACCAAACTCATACAGGAAGACAGAGACCCATAGCAGAGTCCCAGTGCCAAGTTTAGGGTCTGTAGAACAAACAGGAACCAGATGGGAGTGAGGTAAGAGAAAGGGTTGATTTCTGTCCACTTCTAATCCCTATACACTGGGGGCCAGGGAAGCCTTGTGGACAGTGGCTATTTCTCAGTCATGGATTGTCCTAGGATGCTGAAACTCACAGGGCAGACTCAGTGGAGCTCTGTGGGGTTGCCCTGTGATCCCAGCAACGTAGGACCTAGCCTGATTGAGAAAAAGTCTCTGTCCACAAGGCATCCCCAGGCTCCAATGCTTAGGGATTGGAAGTGGATGGAAATGGACTATTACCCTTCCCCTTCTCCCACCATGTCCCCCTTTGGTCTAGAAGGCTTAAACTTTCAATTTAAAACTATTTAAGGACCCAGGACACATTGGTAAAGTGTGGCAAAGTTTGGAGAAAATTTCATTTTTAGGGGACATCCTCCAAGTCCTATGCCCAGGAACAGTGCACCTTTCCTGGGAAAGTGTGAGGGGTTGGTCCTGGAGCCTTCCAGGGGGGTCTGACAACATTTTTTCCCATAAATCAGGCCTCCAATGGGGGGTTATACATAGCTCCAGGGGGGTCTCAGACCTGTAGCTAGCCCGCCTGAGAGCACTATATTGTGGTCTCGGACTTCCAGAGATGGCCCTGGAGGTCCTTTTTTTTTTTTTTACTATTTCTGATTTTGCCCAAACTTTAGCCATGTCATGCCTGTCCCAAATGAAGCACCCTGTCCCATTTTAGGGCCCGTGGGACAAACAGGGACAAAAGTAAGGGTATGTGTCTAAAAGCGTCCACTAGCAATCCCTTACCATTATGGTCCAGGGACACTTTGTGGACAGTGGCCATTTCTCAGTCATACGTTGTCCAAGCAGGCTGAAACTCACTGGGCAGACTCAGTGGAGCTATAGCAGCTGGCCCTGTGAATCCCAGCAACATATGACTAACTGTGATCCAGAAATAGCCACTGTCCACATGGCATCCCTGGGTCCCCATTAATAGGGATTGGAACTGGACACCAATGGACAATTACCCATACCATTGTCCCATTTGCTCTCCCTTGGTCCAGGAAGGCTGAAATTCACACAGGACACCAAATTTCGGATGCAGACAGTGTGGACCAAAGTTACAAGGAAATCAGACAAACTTGAAAATTTGGCAAAATGTGGAATTCTTAAGATCTTCCAGGGAATCACAAATGGAATCATGTAAATACTTCAAGTTTGCTGTGACAAAGGCTAATTGCAATTGCAAATTTACATTGGAGCCAACAAGTTAAACCTTGTTGTCATTACTGAACGCATCACTTAGGGTCGGTCTGGGACACCAACCTGGAACATCTTTCAAGTGAAGCAAAGTGGGTATCGAATGGTCGGCCGCAAGCTCCTCATTCTCAGATTTTCCTTCTTAAGTGCCTGAATGCTGACAACTGTTGGCCGTATGCCGAAGAAACCTTTGTGTTACTCAAACTAGCCATTCTGGAGGAAAAAGAGACACAGAAAAGAAAGGCGTGTCTAAGCTACTAAAGTTACAGTATTTGCAAAACGATATAAAGTACTGAAAAAATACAACAAGACATAAGTAGGATAGTGACAATATTCAAAAACAGACAAAAAATGAAAAATAAAAGTAAAAAAAGTAAATAAATTAATAAAATAACAATTACAATACCAACCGTTATTAAACATACCTACAGAGAGTCATCAGCAACGTTTGGCAGAAAGAAGATGGGGAGATAAGCGCTTGGTGGGCGTGCACTTGTGAGTGTTCAACCTGTGATCATGCAATCAAAGATCAGATGAGTGCTTGTAGGGGAGCACGACCACGACCCGAGGTGTAGGGGAGGAAGCCAAGGCCCCCAGGGACTGGCAAGCCCACCGCGCACAGAGCCCGGGCAGGCAAAGCAGAAAGAGCCTCCGTCCCCCGAGCCCAGAGCAGTGGAAGCCCCCAAGCAGGCGCCACCCGGCAGGACGAGGCAGAGGCACCGGGTAGCACAGGGTGATGGCAAGCTGGCCCGGCGGGCGCTGGGTGCTAAAGCGCAGACCGCATAGAGATGGAAGTGTGGAGTCTTTGCCTGGTTTTAACAGTACAATTATGCTGGCAGAATTCATGTTTTGGGGTAAGTACCCATTTTCCTTTATTTGTGTCACCATTTTGAAAAACGTAGGGGGCAGTGTTGTCCATAGTACTTGATAGAACTCTGCTGGGAAGCCATCCAGTCCTGGGGCTTTTTTACATGGCATATGTTTGAGGGCTTCATGGAGCTCTACTGCTGTAAGGGGGGAATCTAAGGCTGCAACGTGTTCCTGCTGTAGTCCTGGGAGGTCTATATTATTAAGAAACTGATTTATGTCATTATCTGATGGATCTAATTGGGATGTATACAGATTTTTATAGAAGTCTCTAAAAATGCTATTTATTGTGTCAGGGTTATGTAAGATATTACCTGCTGGATCTTTAACAGATGAAATAGTTGCTCTTTCTTTGTTTGTTTTTAGTTGACTGGCTAAAAATTTTCCAGATTTGTAGCTGTGTTCAAACCTCTCCAAGCTTACCCTTTGCACCAGAAACTCCGTTCTTTCATTGATTATTTTGTTTAATTCAAGTTTCGCTTTCCTAATTTGATTCAACGTTTGTTCATTTTGTAAAGCACTGTAGGCATCCTCTAATGATTTAATTCTTAATTCTAGTTCTGATATTTTTGAGTTATCCTTCTTTTTTTTATATGATGCAAAAGAGATAATTTTTCCTCTCATTACCGCCTTACCTGCTTCCCACAGAACACATGCTGAAACTCCTGGTTTATCATTATTTTCTAGGTAAACAGCCCATTCTTTTGTGAAATAGCTGATAAAGTCAGGGTCTTTAAGCAGTGTTGTATTGAATCTCCAGCTTTTAGCAGGTGGTGTGATTCTCGTATTTCTTACAGTGAAGGAAACTGGTGCATGATCGCTGACTGTAATGGGGTGGATCTGGGTTTCTGAAATCATACACACCAACGAGCTGCTAACCAGGAAATAATCTAGCCTAGAATATGAGTGGTGAACTGAGGAAAAAAAAAGTGTATTCCTTGATATTAGGATGAAAAGACCGCCATATATCGCAAAGACCGAGTTCTTCCATATATTGTTTAACAGTGTTTGTAGACTGCCAGTTTCTATTGTTTTCTGAATTATTCATCCTGTCTACGGGACCCATTACCAAATTAAAATCTCCTCCTATGATAAGGGTGCTGTCTGAGTGTTCTGAGACAGTTTTAAAAAAGGAATGAAAGAAGGAGGAATCATCCACATTTGGCCCATATATATTAGCTAAACATAACTTCATATTTTGAATAGTTAATGTCACTATAATATATCTTCCCTCTGGATCTGTGGTTCTGTTGGTTTCTGTGAATGTCACTTTTCTATTTATCAAAATGGCAACCCCTCTCTGTCTGGAGTTATAGCAGGCGGAGTAAACATGAGGAATTGTGATGTAGAGAGAGCGTCCACTGAAGTATTTGTCATATGACTCTCCTGTAAGAACACAATGTCTTCCTGTAGATCATTTAGCCTGTTAAAGATTTTTAGTCTCTTCTCTCTGGTCCCAGCTCCGTGCATATTCCACGTGATAAACCTAAGTACTGTCATGCTTGTGGTGACAGGGTAGGTGTTAGATGCTTCCACTTGATGTGAATAAGTGTGTGCGCAGGTGTAAGTATGTATGCCTTGTGTTGTGTGACTGTACTGAATGTTACTAAATATGTTTGAAATAATAACAGTGAGAGTGTTGGGTTATGTATGTAAGTGTTATCAAATGAACTGTATAGTTTTGCATCTGTGTTATTTCGTTCTGTGAGGTGGCAGCTAGAAAAGAAAGAAGGAAAAGAGTATGGAAGGAGAGAGAGAAAAAGATGAGCCAGAAGTTGACCAAAAGAGGAAAGTGGGTGAAAAGGAAAAACAAACCCATAAGGAGATTTGTTTTGTGAAAGAGACTGGCAGTGTTGTTAACTATTGTGAGCAAACATTAAACTCTGATTAAATCCCAGTGAGACTTATTAGCCTTAATATCACCAGTGCAAAGCGTGTAGAGTGTGGATACATATCTGAGGTTAGTAGAGCCAGGGAGTGGTGTTATGGTCACGATGTAGCTGGCCATTGACATAGAGCTTGTCCACCGAGATGACCGCGCGGGCTCCTCCGTCCAGGAATTTCCTCCTGATGGGGAACAAGGTCTTACGACGCTCCAGGATCTCTCTGGGGAACTGATCGCTCATGCTGATATGAGTCCCACGGAGCTGTCTCCCACAGCGCTTCACCTCTTCTTTTTCTTTGTGTAGCACGAATTTAGCAACTATTGGTCCTGGTCTGCCCTACGATGTTTTTCTTCCCATGCAATGAACACAGGGAAAGGAGATGGCTTTTACCTTTTCCTCTGGAAGCTTAAGGTGGGATCGGATGAATTCTTTCATGTTTACCTCTGCATCTTCCTCTGGCTGCTCAGGATGCCCTGAAATAACTAAGTTATCTCTCATGCTACGGGCCTGGATATCTAAGACTAATTCTTTTATTTTTTATTTTCCTCCGTTAGTCGGCATACTCCATCCGTGAGAGTCTTAACAGAGTCTCTAAGCGCGTTGTTCTCCATAGCTAAAGCTTCTACCTGCTGCTGGCTGTATTCTAGACTGTGCTTTAACGACTGGAACTCCCGGTGTAGAACTTCCAGCAGGGAAAGCCTGGCGTCTAGGCTGGACAACTTCCCGTCGATGGAGATTAGGATATTCGTTGTAACACTACCTGTTGGAGAACCTGGCAAGGTTACTTCGGGGGAATCCGCTGGGCGGATGGAACCGGAGGTGGAACCGGAGGTGGAACCGGTTTTGGACGCCGTCGCCGCGGTGTTGCTGGTTTTCCCCATTACAATCTGCTGGAAGCTTTCTTCGATTACCTCTATCGGACTGGTGAGATCTTCTTCGTTGTTACCCAGAGTGACCGGGTTGGTGTGATTGGAGTTTTTAACTGTTTTAAATTATTTGTTTAATTTCTTACCGTTAGCCTGGTAATAAAGGTTTTGTTTACTTCAGTAGCGTGCCATGTTGATCCTGCCAAATCTCGCCGAGTCTTGCGTTAGCGCATTCTCTCTCACCTTAGCGCCTTCTCTCTTAGGGTCGGCTGGGACACCAACGTGGAACATCTACTATACCACCAATGCCTGCAAAGAAAGCTGCTGAGGGCGACATAGGCCTGCACTTAATGTCGTCTTGTAAAGAGTCCTGAAAAATCCAAAACCACATTGCTGCAATGGTGCTTTTTACTATGTGCAGCAATATGTGTACTCACATGGAAATTGCACAACCCAGCCCTTAAGGACCAAGCCCACAGCAAACAGTGACGGCAGACCCAGCGATCATCAAGCGGGATGCAGGGAACACCCTGGAAAGACCAATAACCCCCAGCTGCAGGCTGGAAAATGGGGCGGGGCTGGATATTGGGCGGGGTTGGATGTCAAATGGGCGTCGTTGGCTGTCAAATGGGCATGGTTAGATGGCTGATGGGTGTGGTTATAGGTTTAGGGTTAGGGAGAAAGGGTTAAGGTTTAAAACGTTGATGGCTGCCAGTCCATCACAGAGCGTCTGTCGATAATCTGTTGGCCGAAATTCTCCACCGACATTTTATTGCAGAAAGAGCCTTTGGGATGCTACTCCCTGATGGTCTAGTTTCTAGGATTTTGCACTTTCACTGCCAAATTAGCAAGGGCAGACTAGCACGTCAAATGGGCATGCTTGGATGTCAAATGGGCACAGATAAATGCGCGATGGGTGTGCTTTTAGAGTTAGAGAGAAAGGGTTAGGGTTTAAAATGTTGAGTGCTGCAAGAGCCTTTGGGATGGTACTCCCTGATGGTCTAGTTGCTAGGATTTGGCACTTTCACCACCAAATTAGCAAGGGCAGACTTGGATGTCATATGGGCGTGGTTGGATGTCAAATGGGCACAGTTAAATGGGTGATGGGTGTGCTTTTAGGTTTAGGGTTAGGGAGAGATGGGTTCGGGTTTAAAATGTTGATTGCTGCAAGGGCCTTTGGGATGCTACTCCCTGGTGGTCTAGTGGCTAGGATTTGGTGTTTTCACCGCCATGGCCCGGGTTCAATTCCCAGTCAGGGAAGTTTGTCTTGTCTTCCTTTTACACTTGGGCAATTTTATTCCTGCATTCCCTGAAAAGAGCACATTTATCCACCATGTTCAGGCCATCTTTGTTTGGCTTGGCCTTTCTTCTTCCAGAGACAATTAACCTGACATCATTCACATGCTAGCATCTGTGGCATATAGCCAATCCAAAGCACTATGTATATTATTCATTCATTCATTCATTTTCCGAACCGCTTATTCCAATTCAGGGTCGCGGGGAAGCTGGAGCCTATCCCAGCCGGCTTTGGGCGACAGGCAGGGTACACCCTGGACAGCTCGCCAGTCACTGTGTATATTAACATCTGGCCAATTGGAGCTTTAACCCCATGACTAAAACCCCCTTGCTAAGAGCTGAAAACGACTCCCTGATGGTCTAGTGGTTAGGATTTGGCATTCTCACCGCTGTGGCCTGGGTTCCATTCCTGGTCTGGGAATCTGATGGCTGCAGCAACTGTTGAGCATACATGACCAGGTTTCCTTTTGCTGCTTTCCAGCACCATGACAACTGTGGAATTCTTAAGATCTTCCAGGGAATCACAAATGGAATCATGTAAACACTTCAAGATTGCTGTGACAAAGGCTAATTGCAAATGCAAATTTACATTGCAGCCAACAAGTTAAACCTTGTCATTACTGAACGCATCACTTAGGGTCGGGCTGGGACACCAACGTGGAACATCTTTCAAGTGAATCAAAGTGGGTATCGAATGGTCGACCGCACGCTCCTCATTCTCAGATTTTCCTTCTTAAGTGCCTGAATGCTGACACGTGTTGGCCGTATGCCAAAGAAACGTTAGTGTTACTCAAACTAGCCATTCCATTTTCCCTTCGAGGAGAAGCGGGGACAAACAATGTCCTGAAGATGTCGAAGATGTCAGAGAATGTACACAAATTGACTGCGAGCATTAAGCTCAAAGACAGCTTTAGCCCCATTTCACATTAGGAGGATTCTAAATATACGCTGCATTGGCCGGGAATCGAACCCGGGTCAACTGCTTGGGAAGCAGCTATGCTCGCCACTATACCACCAATGCCTGCAAAGAAAGCTGCTGAGAGAGACATAGGCCTGCACTTAATGTCGTCTTGTGCAGAGTCATGAAAATCCAAAACCACATTGCTGCAATGGTGCGTTTTACTATGTGCAGCAAAGTGTGTACTCACATGGAAATTGCACAACCCAGCCCTTAAGGACCAAGCCCACAGCAAACAGTGACAGCAGACCCAGCGATCATCAAGCGAGATGCAGGGAACACCCTGGAAAGACCAATTACCCCCAGCTGCAGGCTGGAAAATGGGGCGGGGCTGGATATTGGGCGGGGTTGGATGTCAAATGCGCGTGGTTGGCTGTCAAATGGGCATGGTTAGATGGCTGATGGGTGTGGTTATAGGTTTAGGGTTAGGGAGAAAGGGTTAAGGTTTAAAACGTTGATGGCTGCCAGTCCATCACAGAGCGTCAGTCGATAATCTGTTGGCCGAAAATTCTCCACCGACATTTTATTGCAGAAAGAGCCTTTGGGATGCTACTCCCTGATGGTCTAGTTTCTAGGATTTTGCACTTTCACCACCAAATTAGCAAGGGCAGACTAGCATGTCAAATGGGCACAGTTAAATGGGTGATGGGTGTGCTTTTCGGGTTGGGGAGAAAGGGTGAGGGTTTTGAATGTTGATTGCTGCAAGAGCCTTTTGGATTCCAATCGCTGATGGTCTAGTTGCAAGGATTGGCACTTTCACCGCCAAATTAGCAAGGGCAGACTTGGAGGTCAAATGGGCGTGGTTGGATTTCAAATGGGCACAGTTAAATGCCTCATGGGTGTGCTTTTAGGATTGGTGAGAAATGGATAGGGAATGGGCCTACTTTTGGACGTTTTTTGAATGGGCAGGTCTTGCCATTGTATGAAAACTCGTGACGCTGTCAATGTCGCGAAGAAAATCGTCCGTTGGCAAGCCTTTTGGCTGTCCACAAAGCCGCCCCGTGGACGGAGTCGTGCCGGCGGAACTGCGCCTCCGAATGCTGCTCTCGCTCCACAGTGGACACGAAGAGACCTTTCCGTCCACTACAGGTCCTTCCAATGGGTTCCGGGGGCCCGGTTTCCTTACCCCATCCACTTCGAGGTCTTTTCCTCCACGGGGAGGCCTGACGCCGGAAATGCCCCCAACCGCGCCCGGAACCTCAAACTCACCAGCGGGGGCCCTTTATTCTCCGCGTGCTCGAAAAGGGCCCCCGACACCACCCGCGAACCTCCTGCCTGGGATGCACCCGCCACGGCGCCGGCGGATCCATTGGAAGAACTTTTGCCAAAACGTGCCCCGAGGGCCCCGGGGATCCCGCGGGCGCGCAGCCCCTTCCGCGGAGGTGCGCCCCTTCGCTTTTGGACCCTCCGGCCCCCGCCAGGCCCCCTCGGGAGAGCGGTAAGGGAAGTACCATTTGGGGGGATGACGGACGATCGTCCACCGTCAGTCACCCTCCCCATTGTGAGCCGAAACGGACAAGTGTCCATTTGCAATCCCTTTGCATGGGAACCCTTTCCTCCCTCCCGCAGGGTCCCTGCGTGCTGATATCCGGAGGAGGGTGCCTGAGGGGCCCGGGGAATGATCCCCTCCGATGCTGAGCCGTTTCGACAAACTTTGATTTTTGGCCCCGTGGGGGGAAAAGGCTGTGTCAGGTCTTAGGTTTGGCAGGGCGCCAAAAATTCGACGTCGTCCGATCCTGGCCAAACTCAGGACGGCGGCAGGGTGCATCCGGGCGGGGTGGGGGTTCGATTCTGGGCCCTCCGCGGGCACCGGGGGCCGAGCCACAGCCCGTCCAAATCGGGACCATGGGCCCATGTAAAGGGATTGCCAACGGACGCTTCGTCCCACTTCCAATCCCTTTTAACTAGGGTTAACTTCTTGACCCCGACCGCCGACCGGGCCCCGCGGCACCTGCCCACAGTTCCCGGATGGGCCCGAAATTGCACCGGGCGGTCGGGGGCACCCGAGGAGCGACCTCCCATCGCCTGATTTCAGCCGCGAGGCTCCTGAACAGAAGTAGCTCCTTGAGGGCTCCCAGCTTTCCCAGGAACGGCAAGAACCGGGTTTTGGCCTGGTTTCGGGGGTTTTTGGGGAAACCGTGGGGTTCCAATCCCTTAACATGGGATTTTGCCTTACCAAAACGCCCCATGTCGCCACACGGCCCCCAGAATGACATATCGCCCCCTGTTCAGAAAAAAATTCTCCCCAAAATGAGAAACTTTTGCACGAGGCTCTTTCGCGAGGACGTCCGAACCCCCTCCCGATCGTTAGATTAGGGTTTGGGGACAAAAATTTTCCGGGGCCCTCTGGGCCCCAGGGCATGCCCAGGAGGGTTCTTCTGTCCAAAAGGCGCGCCCACAAAAAGTCTGCCCTCTCAGCGACGCTTCTGGGGCGCGCGGGAGGGTTTGAACCCCTTTAATAGAAAAGGGTTTGAAGCGGACAGTTGTTCCCATTCACTTCCATCTATCCGGTCTTTGTCCTGCCGCGGGGTCGCAAAACGTGGCAGAAGGGCCAGGATCGGCCTCGTAGTCGTGCTGGCGGGGCCCTACGGGCCGGTCTTTCCGCCATGCATTTAGACTGTTTTTAGGCAAATCCACAGCCAAAAAGACACTCCCCCCATGCAAAGAGATTGCCAGTGGACACTGTCCCGTTTTGTCTCTGTCTTTTTGGACATGGCAGAGCAGAGGAAGGTCCCAGAACGCCCAAAACGCTTCCAGTTGGTGCCGAGAAGACGCCCTACGAGGCCGAGGTGACGCGTCATTTCTGGGGGCTTTTTTGGGCAAAATGCCGGCCAAAAAGACAATCCACCAATGCAAAGGGGATTGCCAGTGGACAGTCCCGTTTTTGCTGTGTCTTTTTGGACACAGGGGGGACAGAGGAAGCCCCCAGAGGGCCCAAAATGCTTCCGCATCATGCTGAAAGGATGCTTATCGCTACTGAGGTGGAGCGGTGACCGTGACGCGTTCCTGGGGGAAATGAGAGGGAAAAACACACTCGACCAGTGCAAAGGGATTGCCAATGGACACTCTCAGTCGACACTTGTAACATTTTCACCCCCTGTCCCGTCAAAGGGATTGGAAATGTCCAAAGTGTCCACTTTCAATCCCTTTCACCGGGCACGGGCCCCCGGCCTCCAGGGGCTCACCTTTGGGCCTAGGATGCTGAAATTTGGACACGGGGGTCCTGGTAGCATGCCCTCTTGGTGTGCCAAGTCTCGTCCAAATTGAAAAAGTTGACGATTTCGGACCATGGTGAAAGGGACCAAATTTTCAACGTTGTCCAAACTCGACCACACTTGGGTAGGAGGAAGAGGACCTGTTGGAAGGCATGTATGCCAGTTTTGAGGCAGGTTGGACAATCAGGGACCAGATGGGAGCGTGGTAAGGGAAAACGTCCACTTCCAATCCCTTATCATTGGGGGCCAGGGTGCCCTTGTGGACAGTGGCTGTTTCTCAGTCATGCATGGTGCTAGGATGCTGAAACTCACAGGACAAGCTCATTTAAGCTGCATCCTACATGGAGTGTCCTGTGTGAATTTCAGCCTTCCTGGACCAAGGGAGACAAAATGGGACAATGGTATGGGTAATTGTCCATTGGTGTCCAGCTCCAATCCCTATGAATGGGGCCCCGGGGATGCCTTGTGGACTGTGGCTATTTCTGGGTCACAGTTAGTCATATGTTGCTGGGATTCACGGGGCCAGCTCGGTGCACCGTTCCTGGGCATACGACTTGGAGGATGTCCCCTAAAAATGAAATTTTCTCCAAACTTTGCCACACTTTACCAATGTGTCTTGGGTTCTAAAATAGTTTTAAATAGAAAGTTTAAGCCTTCTAGAACAAAGGGGGACACGGTGGAAGAAGGGGAAGGGTAATAGTCCATTTCCATCCACTTCCAACCCCTGAGCACTGGAATCTGGAGATGCCTCGTGGACAGAGACTTTTTCTCAGTCAGGGTAGGTCCTACGTTGCTGGGATTCACAGGGCAACCCCACAGCGCTCCACTGAGTCTGCCCTGTGAGTTTCAGCATCCTAGGACAATCCATGACTGAGAAATAACCACTGTCCACAAGGCTTCCTTGGCCCCCAGTGTCTCGGGATTAGAAGTGGACAGAAATCAACCCTTTCTCTTACCTCACTCCAATCTGGTTCCTGTTTGTTCTACAGGCCCTAAACTTGGCACTTGGACTCTGCTATGGGTCTCTGTCTTCCTGTATGAGTTTGGTTCATTTTTCAGGAAGTTTGAAAATTTGACCCTTCTGAGGACCACTTAGTCAACTTTTGGCCAAATTTTCAAGTTTTTCTGATTTCCTTGTAACTTTGGCCACACTGTCTGCATCCTACATGGAATGTCCTGTGTGAATTTCAGTCTTCCTGGACCAAGGGAGACAAAATGGGACAATGGTATGCGTAATTGTCCATTGGTGTCCAGTTCCAATCCCTATGAATGGGGCCCCGGGGATGCCTTGTGGACAGTGGCTATTTCTGGGTCACAAAAATATCAAACAGAATGGAACTGGGTCGATTGAACTGTGTTGTTTGACCCATGGCAACATTAAACGGAATGGAACTATGTCATTTGACGCATAAAAACATCAAACAGAATGGAACTGTGTCATTTAAACCACGACAACATCAAACAGAATGGAATTGTGTCGTTTGAAGCATAAAAACATCAAACAGAATGGAACTGTGTCTATTGACGCATAAAAACATCAAACATAATGGAACTGTGTCGTCTGAACCATGGCAACATGAAACAGAATTGAAGTGTGTCGTTTGAAGCGTAAAAAAAAAAAATCAAACAGATTGGAACTGTGTTGGCCGAACCATGGTAACATTAAACAGAATAGAACTGTGTAGTTTGAACCATTGCAACATTATGCAGAATGGAACTATATCATTTGAACCATGACAACAATAAACAGAATGGAACTGTGTCGTTTGAAGCATAAAAACATCAAACATATTGGAACTGTCGATTGAACCATGGCAACATCAAACAGAATGGAACTGTGTCGTTTGAAACACATAAACATCAAACAGAATGGAACCTTGTTGACTGAACCATGTCAACATTAAACATAATGGAACTGTGTCATCTGAACCATGGCAACATTAAACAGAATGGAGCTGTGTCGTTTGAAACACAAAAAAATCAAACCGAATGGAACTGTGTCGTTTGAGCATGAAAATATCAAAAAGAAATGGAACTGTGTGGTTTGAAGCATGGCAATATTAAATGGAATGGAACTGTGTCGTTTGAAGCACAAAAACCTCAAAGACAAAGGAAGTGTGCTGATTGAACCATGGCAACAATAAACAGAATGGAACTGTGTCGTTTCAACCTTGGCAACATTAAACAGAATGGAACTGTGTCGTTTGAACCTTGGCAACATTAAATGGAATGGAACTGTGTCGTTTGAAGCACAAAAACCGCAAAGACAAAGGATCTGTGTTGATTGAACCATGGTAACAATAAACAGAATGGAACTGTGTCGTTTCAACCTTGGCAACATTAAACAGATTGGAACTGTGTCGTTTGAAACACAAAAACATCAAACCGAATGGAACTATGTCGTTTGAAGCATGAAAATATCAAAAAGAAATGGAACTGTGTTGTTTGACCCATGGCAACATTAAACGGAATGGAACTATGTCATTTGACGCATAAAAACATCAAACAGAATGGAACTGTGTCGTTTGAAGCATAAGAACATCAAACAGAATGGAACTGTGTCATTTAAACCACGACAACATCAAACAGAATGGAATTGTGTCGTTTGAAGCATAAAAACATCAAACAGAATGGAACTGTGTCTATTGACGCATAAAAACATCAAACATAATGGAACTGTGTCGTCTGAACCATGGCAACATGAAACAGAATTGAAGTGTGTCGTTTGAAGCGTAAAAAAAAAATCAAACAGATTGGAACTGTGTTGGCCGAACCATGGTAACATTAAACAGAATAGAACTGTGTAGTTTGAACCATTGCAACATTATGCAGAATGGAACTATATCATTTGAACCATGACAACAATAAACAGAATGGAACTGTGTCGTTTGAAGCATAAAAACATCAAACATATTGGAACTGTCGATTGAACCATGGCAACATCAAACAGAATGGAACTGTGTCGTTTGAAACACATAAACATCAAACAGAATGGAACCTTGTTGACTGAACCATGTCAACATTAAACATAATGGAACTGTGTCATCTGAACCATGGCAACATTAAACAGAATGGAGCTGTGTCGTTTGAAACACAAAAAAATCAAACCGAATGGAACTGTGTCGTTTGAGCATGAAAATATCAAAAAGAAATGGAACTGTGTGGTTTGAAGCATGGCAATATTAAATGGAATGGAACTGTGTCGTTTGAAGCACAAAAACCTCAAAGACAAAGGAAGTGTGCTGATTGAACCATGGCAACAATAAACAGAATGGAACTGTGTCGTTTCAACCTTGGCAACATTAAACAGAATGGAACTGTGTCGTTTGAACCTTGGCAACATTAAATGGAATGGAACTGTGTCGTTTGAAGCACAAAAACCGCAAAGACAAAGGATCTGTGTTGATTGAACCATGGTAACAATAAACAGAATGGAACTGTGTCATTTCAACCTTGGCAACATTAAACAGATTGGAACTGTGTCGTTTGAAACACAAAAACATCAAACCGAATGGAACTATGTCGTTTGAAGCATGAAAATATCAAAAAGAAATGGAACTGTGTGGTTTGAAGCATGAAAACTTAAAAAATGAATGGAACTGTGTTGTTTGAACCATGGCAACATCTAATGGAATGGAACTGTGTTGTTTGAAGCATTAAAACATCAAAGAGAATGGAACTGTGTTGATTAAACCATGGCAACATTAAACAGAATGGAACTGTGTCGTTTGAACCTTGGCAACATTAAATGGAATGGAACTGTGTCGTTTGAACCATGACAATAATAAACAGAATGGAACTGTATCGTTTCAACCTTGGCAACATTAAACAGAATGGAACTGTGTCATTTAAACCATGGCAACATCAAACAGAATGGAACTGTGTCATTTGAACCACGGCAACATCAAACAGAATGGAACTGTGTTGTTTGAAGCATGAAAACATCAGAAAGAAACGCAACTGTCGTTTGAAGCATGCAAACATTGAAAAGGAATGGAACTGTGTCATTTGAAACATGGCAACATCTACTTGAATGGAATCGTGTCGTTTGAAGAATAAAAAACATCAAACAGAATGGAACCATGTCTGTTGAACCATGGCAATATTAAATGGAAAGGGAATTGTGTCGATTGAACAATGGCAACAATAAACAGAATGGAATTGTGTAGTTTGAAGAATAAAAACATCAAACAGAATGGAAATGTGTAGTTTGAAGAATTAAAAACATCAAACAGAATGGAACTATGTCTTTTGAACCACGGCAACATCAAACGGAATGGAGCTGTGTCGTTTCAAGCACAAAAATATCAAACAGAATGGAACCTTGTTGACTGAACCATGTCGACATTAAACAGAATGGAATTGTGTTGTTTGACCCACGGCGCCATTATTCGGAATGGAACTATGTCATTTGACGCATAAAAACATCACACAGAAAGAAACTGTGTCGTTTGAAGCATAAAAACATCCAACAGAATGGAACTGTGTTGTTTGTACCATGGCAACATGAAACAGAATGAAAGTGTGTCGTTTGAAGCATTAAAACATTAAACAGAATGGAACTGTGTCATTTTACACATAAAAACATCAAACAGAATCGAAATGTGTTGACTGAACCATGTCAACATTAAACAGAATGGAACTGTGTCGTTTGAAACTAGGCAACATTAAATGGAATGGAACTGTGTCGTTTGAAGCACAAAAACCGCAAAGACAAAAGGATCTGTGTTGATTGAACCATGGCAACAATAAACAGAATGGAACTGTGTCGTTTCAACCTTGGCAACATTAAACAGATTGGAACTGTGTCATTTTACACATAAGAACATCAAACAGAATGGAACTGTGTCATTAGACACATAAAAACATCAAACAGAATGGAACTGTGTTGTTTGAAGCATGCAAACACCGGAAAGGAATGGAACTGTGTCATTTGAAACATAGCAACATCTAATGCAATTGAATTGTGTCGTTGAAGAATAAAAACATCAAACAGAATGGAACTATGTCTTTTGAACCACGGCAACATCAAACAGCATGGAACTATGTCTTTTGAACCATGGCAACATCAAACGGAATGGAACTGTGTCGTTTGAAGCACAAAATTATCAAAAAGAACAGAAATGTGTCGTTTGAACCAAGGTCACATCAAACAGAATGGAACTGTGTCATTTTACACATAAGAACATCACACAGAATGGAACTGTGTCATTTTAACCACGGCAACATCAAACGGAATGGAACTATGTCATTAGACACATAAAAACATCAAACAGAATGGAACTGTCGTTTGAAACACAAAAACATCAAAAAGGAATGTAATTGTGTTGTTTGAAACATGGTAACATTAAAAATAATAGAACTGTGTCATTTGAACCACAGCAATATTAAACAGAATGGAAGTGTGTCATATTACACAAAAACGTCAAACACAATGGAACTGTGTCCAAATATCACACAAAAAGATCAAACACTGACATATCAAAGAGTAATATGACATCATTATGGCCATCATGTGGCCATAAGCGTCAGATTGGAACGGAAAATCTTACTTTTATTGCTACTGTAAAGGCATAAATATGGAACCAGGATGAACCATAACAAGAAGTGA
This sequence comes from Telmatherina bonti, assembly GCF_933228915.1. NCBI lineage: Eukaryota > Metazoa > Chordata > Actinopteri > Atheriniformes > Telmatherinidae > Telmatherina > Telmatherina bonti. The sequence goes on from NC_136633.1 coordinate 6,764,229, forward strand.
CATCACGCGCCTTAATGAAATTTGAATTTTGCTCCAAATATTACATACAAAGATCAAACAGTGAAATATCAAAGAGTTCTATGACATCATAATGGAATTATTCTCCAAATATCCCACACTGAAAAGGAATTGCAAAAGCTCACAGCACCTGGTATGCCCAGGTGGTCTCCCATTCAAGTACTGACCAGGCCCAACACTGCTTGGCTTCTGACACCAGACAAGATTGGGCGTTTACAGGGTGGTGTGGCCCTAATCATTGGACTGGAACGGAAATTGTATTTTTATTGCTACTGTAAAGGCATAAACATGGTACCAGGATGAACCAGAACAAGAAGCGACATCACACACATTATTTTGTTATTTTGTTGTGTTTTGTTATTTTGTTGTTGTATTTTGTTGTTTTGCTATTTTGTTGTATTTACTTGTGTTTTGTTTTGTTTTGTTGTGTTTTGTTGTATTTTGTTGTTTTGCTGTGTTTTGTTGTATTTTGTTATTTTGTCGTTGTATTTTGTTATTTTGTTGTAATTATTTATTTTGTTATTTTGTTGTTGTAATTAGTTATTTTGTCGTGTTGTGTTTTGTTATTTTGTTGTTGTATCTTGTTGTTTTGTTGTGTTTTGTTGTATTTTGTTATTTTGTTGTAGTTTATTTTGTTGTGTTTTGTTATTTTGTTGTATTTTGTTGTGTTTTGTTGTATTTGTTATTTTGTTATTTTGTTGTAGTTTGTTGTGTTTTGTTGTTTTGTTATTTTGTTGTTGTATTTCATTGTGTTTTGTTGTGTTTTGTTAATTTGTGTTTTGTTGTATTTTGTGATTTTTCTGTTCGGTATGTCTTGTTAAATTTTGTTGTGTTTTGTTGTCTTTTGTTGTATTTTGTTGTGTTTTGTTATTTTGTTGTTGTAATTAGTTATTTTGTCGTGTTGTGTTTTGTTATTTTGTTGTTGTATCTTGTTGTTTTGTTGTGTTTTGTTGTATTTTGTTATTTTGTTGTAGTTCATTTTGTTGTGTTTTGTTATTTTGTTGTATTTTGTTGTGTTTTGTTGTATTTGTTATTTTGTTATTTTGTTGTAGTTTGTTGTGTTTTGTTGTGTTTTGTTATTTTGTGTTTTGTTGTATTTTGTGATTTTTCTGTTTTGGTATGTCTTGTTAAATTTTGTTGTGTTTTGTTGTCTTTTGTTGTATTTTGTTGTGTTTTGTTATTTTGTTGTTTTGTTGTTTTTTGTTGTATTTTGTTATTTTGTTATTGTATTTTGTTATTTTGTTATTTGTTGTATTTTATTTTTTGTTCTCTGTTGTGTTTTGTTGTATTTTTTTATTTTGTTATTTTGTTGTTGTATTTTGTTATTTTGTTATTTTATTGTTTCATTTTGTTTTGTTGTATTTTGTTATTTTGTTATTTTGTTGTTGTATTTTGTCATTTTGTTATTTCATTGTTTCATTTTGTTTTGTTGTTTTTTTTATTTCGTTATTTTGTTGTATTTTGTTGTGTTTTGTTATTTTGTTGTTGTAATTAGTTATTTTGTCGTGTTGTGTTTTGTTATTTTGTTGTTGTATCTTGTTGTTTTGTTGTGTTTTGTTGTATTTTGTTATTTTGTTGTAGTTTATTTTGTTGTGTTTTGTTATTTTGTTGTGTTTTGTTGTATTTGTTATTTTGTTATTTTGTTGTAGTTTGTTGTGTTTTGTTGTGTTTTGTTATTTTGTGTTTTGTTGTATTTTGTTGTATTTTGTTATTTTGTTATTGTATTTTGTTATTTTGTTATTTGTTGTATTTTATTTTTTGTTCTCTGTTGTGTTTTGTTGTATTTTTTTATTTTGTTATTTTGTTGTTGTATTTTGTTATTTTGTTATTTTATTGTTTCATTTTGTTTTGTTGTATTTTGTTATTTTGTTATTTTGTTGTTGTATTTTGTCATTTTGTTATTTCATTGTTTCATTTTGTTTTGTTGTTTTTTTTATTTCGTTATTTTGTTGTATTTTGTTGTGTTTTGTTATTTTGTTGTTGTAATTAGTTATTTTGTCGTGTTGTGTTTTGTTATTTTGTTGTTGTATCTTGTTGTTTTGTTGTGTTTTGTTGTATTTTGTTATTTTGTTGTAGTTTATTTTGTTGTGTTTTGTTATTTTGTTGTATTTTGTTGTGTTTTGTTGTATTTGTTATTTTGTTATTTTGTTGTAGTTTGTTGTGTTTTGTTGTGTTTTGTTATTTTGTGTTTTGTTGTATTTTGTGATTTTTCTGTTTTGGTATGTCTTGTTAAATTTTGTTGTGTTTTGTTGTCTTTTGTTGTATTTTGTTGTGTTTTGTTATTTTGTTGTTTTGTTGTTTTTTGTTGTATTTTGTTATTTTGTTATTGTATTTTGTTATTTTGTTATTTGTTGTATTTTATTTTTTGTTCTCTGTTGTGTTTTGTTGTATTTTTTTATTTTGTTATTTTGTTGTTGTATTTTATTATTTTGTTATTTTATTGTTTCATTTTGTTTTGTTGTATTTTGTTATTTTGTTATTTTGTTGTTGTATTTTGTCATTTTGTTATTTTATTGTTTCATTTTGTTTTGTTGTATTTTGTTATTTCGTTATTTTGTTGTATTTTGTTTTTTCTTGTTGTATTTTGTTATTTTGTTATTTTATTGTTTCATTTTGTTTTGTTGTATTTTGTTATTTTGTTATTTTGTTGTATTTTTTTTTTTTTTTGTTGTGTTTTGTTATTTTGTTACTTTATTGTGTTTCGTTGTGTTTTGTTGTATTTTGTTATTTCGTTATTTTGTTGTTATATTTTTTATTTTGTGATTATATTTTGTTATTTTGTTACTTGTTCTTGTATTTTGTTATTTTGTTATTTTGTTGTATTCTGTTGTGTTTTGTTGTATTTTGTTATTTTGGTGTTTGTGTTTTGTTGTGTTTTGTTATTTTGTTGTTGTGTTTTGTTACAAAACCAGACTAATATAGAGCTGGACCAAAACAAAAGGGAAAACCAGACTTCTATAGACCAAGACCAAGACTAAAGAGCAAACCAGACTAATACAGACCTGGACCAAGACTGAAGAGAAAACCAGACTTATACAGACCTGGACAAGGACTAAAGGGAAAACCAGACTATTTTGATATTTTTTTTATTTTGTTGTATTTTGTTGTGTTTTGTTGTAATTTGTTGTGTTTTGTTGTATTTTGTTATTTTGTTGTTGTATTTTTTTATTTTGTTATTTTGTTGTAATTTGTTATTTCATGTTTTGTTGTATTTTGTTGTTTGGTTTTTTTGTTGGATTTTATTTTGTTGTATTTTGTTGTGTTTTGATGTTGGATTTTGTTATTTTGTTGTTGTGTTGTGTTACAAAACCAGACTTCTATAGACCTAGACCAAGACTTAAGAGAAAACCAGACTTATATAGACCTGGACCAAGACTGAAGAGAAAACCAGACTATTTTGATATTTTTATATTTTGTTGTATTTTGTTATGTTGTTGTTGTATTTTATTATTTTGTTATTTTGTTGTAATTTGTTATTTTATGTTGTGTTGTATTTTGTTATTTTGTTGTATTTTGTTATTTTGTGATTTTGTTGTTTTTTGTTGTATTTTGTTGTTTTGTTGTGTTTTGTTATTTTGTTGTTGTATTTTGTTATTTTGTTTTTTTGTTGTGTTGTATTTTGTTATTTTGTTGTATTTTGTTATTTTGTTGTGTTGTATTTTGTTATTTTGTTATTTTGTTGCGGCTGCACGGTGGCGCAGTGGTTAGCACTGTGGCCTCACAGCAAGAACGTCGCTGGTTCAATCCTTGGCTGGTTTGGTCAGTGGCCTTTCTGTGTGGAGTTTGCATGTTCTCCCTGTGTATGCGTGGGTTCTCTCCAGGTACTCCAGCTTCCTCCCACCATCCAAAGACATGCATGATAGGTTAATTGGTCACTCTAAATTGCCCCTAGGAGTGAGCGTGAGTGTGGTTGTTCGTTTCTCTGTGTGTGGCCCTGCGATGGACTGGCGAGCTCTCCAGGGTGTACCCTGCCTGTCGCCCAAAGCCGGCTGGGATAGGCTCCAGCTTCCCTGCGACCCTGAATTGGAATAAGCAGTTTGGAAAATGAATGAATGGTATTTTGTTGTATTTCCTTGTGTTTTGTTTTGTTTTGTTGTTTTGTTGTTTTGCTGTTTTGTTGTATTTTGTTATTTTGTCGTTGTATTTTATTTTGTTGCAATTATTTATTTTATTTTGTTGTTGTAATTAGTTATTTTGTCGTGTTGTTTTATTTTGTTGTTGTATCTTGTTGTTTTGTTGTGTTTTGTTGTATTTTGTTATTTTGTTTTAGTTTTTTTTGTTGTTTTGTTATTTTGTTTTATTTTGTTGTGTTATGTTGTATTTGTTATTTTATTTTGTTGTAGTTTGTTGTGTTTTGTTATTTTGTTTTGTTGTTGTATTTTGTTGTCTTGTTGTATTTTGTTGTGTTTTGTTATTTTGTGTTTTGTTGTATTTTGTTGTATTTTGTGATTTTTGTGTTTTGGTATGTCTTGTTATATTTTGTTGTGTTTTGTTATTTTGTTGGTTTGTTTTTTGTTGTATTTTATTTTTTTATTGTATTTTTTTATTTTGTTACTTGTTGTATTTTTTTTTTTGTTCTCTGTTGTGTTTTGTTGTATTTTTTTATTTTGTTATTTTATTGTTTCATTTTGTTTTGTTGTATTTTCTTATTTTATTTTGTTGTATTTTGTTTTTGTTGTTGTATTTTGTTATTTTATTTCATTGTTTCATTTTGGTTTGTTGTATTTTGTTATTTTGTTATTTTGTTGTATTTTGTCATTTTGTTATTTTATTGTTTCATTTTGTTTTGTTGTATTTTCTTATTTTGTTATTTTGTTGTATTTTGTTTTTTGTTGTTGTATTTTGTTATTTTGTTATTTCATTGTTTCATTTTGTTTTGTTGTATTTTGTTTTTTGTTGTTGTATTTTGTTATTTTGTTATTTTATTGTGTTTTGTTGTGTTTTGTTGTATTTTGTTATTTCGTTATTTTGTTGTTATATTTTTTATTTTGTGTTTGTATTTTGTTATTTTGTTACTTGTTCTTGTATTTTGTTATTTTGTTGTGTTCTGTTGTGTTTTGTTGTATTTTGTTATTTTGGTGTTTGTGTTTTGTTGTGTTTTGTTATTTTGTTGTTGTGTTTTGTTACAAAACCAGACTAATATAGAGCTGGACCAAAACAAAAGGGAAAACCAGACTTCTATAGACCAAGACCAAGACTAAAGAGCAAACCAGACTAATACAGACCTGGACCAAGACTGAAGAGAAAACCAGACTTATACAGACCTGGACAAGGACTAAAGGGAAAACCAGACTATTTTGATATTTTTTTTATTTTGTTGTATTTTGTTGTATTTTGTTGTGTTTTGTTGTATTTTGTTATTTTGTTGTTGTATTTTTTTATTTTGTTATTTTGTTGTAATTTGTTATTTCATGTTTTGTTGTATTTTGTTGTTTTGTTTTTTTGTTGTGTTGTATTTTGTTATTTTGTTATTTTGTTGCGGCTGCACGGTGGCGCAGTGGTTAGCACTGTGGCCTCACAGCAAGAACGTCACTGGTTCAATCCTTGGCTGGTTTGGTCAGTGGCCTTTCTGTGTGGAGTTTGCATGTTCTCCCTGTGTATGCGTGGGTTCTGTCCGGGTACTCCGGCTTCCTCCCACCATCCAAAGACATGCATGATAGGTTAATTGGTCACTCTAAATTGCCCCTAGGAGTGAGCGTGAGTGTGGTTGTTCGTTTCTCTGTGTGTGGCCCTGCGATGGACTGGCGAGCTGTCCAGGGTGTACCCTGCCTGTCGCCCAAAGCCGGCTGGGATAGGCTCCAGCTTCCCTGCGACCCTGAATTGGAATAAGCAGTTTGGAAAATGAATGAATGGTATTTTGTTGTATTTCCTTGTGTTTTGTTTTGTTTTGTTGTGTTTTTCTTGTTTTGCTGTTTTGTTGTATTTTGTTATTTTGTCGTTGTATTTTATTTTGTTGCAATTATTTATTTTATTTTGTTGTTGTAATTAGTTATTTTGTCGTGTTGTTTTATTTTGTTGTTGTATCTTGTTGTTTTGTTGTGTTTTGTTGTATTTTGTTATTTTGTTGTAGTTTGTTGTGTTTTGTTTTGTTATTTTGTTGTTGTATTTTGTTGTGTTTTGTTGTTTTGTTGTATTTTGTTGTGTTTTGTTATTTTGTGTTTTGTTGTATTTTGTTGTATTTTGTGATTTTTTTCTGTATTGGTATGTCTTGTTATATTTTGTTGTGTTTTGTTGTCTTGTTGTCTTTTGTTGTGTTTTGTTATTTTGTTGTTTTGTTTTTTTTTTGTTGTATTTTGTTATTTTGTTACTTGTTGTATTTTGTTATTTTTTTGTTCTCTGTTGTGTTTTGTTGTATTTTTTTATTTTGTTATTTTATTGTTTCATTTTGTTTTGTTGTATTTTGTTATTTTGTTATTTTGGTGTTGTATTTTGTCATTTTGTTATTTTATTGTTTCATTTTGTTTTGTTGTATTTTCTTATTTTGTTATTTTGTTGTATTTTGTTGTTTTGTTATTTTATTGTGTTTCGTTGTGTTTTGTTGTATTTTGTTATTTCGTTATTTTGTTGTTGTAATTTTTATTTTGTTTGTATTTTGTTATTTTGTTACTTGTTCTTGTATTTTATTTTGTTGTGTTCTGTTGTGTTTTTTTGTATTTTGTTATTTTGTCATTTTGGTGTTTGTGTTTTGTTAATTTGTCGTTGTGTTTTGTTACAAAACCAGACTAATATAAAGCTAGACCAAAACAAAAGGGAAAACCAGACTTATACAGACCTGGACAAGGACTAAAGGGAAAACCAGACTATTTTGATTTTTTTTTTTATTTTGTTGTATTTTGTTGTGTTTTGTTGTATTTTGTTATTTTGTTGTAGTTTGTTGTGTTTTGTTGTTTTGTTATTTTTTTGTTGTATTTTGTTGTGTTTTGTTGTGTTTTGTTGTATTTTGTTGTGTTTTGTTATTTTGTGTTTTGTTGTATTTTGTTGTATTTTGTGATTTTTTCTGTATTGGTATGTCTTGTTATATTTTGTTGTGTTTTGTTGTCTTGTTGTCTTTTGTTGTGTTTTGTTATTTTGTTGTTTTGTTGTTTTTAGTTGTATTTTGTTATTTTGTTATTGTATTTTGTTATTTTTTTACTTGTTGTATTTTGTTATTTTTTTGTTCTCTGTTGTGTTTTGTTGTATTTTTTTATTTTGTAATTTTATTGTTTCATTTTGTTTTGTTGTATTTTGTTATTTTGTTATTTTGGTGTTGTATTTTGTCATTTTGTTATTTTATTGTTTCAGTTTGTTTTGTTGTATTTTCTTATTTTGTTATTTTGTTGTATTTTGTTTTTTGTTGTTGTATTTTGTTATTTTGTTATTTTATTGTGTTTCATTGTGTTTTGTTGTATTTTGTTATTTCGTTATTTTGTTGTTGTATTTTTTATTTTGTGTTTGTATTTTGTTATTTTGTTACTTGTTCTTGTATTTTGTTATTTTGTTGTGTTCTGTTGTGTTTTTTTTGTATTTTGTTATTTTGGTGTTTTAATTTGTTATTTTGTCGTTGTGTTTTGTTACAAAACCAGACTAATATAAAGCTAGACCAAAACAAAAGGGAAAACCAGACTTATACAGACCTGGAAGGACTAAAGGGAAAACCAGACTATTTTGATTTCTTTTTAAAATTTTGTTGTATTTTGTTGTGTTTTGTTGTATTTTGTTATTTTGTTGTAGTTTATTTTGTTGTGTTTTGTTATTTTGTTGTATTTTGTGTTTTGTTGTATTTTTTATTTTGTTATTTTGTTGTAGTTTGTGTTTTGTTGTTTTGTTATTTTGTTGTTGTATTTTGTTGTGTTTTGTTGTATTTTGTTGTGTTTTGTTATTTTGTGTTTTGTTGTATTTTGTTGTATTTTGTGATTTTTTTCTGTTTCGGTATGTCTTGTTATATTTTGTTGTGTTTTGTTGTCTTTTGTTGTATTTTGTTGTGTTTTGTTATTTTGTTGTTTTGTTGTTTTTTGTTGTATTTTGTTATTTTGTTGTTGTATTTTTGTTATCCTCTCCCTGAGCCGTCACCTTTTCGTGGTGGAGGGGTTTGTGCGTCCCGAAGATCCTAGCAGCTATGTTGTCGGGGGCTTTATGCCCCTGGTAGTGTCACCCATGGCAAACAGGTGTCTAGGGGAGGGACCAGACCAAGCACGGCTCATAGACCCCTATGACGATGACAAACCTGGGCATAAATGTTCCCTTGCCCGGACGCGGGTTACCGGGACCCCCCTCTGGAGCCAGGCCTGGAGGCGGGGTACGAGAGCGAGCGTCTGGTGGCCGGGCCTTCGCCCATGGGGCCCGTTCGGGCTCAGCCCGAAAGGGTTACATGGGCCCCACCTCCCGTAGGCTCACCATCTGCGGGAGGAGCCGTAGGGGTCGGGTGCAATGTGAGCTGGGCGGCAGCAAGGGGCGGGGACCCTGGCGGTCCGATCCCCGGCTGCAGAAGCTGGCTCTAGGGACGTGGAACGTCACCTCTCTGGTGGGGAAGGAGCCTGAGCTTGTGCGCGAGGTTGAGCGGTTCCGACTAGATATAGTTGGACTCACCTCGACGCATGGCCTGGGCTCTGGAACCAGTACCCTCGAGAGGGGCTGGACCTTCTTCCACTCTGGAGTTGCTCATGGTGAGAGGCGCCGAGCAGGTGTGGGCATTCTCATCAGCCCCCAGCTTGGTGCCTGCACATTGGGGTTTACCCCGGTGGATGAAAGGGTAGTTTCCCTCCGCCTCCGGGTGGGGGGACGGGTCCTGACTGTTGTCTGTGCTTATGCGCCGAACAGCAGTTCAGAGTACCCACCCTTTCTGGGGTCCTTGGAGGGAGTGCTGGAGGGTGCTCCTTCTGGGGACTCCATTGTTCTGCTGGGGGACTTTAATGCTCACGTGGGCAATGACAGTGAGACCTGGAGGGGAGTGATTGGGAGGCATGGTCCCCCCCCTCTGAACCCAAATGGTGTTTTGTTGTTGGACTTCTGTGCTCGTCATGGATTGTCTATAACGAACACCATGTTCCAGCATAAGAGTGTCCATATGTACACCTGGCATCAGGATTCCCTGGGCCGCAGTTCAATGATCGACTTTGTAGTCGTATCGTCGGACCTGCGGCCACATGCCTTGGACACTCGGGTGAAGAGGGGGGCGGAGCTGTCAACTGATCACCACCTGGTGGTGAGTTGGCTCAGATGGTGGGGGAGGAAGCCGGTCAGAGCTGGCAGGCCCAAACGTGTTGTGAGGGTCTGCTGGGAACGTCTGGCTGAGTCCCCTGTCAGAGCGAGCTTCAACTCCCACCTTCAGCAGAGCTTCGAACATGTCCCGGGTGAGGCGGGGGACATTGAGTCCGAATGGGCTGTGTTCCGTGCCTCTATTGCTGAGGCGGCCAGCCGGAGCTGTGGCTGCAAGGTCGTTGGTGCCTGTCGTGGTGGTAATCCCAGGACTCGTTGGTGGACACCAGCAGTGAGGGATGCCGTCAAGCTGAAGAAGGAGTCCTATCGGGCCTTCTTGGCCTGTGGGACTCTGGAGGCAGCTGATGGGTACCGACAGGCTAAGCGGCATGCGGCTTCGGCCGTTGCCGAGGCAAAAACTCGGGCATGGGAGGAGTTCGGCGAGGCCATGGAGAAAGACTTCCGGACGGCTTCGAGGAGATTCTGGTCCACCATCCGGCGGCTCGGGGGGGGGGGGGGGGGGGGGGGGGGAGCAGTGCTCCATCAATACTGTGTACAGTGGAGATGGGGAGCTGCTGACCTCAACTCGGGACATTGTGGGTCGGTGGAGGGAATACTTCGAAGACCTCCCCAATCCTACCAACACGGCTTCCCATGAGGGAGCAGAGCTGGTGGACTCAGGGGTGGACTCTCCTATCTCTGGGGCTGAAGTCGCTGAGGTGGTCAAAAAGCTCCTTGGCGGCAAGGCCCCGGGGGTGGATGAGATCCGCCCGGAGTTCCTTAAGGCTCTGGATGCTGTGGGGCTGTCCTGGCTGACACGCCTCTGCAGCATCGCGTGGACATCGGGGGCAGTACCGCTGGATTGGCAGACTGGGGTGGTGGTCCCCCTTTTTAAGAAGGGGGACCGGAGGGTGTGTTCCAATTACAGGGGAATCACACTCCTCAGCCTCCCTGGTAAGGTCTATTCAGGGGTCCTGGAGAGGAGGGTCCGCTGGATAGTCGAATCCCGGATTGAGGAGGAGCAGTGTGGTTTTCGTCCTGGTCGCGGAACAGTGGACCAGCTCTATACCCTCTCTGGGGTCCTGGGGGGGGCATGGGAGTTTGCCCAACCAGTCTTCATGTGCTTTGTGGACCTGGAGAAGGCATTCGACCGTGTCCCCCGGGGGCTCCTGTGGGGGGTACTCCGGGAGTATGGGGTACCGGACCCCCTTGTACGAGCTGTCCGGTCCCTGTACGACAGGTGTCAGAGCTTGGTCCGCATTGCCGGTAGTAAGTCGGATTCGTTTCCGGTGAGAGTTGGACTCCGCCAAGGCTGCCCTTTATCACCGATTCTGTTCATAACTTATATGGACAGAATTTCTAGGCGCAGCCGAGGGGTTGAGGGGATCCGACTTCGTGGCCTCAGGATTGGGTCCCTGCTTTTTGCGGATGACGTGGTCCTGTTGGCTTCGTCTGGTCGTGATCTCCAGCTCTCACTTGAGCGATTCGCGGCCGAGTGTGAAGCGGCTGGGATGAGAATCAGCACCTCAAAATCTGAGACCATGGTCCTCAGCCGGAATAGGGTGGATTGCCCTCTCCGGGTCGGGAGTCAGGTCCTGCCTCAAGTGGAGGAGTTTAAATATCTCGGGGTCTTGTTCACGAGTGAGGGAAGGATGGAGCGTGAGATCGACAGACGGATCGGTGCGGCGTCTGCAGTAATGCGGGCTCTGCGCCGGTCTGTCGTGGTGAAGAAGGAGCTGAGCCAGAAGGCGAAGCTCTCGATTTACCAGTCGATCTACGTTCCTACCCTCACCTATGGTCATGAGCTGTGGGTCGTGACCGAAAGAACGAGATCTCGTAAACAGGCGGCTGAAATGAGTTTCCTCCGCAGGGTGGCCGGGCTCTCCCTTAGAGATAGGGTGAGGAGCTCAGTCATCCGGGAGGGGCTCAGAGTAGAGCCGCTGCTCCTTCGCATCGAGAGGAACCAGTTGAGGTGGCTCGGGCATCTGGTCAGGATGCCTCCTGGACGCCTCCCTGGTGAGGTGTTCCAGGCACGTCCCTTGGGGAGGAGACCCTGGGGAAGACCCAGGACACGCTGGAGGGATTACATCTCTCGGCTGGCCTGGGAACGCCTCGGGATCCCCCCCGCAGAGTTGGCAAATGTGGCTGGGGAGAGGGAAGTCTGGGCTTCCCTGCTTAGGCTGCTGCCCCCGCGACCCGACCCCGGATAAGCGGCAGAAGATGGATGGATGGATGGATTTTGTTATTTTATTGTTTCATTTTGTTTTGTTGTATTTTGTTATTTTGTTATTGTATTTTGTTGTTTGTTGTTGTATTTTATTTGTTATTTTATTGTGTTTTGTTGTATTTTGTTATTTCGTTATTTTGTTGTTATATTTTTTATTTTGTGTTTGTATTTTGTTACTTTACTTGTTCTTGTATTTTGTTATTTTGTTGTGTTCTGTTGTGTTTTGTTGTATTTTGTTATTTGGTTATTTTGGTGTTTGTGTTTTGTTGTGTTTTGTTATTTTGTTGTTGTGTTTTGTTACAAAACCAGACTAATATAGACCTGGATCAAAACAAAAGGGAAAACCAGACTTGTACAGACCTGGACAAGGACTAAAGGGAAAACCAGACTATTTTGATATTTTTTTTTATTTTGTTGTATTTTGTTGTGTTTTGTTGTATTTTGTTGTATTTTTTTATTTTGTTATTTTGTTGTAATTTGTTATTTCATGTTTTGTTGTATTTTGTTGTTTTGTTTTTTTGTTGGATTTTGTTATTTCGTTATTTTGTTGTGTTGTGTTACAAAACCAGACTTCTATAGACCTGGACCAAGACTGAAGAGAAAACCAGACTATTTTGATATTTTTATATTTTGTTGTATTTTGTTATGTTGTTGTTGTATTTTATTATTTTGTTATTATGTTGTAATTTGTTATTTTATGTTGTGTTGTATTTTGTTATTTTGTTGTATTTTGTTATTTTGTGATTTTGTTGTTTTTTGTTGTATTTTGTTATTTTGTTGTGTTTTGTTATTTTGTTGTTGTATTTTGTTATTTTGTTATTTTGTTGTGGTGTATTTTGATTTTTTGTTGTATTTTGTTATTTTGTTGTGTTGTATTTTGTTATTTTTTATTTTGTTATTTTGTTGTAATTTGTTATTTCATGTTTTGTTGTATTTTGTTGTTTTGTTTTGTTTTTTGTTGGATTTTGTTATTTTGTTGTATTTTGTTGTGTTTTGATGTTGGATTTTGTTATTTTGTTGTTGTGTTGTGTTACAAAACCAGACTTCTATAGACCTAGACCGACTCAAGAGAAAACCAGACTTATATAGACCTGGACCAAGACTGAAGAGAAAACCAGACTATTTTGATATTTTTATATTTTGTTGTATTTTGTTATGTTGTTGTTGTATTTTATTATTTTGTTATTTTGTTGTAATTTGTTATTTTATGTTGTGTTGTATTTTGTTATTTTGTTGTATTTTGTTATTTTGTTGTTTTTTGTTGTATTTTGTTATTTTGTTGTTTTGTTGTGTTTTGTTATTTTGTTGTTGTATTTTGTTATTTTATTTTGTTGTGTTGTATTTTGTTATTTTGTTGTGTTTTGTTATTTTGTTATTTTGTTATGTTGTTGTTGTATTTTTTTGTGTTTTGTTGTATTTTGTTGCTGTATTTTGTTGTTTTGTTTGTTTTGTGTTTTGTTGTTTTGTTATTTTGTTGTTGTATTTTGTTATTTTGTTATTTTATTGTGTTTCGTTGTGTTTTGTTATTTCGTTATTTTGTTGTTGTATTTTTTATTTTGTGTTTGTATTTTGTTATTTTGTTACTTGTTCTTGTATTTTGTTATTTCATGTTTTGTTGTATTTTGTTGTTTTGTTTTTTTGTTGGATTTTGTTTTGTTGGATTTTGTTATTTCGTTGTATTTTGTTGTGTTTTGATGTTGGATTTTGTTATTTTGTTATTTTGCTGTTGTGTTTTGTTACAAAACCAGACTTCTATAGACCTAGACCAAGACTCAAGAGAAAACCAGACTTATATAGACCTGGACCAAGATTGAAGAGAAAACCAGACTTATACAGACCTGGACCAGGACTAAAGGGAAAACCAGACTATTTTGATATTTTGATATTTTGATATTTTGTTGTATTTTGTTATGTTGTTGTTGTATTTTATTATTTTGTTATTTTGTTGCAATTTGTTATTTTATGTTGTGTTGTATTTTGTTATTTTGTTGTATTTTGTTATTTTGTTGTTTTTTGTTGTATTTTGTTATTTTGTTATTGTATTTTGTTATTTTACTTGTTGTATTTTGTTGTTTTTTTTGTTCTCTGTTGTGTTTTGTTGTATTTTTTTATTTTGTTATTTTGTTATTTTATTGTTTCATTTTGTTTTGTTGTATTTTGTTATTTTGTTATTGTATTTTGTTATTTTACTTGTGTTTTGTTATTTTTTTTGTTCTCTGTTGTGTTTTGTTGTATTTTTTTATTTTGTTATTTTGTTGTTTAATTTTGTTTTGTTGTATTTTGTTATTTTGTTATTTTGTTGTTGTATTTTGTCATTTTGTTATTTTATTGTTTCATTTTTTTTGTTGTATTTTCTTATTTTGTTATTTTGTTGTATTTTGTTTTTTGTTGTTGTATTTTATTTTGTTGTGTTTTGTTATTTTGTTATATTGTTGTATTTTTTTATTTTGTTATTTTGTTGTAATTTGTTATTTCATGTTTTGTTGTATTTTGTTGTTTTGTTTTTTTGTTGGATTTTGTTATTTCGTTATTTTGTTGTTGTGTTGTGTTACAAAACCAGACTGCTATAGACCTGGACCAAGACTGAAGAGAAAACCAGACTATTTTGATATTTTTATATTTTGTTGTATTTTGTTATGTTGTTGTTGTATTTTATTATTTTGTTATTTTGTTGTAATTTGTTATTTTATGTTGTGTTGTATTTTGTTATTTTGTTGTTGTATTTTGTTATTTTGTTATTTTGTTGTGGTGTATTTTGTTTTTTTGTTGTATTTTGTTATTTTGTTGTGTTGTATTTTGTTATTTTTTATTTTGTTATTTTGTTGTAATTTGTTATTTCATGTTTTGTTGTATTTTGTTGTTTTGTTTTTTTTTATGTTGGATTTTGTTATTTTGTTGTATTTTGTTGTGTTTTGATGTTGGATTTTGTTATTTTGTTATTTTGTTGTTGTGTTGTGTTACAAAACCAGACTTCTATAGACCTAGACCGACTCAAGAGAAAACCAGACTTATATAGACCTGGACCAAGACTGAAGAGAAAACCAGACTATTTTGATATTTTTATATTTTGTTGTATTTTGTTATGTTGTTGTTGTATTTTATTATTTTGTTATTTTGTTGTAATTTGTTATTTTATGTTGTGTTGTATTTTGTTATTTTGTTGTATTTTGTTATTTTGTGATTTTGTTGTTTTTTGTTGTATTTTGTTATTTTGTTGTTTTGTTGTGTTTTGTTATTTTGTTGTTGTATTTTGTTATTTTATTTTGTTGTGTTGTATTTTGTTATTTTGTTGTGTTTTGTTATTTTGTTATTTTGTTATGTTGTTGTTGTATTTTTTTGTGTTTTGTTGTATTTTGTTGCTGTATTTTGTTGTTTTGTTTGTTTTGTGTTTTGTTGTTTTGTTATTTTGTTGTTGTATTTTGTTATTTTGTTATTTTATTGTGTTTCGTTGTGTTTTGTTATTTCGTTATTTTGTTGTTGTATTTTTTATTTTGTGTTTGTATTTTGTTATTTTGTTACTTGTTCTTGTATTTTGTTATTTCATGTTTTGTTGTATTTTGTTGTTTTGTTTTTTTGTTGGATTTTGTTTTGTTGGATTTTGTTATTTCGTTGTATTTTGTTGTGTTTTGATGTTGGATTTTGTTATTTTGCTGTTGTGTTTTGTTACAAAACCAGACTTCTATAGACCTAGACCAAGACTCAAGAGAAAACCAGACTTATATAGACCTGGACCAAGATTGAAGAGAAAACCAGACTTATACAGACCTGGACCAGGACTAAAGGGAAAACCAGACTATTTTGATATTTTGATATTTTGATATTTTGTTGTATTTTGTTATGTTGTTGTTGTATTTCATTATTTTGTTATTTTGTTGCAATTTGTTATTTTATGTTGTGTTGTATTTTGTTATTTTGTTGTATTTTGTTATTTTGTTGTTTTTTGTTGTATTTTGTTATTTTGTTATTGTATTTTGTTATTTTACTTGTTGTATTTTTTTTTTTTTTGTTCTCTGTTGTGTTTTGTTGTATTTTTTTATTTTGTTATTTTGTTATTTTATTGTTTCATTTTGTTTTGTTGTATTTTGTTATTTTGTTATTGTATTTTGTTATTTTACTTGTTGTGTTTTGTTATTTTTTTTGTTCTCTGTTGTGTTTTGTTGTATTTTTTTATTTTGTTATTTTATTGTTTCATTTTGTTTTGTTGTATTTTGTTATTTTGTTATTTTGTTGTTGTATTTTGTCATTTTGTTATTTTATTGTTTCATTTTTTTTGTTGTATTTTCTTATTTTGTTATTTTGTTGTATTTTGTTTTTTGTTGTTGTATTTTATTTTGTTGTGTTTTGTTATTTTGTTATTTTGTTATATTGTTGTATTTTTTTATTTTGTTATTTTGTTGTAATTTGTTATTTCATGTTTTGTTGTAATTTGTTGTTTTGTTTTTTTGTTGGATTTTGTTATTTCGTTATTTTGTTGTTGTGTTGTGTTACAAAACCAGACTTCTATAGACCTGGACCAAGACTGAAGAGAAAACCAGACTATTTTGATATTTTTATATTTTGTTGTATTTTGTTATGTTGTTGTTGTATTTTATTATTTTGTTATTTTGTTGTAATTTGTTATTTTATGTTGTGTTGTATTTTGTTATTTTGTTGTATTTTGTTATTTTGTGATTTTGTTGTTTTTTGTTGTATTTTGTTATTTTGTTGTTTTGTTGTGTTTTGTTATTTTGTTGTTGTATTTTGTTATTTTATTTTGTTGTGTTGTATTTTGTTATTTTGTTGTGTTTTGTTATTTTGTTATTTTGTTATGTTGTTGTATTTTTTTGTGTTTTGTTGTATTTTGTTGCTGTATTTTGTTGTTTTGTTTGTTTTGTGTTTTGTTGTTTTGTTATTTTGTTATTTTATTGTGTTTCGTTGTGTTTTGTTATTTCGTTATTTTGTTGTTGTATTTTTTATTTTGTGTTTGTATTTTGTTATTTTGTTACTTGTTCTTGTATTTTGTTATTTCATGTTTTGTTGTATTTTGTTGTTTTGTTTTTTTGTTGGATTTTGTTTTGTTGGATTTTGTTATTTCGTTGTATTTTGTTGTGTTTTGATGTTGGATTTTGTTATTTTGTTATTTTGCTGTTGTGTTTTGTTACAAAACCAGACTTCTATAGACCTAGACCAAGACTCAAGAGAAAACCAGACTTATATAGACCTGGACCAAG
The DNA here is from genome assembly GCF_933228915.1 of Telmatherina bonti. Classification (NCBI taxonomy): domain Eukaryota; kingdom Metazoa; phylum Chordata; class Actinopteri; order Atheriniformes; family Telmatherinidae; genus Telmatherina; species Telmatherina bonti. The sequence continues at coordinate 6,780,858 of NC_136633.1, forward strand.
ATTGAAGAGAAAACCAGACTTATACAGACCTGGACCAGGACTAAAGGGAAAACCAGACTATTTTGATATTTTGATATTTTGATATTTTGTTGTATTTTGTTATGTTGTTGTTGTATTTTATTATTTTGTTATTTTGTTGCAATTTGTTATTTTATGTTGTGTTGTATTTTGTTATTTTGTTGTATTTTGTTATTTTGTTGTTTTTTGTTGTATTTTGTTATTTTGTTATTGTATTTTGTTATTTTACTTGTTGTATTTTGTTGTTTTTTTTGTTCTCTGTTGTGTTTTGTTGTATTTTTTTATTTTGTTATTTTGTTATTTTATTGTTTCATTTTGTTTTGTTGTATTTTGTTATTTTGTTATTGTATTTTGTTATTTTACTTGTGTTTTGTTATTTTTTTTGTTCTCTGTTGTGTTTTGTTGTATTTTTTTATTTTGTTATTTTGTTGTTTCATTTTGTTTTGTTGTATTTTGTTATTTTGTTATTTTGTTGTTGTATTTTGTCATTTTGTTATTTTATTGTTTCATTTTTTTTGTTGTATTTTCTTATTTTGTTATTTTGTTGTATTTTGTTTTTTGTTGTATTTTATTTTGTTGTGTTTTGTTATTTTGTTATTTTGTTATATTGTTGTATTTTTTTATTTTGTTATTTTGTTGTAATTTGTTATTTCATGTTTTGTTGTATTTTGTTGTTTTGTTTTTTTGTTGGATTTTGTTATTTCGTTATTTTGTTGTTGTGTTGTGTTACAAAACCAGACTGCTATAGACCTGGACCAAGACTGAAGAGAAAACCAGACTATTTTGATATTTTTATATTTTGTTGTATTTTGTTATGTTGTTGTTGTATTTTATTATTTTGTTATTTTGTTGTAATTTGTTATTTTATGTTGTGTTGTATTTTGTTATTTTGTTGTTGTATTTTGTTATTTTGTTATTTTGTTGTGGTGTATTTTGTTTTTTTGTTGTATTTTGTTATTTTGTTGTGTTGTATTTTGTTATTTTTTATTTTGTTATTTTGTTGTAATTTGTTATTTCATGTTTTGTTGTATTTTGTTGTTTTGTTTTTTTTTATGTTGGATTTTGTTATTTTGTTGTATTTTGTTGTGTTTTGATGTTGGATTTTGTTATTTTGTTATTTTGTTGTTGTGTTGTGTTACAAAACCAGACTTCTATAGACCTAGACCGACTCAAGAGAAAACCAGACTTATATAGACCTGGACCAAGACTGAAGAGAAAACCAGACTATTTTGATATTTTTATATTTTGTTGTATTTTGTTATGTTGTTGTTGTATTTTATTATTTTGTTATTTTGTTGTAATTTGTTATTTTATGTTGTGTTGTATTTTGTTATTTTGTTGTATTTTGTTATTTTGTGATTTTGTTGTTTTTTGTTGTATTTTGTTATTTTGTTGTTTTGTTGTGTTTTGTTATTTTGTTGTTGTATTTTGTTATTTTATTTTGTTGTGTTGTATTTTGTTATTTTGTTGTGTTTTGTTATTTTGTTATTTTGTTATGTTGTTGTTGTATTTTTTTGTGTTTTGTTGTATTTTGTTGCTGTATTTTGTTGTTTTGTTTGTTTTGTGTTTTGTTGTTTTGTTATTTTGTTGTTGTATTTTGTTATTTTGTTATTTTATTGTGTTTCGTTGTGTTTTGTTATTTCGTTATTTTGTTGTTGTATTTTTTATTTTGTGTTTGTATTTTGTTATTTTGTTACTTGTTCTTGTATTTTGTTATTTCATGTTTTGTTGTATTTTGTTGTTTTGTTTTTTTGTTGGATTTTGTTTTGTTGGATTTTGTTATTTCGTTGTATTTTGTTGTGTTTTGATGTTGGATTTTGTTATTTTGCTGTTGTGTTTTGTTACAAAACCAGACTTCTATAGACCTAGACCAAGACTCAAGAGAAAACCAGACTTATATAGACCTGGACCAAGATTGAAGAGAAAACCAGACTTATACAGACCTGGACCAGGACTAAAGGGAAAACCAGACTATTTTGATATTTTGACATTTTGATATTTTGTTGTATTTTGTTATGTTGTTGTTGTATTTTATTATTTTGTTATTTTGTTGCAATTTGTTATTTTATGTTGTGTTGTATTTTGTTATTTTGTTGTATTTTGTTATTTTGTTGTTTTTTGTTGTATTTTGTTATTTTGTTATTGTATTTTGTTATTTTACTTGTTGTATTTTTTTTTTTTTTGTTCTCTGTTGTGTTTTGTTGTATTTTTTTATTTTGTTATTTTGTTATTTTATTGTTTCATTTTGTTTTGTTGTATTTTGTTATTTTGTTATTGTATTTTGTTATTTTACTTGTTGTGTTTTGTTATTTTTTTTGTTCTCTGTTGTGTTTTGTTGTATTTTTTTATTTTGTTATTTTATTGTTTCATTTTGTTTTGTTGTATTTTGTTATTTTGTTATTTTGTTGTTGTATTTTGTCATTTTGTTATTTTATTGTTTCATTTTTTTTGTTGTATTTTCTTATTTTGTTATTTTGTTGTATTTTGTTTTTTGTTGTTGTATTTTATTTTGTTGTGTTTTGTTATTTTGTTATTTTGTTATATTGTTGTATTTTTTTATTTTGTTATTTTGTTGTAATTTGTTATTTCATGTTTTGTTGTATTTTGTTGTTTTGTTTTTTTGTTGGATTTTGTTATTTCGTTATTTTGTTGTTGTGTTGTGTTACAAAACCAGACTTCTATAGACCTGGACCAAGACTGAAGAGAAAACCAGACTATTTTGATATTTTTATATTTTGTTGTATTTTGTTATGTTGTTGTTGTATTTTATTATTTTGTTATTTTGTTGTAATTTGTTATTTTATGTTGTGTTGTATTTTGTTATTTTGTTGTATTTTGTTATTTTGTGATTTTGTTGTTTTTTGTTGTATTTTGTTGTTTTGTTGTGTTTTGTTATTTTGTTGTTGTATTTTATTTTATTTTGTTGTGTTGTATTTTGTTATTTTGTTGTGTTTTGTTATTTTGTTATTTTGTTATGTTGTTGTTGTATTTTTTTGTGTTTTGTTGTATTTTGTTGCTGTATTTTGTTGTTTTGTTTGTTTTGTGTTTTGTTGTTTTGTTATTTTGTTATTTTATTGTGTTTCGTTGTGTTTTGTTATTTCGTTATTTTGTTGTTGTATTTTTTATTTTGTGTTTGTATTTTGTTATTTTGTTACTTGTTCTTGTATTTTGTTATTTCATGTTTTGTTGTATTTTGTTGTTTTGTTGGATTTTGTTTTGTTGGATTTTGTTATTTCGTTGTATTTTGTTGTGTTTTGATGTTGGATTTTGTTATTTTGCTGTTGTGTTTTGTTACAAAACCAGACTTCTATAGACCTAGACCAAGACTCAAGAGAAAACCAGACTTATATAGACCTGGACCAAGATTGAAGAGAAAACCAGACTTATACAGACCTGGACCAGGACTAAAGGGAAAACCAGACTATTTTGATATTTTGATATTTTGATATTTTGTTGTATTTTGTTATGTTGTTGTTGTATTTTATTATTTTGTTATTTTGTTGCAATTTGTTATTTTATGTTGTGTTGTATTTTGTTATTTTGTTGTATTTTGTTATTTTGTTGTTTTTTGTTGTATTTTGTTATTTTGTTATTGTATTTTGTTATTTTACTTGTTGTATTTTTTTTTTTTTTGTTCTCTGTTGTGTTTTGTTGTATTTTTTTATTTTGTTATTTTGTTATTTTATTGTTTCATTTTGTTTTGTTGTATTTTGTTATTTTGTTATTGTATTTTGTTATTTTACTTGTGTTTTATTTTTTTTGTTCTCTGTTGTGTTTTGTTGTATTTTTTTATTTTGTTATTTTATTGTTTCATTTTGTTTTGTTGTATTTTGTTTTGTTATTTTGTTGTTGTATTTTGTCATTTTGTTATTTTATTGTTTCATTTTTTTTGTTGTATTTTCTTATTTTGTTATTTTGTTGTATTTTGTTTTTTGTTGTTGTATTTTATTTTGTTGTGTTTTGTTATTTTGTTATTTTGTTATATTGTTGTATTTTTTTATTTTGTTATTTTGTTGTAATTTGTTATTTCATGTTTTGTTGTATTTTGTTGTTTTGTTTTTTTGTTGGATTTTGTTATTTTGTTGTATTTTGTTGTGTTTTGATGTTGGATTTTGTTATTTTGTTGTTGTGTTGTGTTACAAAACCAGACTTCTATAGACCTAGACCAAGACTCAAGAGAAAACCAGACATATAGACCTGGACCAAGACTGAAGAGAAAACCAGACTATTTTGATATTTTTATATTTTGTTGTATTTTGTTATGTTGTTGTTGTATTTTATTATTTTGTTATTTTGTTGTAATTTGTTATTTTATGTTGTGTTGTATTTTGTTATTTTGTTATTTTGTTTTTTGTTGTATTTTGTTATTTTGTTGTTTTGTTGTGTTTTGTTATTTTGTTGTTGTATTTTGTTATTTTGTTATTTTGTTGTGTTGTATTTTGTTATTTTGTTGTATTTTGTTATTTAATTATTTTGTTGTGTTGTATTTTGTTATTTTGTTATTTTGTTGTTGTATTTTGTCATTTTGTTATTTTATTGTTTCATTTTTTTGATGTATTTTTTTATTTTGTTATTTTGTTGTATTTTGTTTTTTGTTGTTGTATTTTCTTTTGTTGTGTTTTGTTATTTTGTTATTTTGTTATATTGTTGTATTTTTTTGTGTTTTGTTGTATTTTGTTGCTGTATTTTGTTGTTTTGTTTGTTTTGTGTTTTGTTGTATTTTGTTATTTTGTTGTATTTTTTTATTTTGTTATTTTGTTGTAATTTGTTATTTCATGTTTTGTTGTATTTAGTTGTTTTGTTTTTTTGTTGGATTTTGTTATTTTGTTGTATTTTGTTGTGTTTTGATGTTGGATTTTGTTATTTTATTTTGTTGTTGTGTTGTGTTACAAAACCAGACTTCTATAGACCTAGACCAAGACTCAAGAGAAAACCAGACATATAGACCTGGACCAAGACTGAAGAGAAAACCAGACTATTTTGATATTTTTATATTTTGTTGTATTTTGTTATGTTGTTGTTGTATTTTATTATTTTGTTATTTTGTTGTAATTTGTTATTTTATGTTGTGTTGTATTTTGTTATTTTGTTATTTTGTTTTTTGTTGTATTTTGTTATTTTGTTGTTTTTTTGTGTTTTGTTATTTTGTTGTTGTATTTTGTTATTTTGTTGTGTTGTATTTTGTTATTTTGTTGTATTTTGTTATTTAATTATTTTGTTGTGTTGTATTTTGTTATTTTGTTATTTTGTTGTTGTATTTTGTCATTTTGTTATTTTATTGTTTCATTTTTTTTGTTGTATTTTCTTATTTTGTTATTTTGTTGTATTTTGTTTTTTGTTGTTGTATTTTCTTTTGTTGTGTTTTGTTATTTTGTTATTTTGTTATATTGTTGTATTTTTTTGTGTTTTGTTGTATTTTGTTGCTGTATTTTGTTGTTTTGTTTGTTTTGTGTTTTGTTGTATTTTGTTATTTTGTTGTATTTTTTTATTTTGTTATTTTGTTGTAATTTGTTATTTCATGTTTTGTTGTATTTTGTTGTTTTGTTTTTTTGTTGGATTTTGTTATTTTGTTGTATTTTGTTATTTTGTTGTTGTATTTTGTTATTTTGTTATTTTGTTGTGTTGTATTTTGTTATTTTGTTGTATTTTGTTATTTTGTTGTGTTTTGTTATTTTGTTGTTTTGTTTTTTGTTGTATTTTGTTATTTTGTTATTGTATTTTGTTATTTTTTTGTTCTCTGTTGTGTTTTGTTGTATTTTGTTATTTTGTTATGTTATTGTGTTTCGTTGTGTTTTGTTATTTTGTTGTTGTGTTTTGTTACAAAACCAGACTAATATAGAGCTGGACCAAAACAAAAGGGAAAACCAGACTTTTATAGACCAAGACCAAGACTAAAGAGCAAACCAGACTAATATGGACCTGGACCAAGACTGAAGAGAAAACCAGACTTATACGGACCTGGACAAGGACTAAAGGGAAAACCAGACTCTTTTGATATTTTTTTGATTTTGTTGTATTTTGTTGTGTTTTGTTGTATTTTGTTGTGTTTTGTTGTATTTTGTTATTTTGTGTTTTGTTGTATATTGTTGTATTTTGTGATTTTTTCTGTTTTGGTATGTCTTGTTATATTTTGTTGTGTTTTGTTGTCTTTTGTTGTCTTTTGTTGTGTTTTGTTATTTTGTTGTTTTGTTGTTTTTTGTTGTATTTTGTTATTTTGTTATTGTATTTTGTTATTTTTTTGTTCTCTGTTGTGTTTTGTTGTATTTTTTTATTTTGTTATTTCATTGTTTCATTTTGTTTTGTTGTATTTTGTTATTTTGTTATTTTGTTGTTGTATTTTGTCATTTTGTTATTTTATTGTTTCATTTTGTTTTGTTGTATTTTCTTATTTTGTTTTTTTTTGTATTTTGTTGTATTTTGTTAATTTGTTATTTTATTGTGTTTCGTTGTGTTTTGTTATTTCGTTATTTTGTTGTTGTATTTTTTATTTTGTGTTTGTATTTTGTTATTTTGTTACTTGTTCTTGTATTTTGTTATTTTGTTGTGTTCTGTTGTGTTTTTTTTATTTTGTTATTTTGTTATTGTGGTGTTTGTGTTTTGTTGTATTTTGTTGTGTTTTGTTGTATTTTTTATTTCGCTATTTTGTTGTAGTTTGTTGTGTTTTGTTGTTTTGTTATTTTGTTGTTGTATTTTGTTGTGTTTTGTTGTGTTTTGTTATTTTGTTGTTTTGTTGTCTTTTGTTGTATTTTGTTGTGTTTTGTTATTTTGTTGTTTTTTGTTGTATTTTGTTATTTTGTTGTATTATTTTGTTATTTTGTTATTTTATTGTTTCATTTTGTTTAGTTGTATTTTGTTATTTTGTTGTTGTATTTTGTTTTTTGTTGTATTTTATTTTGTTATTTCATTGTGTTTCGTTGTGTTTTGTTGTATTTTATTATTTCGTTATTTTGTTGTTATATTTTTTATTTCGTGTTTGTATTTTGTTACTTGTTCTTTTATTTTGTTATTTTGTTGTGTTCTGTTGTGTTTTGTGCTATTTTGTTATTTTGGTGTTTGTGTTTTGTTGTGTTTTGTTATTTTGTTACAAAACCAGACTAATATAGAGCTGGACCAAAACAAAAGGGAAAATCAGACTTCTATAGACCAAGACCAAGACTAAGGAGCAAATTTTTTTATTTTGTTATTTTGTTGTAATTTGTTATTTCATGTTTTGTTGTATTTTGTTTTGTTTTTTTGTTGGATTTTGTTATTTTGTTGTATTTTGTTGTGTTTTGATGTTGGATTTTGTTATTTTGTTGTTGTGTTCTGTTACAAAACCAGACTTCTATAGACCTAGACCAAGACTCAAGAGAAAACCAGACTTATATAGACCTGGACCAAGACTGAAGAGAAAACCAGACTATTTTGATATTTTTATATTTTGTTGTATTTTGTTATGTTGTTGTTGTATTTAATTATTTTGTTATTTTGTTGTAATTTCTTATTTTATGTTGTGTTGTATTTTGTTATTTTGTTGTATTTTGTTATTTTGTGATTTTGTTGTTTTTTTTGTTGTATTTTGTTATTTTGTTGTGTTTTGTTATTTTGTTGTATTTTGTTATTTTGTTGTGTTGTATTTTGTTATTTTGTTGTATTTTGTTATTTTGTTGTGTTTTGTTATTTTGTTGTTTTGTTTTTTGTTGTATTTTGTTATTTTGTTATTGTATTTTGTTATTTTTTGTTCTCTGTTGTGTTTTGTTGTATTTTGTTATTTTGTTATTGTGTTTCGTTGTGTTTTGTTATTTTGTTGTTGTGTTTTGTTACAAAACCAGACTAATATAGAGCTGGACCAAAACAAAAGGGAAAACCAGACTTCTATAGACCAAGACCAAGACTAAAGAGCAAACCAGACTAATATGGACCTGGACCAAGACTGAAGAGAAAACCAGACTTATACGGACCTGGACAAAGACTAAAGGGAAAACCAGACTCTTTTGATATTTTTTTTATTTTGTTGTATTTTGTTGTGTTTTGTTGTATTTTGTTGTGTTTTGTTGTATTTTGTTGTGTTTTGTTGTATTTTGTTATTTTGTGTTTTGTTGTATATTGTTGTATTTTGTGATTTTTTCTGTTTTGGTATGTCTTGTTATATTTTGTTGTGTTTTGTTGTCTTTTGTTGTCTTTTGTTGTGTTTTGTTATTTTGTTGTTTTGTTGTTTTTTGTTGTATTTTGTTATTTTGTTATTGTATTTTGTTATTTTTTTGTTCTCTGTTGTGTTTTGTTGTATTTTTTTATTTTGTTATTTTATTGTTTCATTTTGTTTTGTTGTATTTTGTTATTTTGTTATTTTGTTGTTGTATTTTGTCATTTTGTTATTTTATTGTTTCATTTTGTTTTGTTGTATTTTCTTATTTTGTTTTTTTTTGTATTTTGTTGTTGTATTTTGTTATTTTGTTATTTTATTGTGTTTCGTTGTGTTTTGTTATTTCGTTATTTTGTTGTTGTATTTTTTATTTTGTGTTTGTATTTTGTTATTTTGTTACTTGTTCTTGTATTTCGTTATTTTGTTGTGTTCTGTTGTGTTTTTTTTTATTTTGTTATTTTGTTATTGTGGTGTTTGTGTTTTGTTGTATTTTGTTGTGTTTTGTTGTATTTTTTATTTCGCTATTTTGTTGTAGTTTGTTGTGTTTTGTTGTTTTGTTATTTTGTTGTTGTATTTTGTTGTGTTTTGTTGTGTTTTGTTATTTTGTTGTTTTGTTGTCTTTTGTTGTATTTTGTTGTGTTTTGTTATTTTGTTGTTTTTTGTTGTATTTTGTTATTTTGTTGTTGTATTTTGTTATTTTGTTATTTTATTGTTTCATTTTGTTTAGTTGTATTTTGTTATTTTGTTGTTGTATTTTGTTTTTTGTTGTATTTTATTTTGTTATTTCATTGTGTTTCGTTGTGTTTTGTTGTATTTTATTATTTCGTTATTTTGTTGTTATATTTTTTATTTCGTGTTTGTATTTTGTTACTTGTTCTTTTATTTTGTTATTTTGTTGTGTTCTGTTGTGTTTTGTGCTATTTTGTTATTTTGGTGTTTGTGTTTTGTTGTGTTTTGTTATTTTGTTACAAAACCAGACTAATATAGAGCTGGACCAAAACAAAAGGGAAAATCAGACTTCTATAGACCAAGACCAAGACTAAGGAGCAAATTTTTTTATTTTGTTATTTTGTTGTAATTTGTTATTTCATGTTTTGTTGTATTTTGTTGTTTTGTTTTTTTGTTGGATTTTGTTATTTTGTTGTATTTTGTTGTGTTTTGATGTTGGATTTTGTTATTTTGTTGTTGTGTTCTGTTACAAAACCAGACTTCTATAGACCTAGACCAAGACTCAAGAGAAAACCAGACTTATATAGACCTGGACCAAGACTGAAGAGAAAACCAGACTATTTTGATATTTTTATATTTTGTTGTATTTTGTTATGTTGTTGTTGTATTTAATTATTTTGTTATTTTGTTGTAATTTCTTATTTTATGTTGTGTTGTATTTTGTTATTTTGTTGTATTTTGTTATTTTGTGATTTTGTTGTTTTTTTTGTTGTATTTTGTTATTTTGTTGTGTTTTGTTATTTTGTTGTATTTTGTTATTTTGTTATTTTGTTGTGTTGTATTTTGTTATTTTGTTGTATTTTGTTATTTTGTTGTGTTTTGTTATTTTGTTGTTTTGTTTTTTGTTGTATTTTGTTATTTTGTTATTGTATTTTGTTATTTTTTGTTCTCTGTTGTGTTTTGTTGTATTTTGTTATTTTGTTATTGTGTTTCGTTGTGTTTTGTTATTTTGTTGTTGTGTTTTGTTACAAAACCAGACTAATATAGAGCTGGACCAAAACAAAAGGGAAAACCAGACTTCTATAGACCAAGACCAAGACTAAAGAGCAAACCAGACTAATATGGACCTGGACCAAGACTGAAGAGAAAACCAGACTTATACGGACCTGGACAAAGACTAAAGGGAAAACCAGACTCTTTTGATATTTTTTTTATTTTGTTGTATTTTGTTGTGTTTTGTTGTATTTTGTTGTGTTTTGTTGTATTTTGTTATTTTGTGTTTTGTTGTATATTGTTGTATTTTGTGATTTTTTCTGTTTTGGTATGTCTTGTTATATTTTGTTGTGTTTTGTTGTCTTTTGTTGTCTTTTGTTGTGTTTTGTTATTTTGTTGTTTTGTTGTTTTTTGTTGTATTTTGTTATTTTGTTATTGTATTTTGTTATTTTTTTGTTCTCTGTTGTGTTTTGTTGTATTTTTTTATTTTGTTATTTTATTGTTTCATTTTGTTTTGTTGTATTTTATTATTTTGTTATTTTGTTGTTGTATTTTGTCATTTTGTTATTTTATTGTTTCATTTTGTTTTGTTGTATTTTCTTATTTTGTTTTTTTTTTTATTTTGTTGTTGTATTTTGTTATTTTGTTATTTTATTGTGTTTCGTTGTGTTTTGTTATTTCGTTATTTTGTTGTTGTATTTTTTATTTTGTGTTTGTATTTTGTTATTTTGTTACTTGTTCTTGTATTTTGTTATTTTGTTGTGTTCTGTTGTGTTTTTTTTATTTTGTTATTTTGTTATTGTGGTGTTTGTGTTTTGTTGTATTTTGTTGTGTTTTGTTGTATTTTTTATTTCGCTATTTTGTTGTAGTTTGTTGTGTTTTGTTGTTTTGTTATTTTGTTGTTGTATTTTGTTGTGTTTTGTTATTTTGTTGTCTTTTGTTGTATTTTGTTGTGTTTTGTTATTTTGTTGTTTTTTGTTGTATTTTGTTATTTTGTTGTTGTATTTTGTTATTTTGTTATTTTATTGTTTCATTTTGTTTAGTTGTATTTTGTTATTTTGTTGTTGTATTTTGTTTTTTGTTGTATTTTATTTTGTTATTTCATTGTGTTTCGTTGTGTTTTGTTGTATTTTATTATTTCGTTATTTTGTTGTTATATTTTTTATTTCGTGTTTGTATTTTGTTACTTGTTCTTTTATTTTGTTATTTTGTTGTGTTCTGTTGTGTTTTGTGCTATTTTGTTATTTTGGTGTTTGTGTTTTGTTGTGTTTTGTTATTTTGTTACAAAACCAGACTAATATAGAGCTGGACCAAAACAAAAGGGAAAATCAGACTTCTATAGACCAAGACCAAGACTAAGGAGCAAATTTTTTTATTTTGTTATTTTGTTGTAATTTGTTATTTCATGTTTTGTTGTATTTTGTTGTTTTGTTTTTTTGTTGGATTTTGTTATTTTGTTGTATTTTGTTGTGTTTTGATGTTGGATTTTGTTATTTTGTTGTTGTGTTCTGTTACAAAACCAGACTTCTATAGACCTAGACCAAGACTCAAGAGAAAACCAGACTTATATAGACCTGGACCAAGACTCAAGAGAAAACCAGACTATTTTGATATTTTTATATTTTGTTGTATTTTGTTATGTTGTTGTTGTATTTAATTATTTTGTTATTTTGTTGTAATTTCTTATTTTATGTTGTGTTGTATTTTGTTATTTTGTTGTATTTTGTTATTTTGTGATTTTGTTGTTTTTTTTGTTGTATTTTGTTATTTTGTTGTGTTTTGTTATTTTGTTGTATTTTGTTATTTTGTTATTTTGTTGTGTTGTATTTTGTTATTTTGTTGTATTTTGTTATTTTGTTGTGTTTTGTTATTTTGTTGTTTTGTTTTTTGTTGTATTTTGTTATTTTGTTATTGTATTTTGTTATTTTTTGTTCTCTGTTGTGTTTTGTTGTATTTTGTTATTTTGTTATTGTGTTTCGTTGTGTTTTGTTATTTTGTTGTTGTGTTTTGTTACAAAACCAGACTAATATAGAGCTGGACCAAAACAAAAGGGAAAACCAGACTTCTATAGACCAAGACCAAGACTAAAGAGCAAACCAGACTAATATGGACCTGGACCAAGACTGAAGAGAAAACCAGACTTATACGGACCTGGACAAAGACTAAAGGGAAAACCAGACTCTTTTGATATTTTTTTTATTTTGTTGTATTTTGTTGTGTTTTGTTGTATTTTGTTGTGTTTTGTTGTATTTTGTTATTTTGTGTTTTGTTGTATATTGTTGTATTTTGTGATTTTTTCTGTTTTGGTATGTCTTGTTATATTTTGTTGTGTTTTGTTGTCTTTTGTTGTCTTTTGTTGTGTTTTGTTATTTTGTTGTTTTGTTGTTTTTTGTTGTATTTTGTTATTTTGTTATTGTATTTTGTTATTTTTTTGTTCTCTGTTGTGTTTTGTTGTATTTTTTTATTTTGTTATTTTATTGTTTCATTTTGTTTTGTTGTATTTTGTTATTTTGTTATTTTGTTGTTGTATTTTGTCATTTTGTTATTTTATTGTTTCATTTTGTTTTGTTGTATTTTCTTATTTTGTTTTTTTTTGTATTTTGTTGTTGTATTTTGTTATTTTGTTATTTTATTGTGTTTCGTTGTGTTTTGTTATTTCGTTATTTTGTTGTTGTATTTTTTATTTTGTGTTTGTATTTTGTTATTTTGTTACTTGTTCTTGTATTTTGTTATTTTGTTGTGTTCTGTTGTGTTTTTTTTTATTTTGTTATTTTGTTATTGTGGTGTTTGTGTTTTGTTGTATTTTGTTGTGTTTTGTTGTATTTTTTATTTCGCTATTTTGTTGTAGTTTGTTGTGTTTTGTTGTTTTGTTATTTTGTTGTTGTATTTTGTTGTGTTTTGTTGTGTTTTGTTATTTTGTTGTTTTGTTGTCTTTTGTTGTATTTTGTTGTGTTTTGTTATTTTGTTGTTTTTTGTTGTATTTTGTTATTTTGTTGTTGTATTTTGTTATTTTGTTATTTTATTGTTTCATTTTGTTTAGTTGTATTTTGTTATTTTGTTGTTGTATTTTGTTTTTTGTTGTATTTTATTTTGTTATTTCATTGTGTTTCGTTGTGTTTTGTTGTATTTTATTATTTCGTTATTTTGTTGTTATATTTTTTATTTCGTGTTTGTATTTTGTTACTTGTTCTTTTATTTTGTTATTTTGTTGTGTTCTGTTGTGTTTTGTGCTATTTTGTTATTTTGGTGTTTGTGTTTTGTTGTGTTTTGTTATTTTGTTACAAAACCAGACTAATATAGAGCTGGACCAAAACAAAAGGGAAAATCAGACTTCTATAGACCAAGACCAAGACTAAGGAGCAAATTTTTTTTATTTTGTTATTTTGTTGTAATTTGTTATTTCATGTTTTGTTGTATTTTGTTGTTTTGTTTTTTTGTTGGATTTTGTTATTTTGTTGTATTTTGTTGTGTTTTGATGTTGGATTTTGTTATTTTGTTGTTGTGTTCTGTTACAAAACCAGACTTCTATAGACCTAGACCAAGACTCAAGAGAAAACCAGACTTATATAGACCTGGACCAAGACTGAAGAGAAAACCAGACTATTTTGATATTTTTATATTTTGTTGTATTTTGTTATGTTGTTGTTGTATTTAATTATTTTGTTATTTTGTTGTAATTTCTTATTTTATGTTGTGTTGTATTTTGTTATTTTGTTGTATTTTGTTATTTTGTGATTTTGTTGTTTTTTTTGTTGTATTTTGTTATTTTGTTGTGTTTTGTTATTTTGTTGTTGTATTTTGTTATTTTGTTATTTTGTTGTGTTGTATTTTGTTATTTTGTTGTATTTTGTTATTTTGTTGTGTTTTGTTATTTTGTTGTTTTGTTTTTTGTTGTATTTTGTTATTTTGTTATTGTATTTTGTTATTTTTTTGTTCTCTGTTGTGTTTTGTTGTATTTTGTTATTTTGTTATTGTGTTTCGTTGTGTTTTGTTATTTTGTTGTTGTGTTTTGTTACAAAACCAGACTAATATAGAGCTGGACCAAAACAAAAGGGAAAACCAGACTTCTATAGACCAAGACCAAGACTAAAGAGCAAACCAGACTAATATGGACCTGGACCAAGACTGAAGAGAAAACCAGACTTATACGGACCTGGACAAAGACTAAATGGAAAACCAGACTCTTTTGATATTTTTTTGATTTTGTTGTATTTTGTTGTGTTTTGTTGTATTTTGTTGTGTTTTGTTGTATTTTGTTGTGTTTTGTTGTATTTTGTTATTTTGTGTTTTGTTGTATATTGTTGTATTTTGTGATTTTTTCTGTTTTGGTATGTCTTGTTATATTTTGTTGTGTTTTGTTGTCTTTTGTTGTCTTTTGTTGTGTTTTGTTATTTTGTTGTTTTGTTGTTTTTTGTTGTATTTTGTTATTTTGTTATTGTATTTTGTTATTTTTTTTCTCTGTTGTGTTTTGTTGTATTTTTTTATTTTGTTATTTTATTGTTTCATTTTGTTTTGTTGTATTTTGTTATTTTGTTATTTTGTTGTTGTATTTTGTCATTTTGTTATTTCATTGTTTCATTTTGTTTTGTTGTATTTTCTTATTTTGTTTTTTTTTGTATTTTGTTGTTGTATTTTGTTATTTTGTTATTTTATTGTGTTTCGTTGTGTTTTGTTATTTCGTTATTTTGTTGTTGTATTTTTTATTTTGTGTTTGTATTTTGTTATTTTGTTACTTGTTCTTGTATTTTGTTATTTTGTTGTGTTCTGTTGTGTTTTTTTTATTTTGTTATTTTGTTATTGTGGTGTTTGTGTTTTGTTGTATTTTGTTGTGTTTTGTTGTATTTTTTATTTCGCTATTTTGTTGTAGTTTGTTGTGTTTTGTTGTTTTGTTATTTTGTTGTTGTATTTTGTTGTGTTTTGTTGTGTTTTGTTATTTTGTTGTCTTTTGTTGTATTTTGTTGTGTTTTGTTATTTTGTTGTTTTTTGTTGTATTTTGTTATTTTGTTGTTGTATTTTGTTATTTTGTTATTTTATTGTTTCATTTTGTTTAGTTGTATTTTGTTATTTTGTTGTTGTATTTTGTTTTTTGTTGTATTTTATTTTGTTATTTCATTGTGTTTCGTTGTGTTTTGTTGTATTTTATTATTTCGTTATTTTGTTGTTATATTTTTTATTTCGTGTTTGTATTTTGTTACTTGTTCTTTTATTTTGTTATTTTGTTGTGTTCTGTTGTGTTTTGTGCTATTTTGTTATTTTGGTGTTTGTGTTTTGTTGTGTTTTGTTATTTTGTTACAAAACCAGACTAATATAGAGCTGGACCAAAACAAAAGGGAAAATCAGACTTCTATAGACCAAGACCAAGACTAAGGAGCAAATTTTTTTATTTTGTTATTTTGTTGTAATTTGTTATTTCATGTTTTGTTGTATTTTGTTGTTTTGTTTTTTTGTTGGATTTTGTTATTTTGTTGTATTTTGTTGTGTTTTGATGTTGGATTTTGTTATTTTGTTGTTGTGTTCTGTTACAAAACCAGACTTCTATAGACCTAGACCAAGACTCAAGAGAAAACCAGACTTATATAGACCTGGACCAAGACTCAAGAGAAAACCAGACTATTTTGATATTTTTATATTTTGTTGTATTTTGTTATGTTGTTGTTGTATTTAATTATTTTGTTATTTTGTTGTAATTTCTTATTTTATGTTGTGTTGTAT
This sequence comes from Telmatherina bonti, assembly GCF_933228915.1. Lineage (NCBI taxonomy): Eukaryota > Metazoa > Chordata > Actinopteri > Atheriniformes > Telmatherinidae > Telmatherina > Telmatherina bonti. The sequence continues at coordinate 6,796,372 of NC_136633.1, forward strand.
TTTGTTATTTTGTTGTATTTTGTTATTTTGTGATTTTGTTGTTTTTTTTGTTGTATTTTGTTATTTTGTTGTGTTTTGTTATTTTGTTGTTGTATTTTGTTATTTTGTTATTTTGTTGTGTTGTATTTTGTTATTTTGTTGTATTTTGTTATTTTGTTGTGTTTTGTTATTTTGTTGTTTTGTTTTTTGTTGTATTTTGTTATTTTGTTATTGTATTTTGTTATTTTTTTGTTCTCTGTTGTGTTTTGTTGTATTTTGTTATTTTGTTATTGTGTTTCGTTGTGTTTTGTTATTTTGTTGTTGTGTTTTGTTACAAAACCAGACTAATATAGAGCTGGACCAAAACAAAAGGGAAAACCAGACTTCTATAGACCAAGACCAAGACTAAAGAGCAAACCAGACTAATATGGACCTGGACCAAGACTGAAGAGAAAACCAGACTTATACGGACCTGGACAAAGACTAAAGGGAAAACCAGACTCTTTTGATATTTTTTTGATTTTGTTGTATTTTGTTGTGTTTTGTTGTAGTTTGTTGTGTTTTGTTGTATTTTGTTGTGTTTTGTTGTATTTTGTTATTTTGTGTTTTGTTGTATATTGTTGTATTTTGTGATTTTTTCTGTTTTGGTATGTCTTGTTATATTTTGTTGTGTTTTGTTGTCTTTTGTTGTATTTTGTTGTGTTTTGTTATTTTGTTGTTTTGTTGTTTTTTGTTGTATTTTGTTATTTTGTTATTGTATTTTGTTATTTTTTGTTCTCTGTTGTGTTTTGTTGTATTTTTTTATTTTGTTATTTTATTGTTTCATTTTGTTTTGTTGTATTTTGTTATTTTGTTGTTGTATTTTGTCATTTTGTTATTTTATTGTTTCATTTTGTTTTGTTGTATTTTCTTATTTTGTTATTTTGTTGTATTTTGTTGTATTTTGTTATTTTGTTATTTCATTGTTTCATTTTGTTTTGTTGTATTTTGTTAGTTATTTTGTTGTTGTATTTTGTTTTTTGTTGTTGTATTTTGTTATTTTGTTATTTTATTGTGTTTTGTTGTGTTTTGTTGTATTTTGTTATTTCGTTATTTTTTTGTTATATTTTTTATTTTGTGTTTGTATTTTGTTATTTTGTTGTGTTCTGTTGTGTTTTGTTGTATTTTGTTATTTTGGTGTTTGTGTTTTGTTGTGTTTTGTTATTTTGTTGTTGTGTTTTGTTACAAAACCAGACTAATATAGAGCTGGACCAAAACAAAAGGGAAAACCAGACTTCTATAGACCAAGACCAAGACTAAAGAGCAAACCAGACTAATATGGACCTGGACCAAGACTGAAGAGAAAACCAGACTTATACGGACCTGGACAAAGACTAAAGGGAAAACCAGACTCTTTTGATATTTTTTTGATTTTGTTGTATTTTGTTGTGTTTTGTTGTATTTTGTTGTGTTTTGTTGTATTTTGTTGTGTTTTGTTGTATTTTGTGATTTTTTCTGTTTTGGTATGTCTTGTTATATTTTGTTGTGTTTTGTTGTCTTTTGTTGTATTTTGTTGTGTTTTGTTATTTTGTTGTTTTGTTGTTTTTTGTTGTATTTTATTTTGTTATTGTATTTTGTTATTTTTTGTTCTCTGTTGTGTTTTGTTGTATTTTTTTATTTTGTTATTTTATTGTTTCATTTTGTTTTGTTGTATTTTGTTATTTTGTTATTTTGTTGTTGTATTTTGTCATTTTGTTATTTTATTGTTTCATTTTGTTTTGTTGTATTTTCTTATTTTGTTATTTTGTTGTATTTTGTTGTTGTATTTTGTTATTTTGTTATTTTATTGTGTTTCGTTGTGTTTTGTTATTTCGTTATTTTGTTGTTGTATTTTTTATTTTGTGTTTGTATTTTGTTATTTTGTTACTTGTTCTTGTATTTTGTTATTTTGTTGTGTTCTGTTGTGTTTTTTTGTATTTTGTTGTGTTTTGTTATTTTGTTGTTGTGTTTTGTTACAAAACCAGACTAATATAAAGCTGGGCCAAAACAAAAGGGAAAACCAGACTTATACAGACCTGGACAAGGACTAAAGGGAAAACCAGACTATTCTGATATTATTTTTTATTTTGTTGTATTTTGTTGTGATTTGTTGTATTTTGTTGTGTTTTGTTGTATTTTGTTATTTTGTTGTAGTTTATTTTGTTGTGTTTTGTTATTTTGTTGTATTTTGTTGTGTTTTGTTGTATTTTTTATTTTGTTATTTTGTTGTACTTTGTTGTGTTTTGTTGTATTTTGTTGTGTTTTGTTATTTTGTGTTTTGTTGTATTTTGTTGTATTTTGTGATTTTTTCTGTTTTGGTATGTCTTGTTATATTTTGTTGTTTTGTTGTCTTTTGTTGTATTTTGTTATTTTGTTTTTGTATTTTGTTATTTTATTGTTTCATTTTGTTTTGTTGTATTTTGTTATTTTGTTGTTGTATTTTGTTATTTTCTTATTTTATTGTTTCATTTTGTTTTGTTGTATTTTGTTATTTTGTTGTTGTATTTTGTCATTTTGTTATTTTATTGTTTCATTTTGTTTTCATTATTGTTTCACAAGGACTAAAGGGAAAACCAGACTATTCTGATATTATTTTTATTTTGTTGTATTTTGTTGTGATTTGTTGTATTTTGTTGTGTTTTGTTGTATTTTGTTATTTTGTTGTAGTTAATTTTGTTGTGTTTTGTTATTTTGTTGTATTTTGTTGTGTTTTGTTGTATTTTTTATTTTGTTATTTTGTTGTACTTTGTTGTGTTTTGTTGTGTTTTGTTGTATTTTGTTGTGTTTTGTTATTTTGTGTTTTGTTGTATTTTGTTGTATTTTGTGATTTTTTCTGTTTTGGTATGTCTTGTTATATTTTGTTGTTTTGTTGTCTTTTGTTGTATTTTGTTGTGTTTTGTTATTTTGTTGTTTTTTGTTGTATTTTGTTATGTTGTTGTTGTATTTTATTATTTTGTTATTTTGTTGTAATTTCTTATTTTATGTTGTGTTGTATTTTGTTATTTTGTTGTATTTTGTTATTTTGTGATTTTGTTGTTTTTTTTGTTGTATTTTGTTATTTTGTTTTTTTGTTGTGTTTGTTATTTTGTTGTTGTATTTTGTTATTTTGTTATTTTGTTGTTGTGTTTTGTTACAAAACCAGACTTCTATAGACCTAGACCAAGACTCATGAGAAAACCAGACTTATATAGACCTGGACCAAGACTGAAGAGACAACCAGACTTATACAGACCTGGACCAGGACTAAAGGAATAACCAGACTATTTTGATATTTTTATATTTTGTTGTACTTTGTTATTTTGTTATGTTGTTGTTGTATTTTATTATTTTGTTATTTTGTTGTAATTTGTTATTTTATGTTGTGTTGTATTTTGTAATTTTGTGATTTTGTTGTTTTTTGTTGTATCTTGTTATTTTGTTGTTTTGTTGTGTTTTGTTATTTTGTTGTTGAATTTTGTTATTTTGTTATTTTGTTGTGTTGTATTTTGTTATTTTGTTGTATTTTGTTATTTTCTTGTTGTATTGTTTTGTATTTTGTTGTATTTTGTTGCTGTATTTTGTTGTTTTGTTTGTTTTGTTGTGTTTTGTTGTGTTTTGTTGTATTTTGTTATTGTTATTATGTTATTTGGTTGTTCTGTTTTGTTATTTTTTATTTTCATTGTTGTATTTTATTATTTTGTTGTTGTATTTTGTTAATTTGTTTTGGTATTTTGTAACCCTTTATCTTACCTCACTCCCATCTGGTTCCTGTTTGTTCTACAGGCCCTAAACTTGGCACTTGGACTCTGCTATGGGTCTCTGTCTTCCTGTATGAGATTGGTCCATTTTGGAGAACTTTGAAAATTTGACCCTTCTGAGGAGTCAACGTCTGGCCAAATTTTCAAGTTGGTCTGATTTCCTTGTAACTTTGGCCACACTGTCTGCATCCTACATGGAGTGTCCTGTGTGAATTTCAGCCTTCCTGGACCAAGGGAGAGAAAATGGGACAATGGTATGCGTAATTGTCCATTGGTGTCCAGTTCCAATCCCTATGAATGGGGCCCCGGGGATTCCTTGTGGACAGTGGCTATTTCTGGGTCACAGTCAGTCATATGTTGCTGGGATTCACAGGGCCAGTTACTAGAGCTCCACTGAGTCTGCCCTGTGAGTTTCAGCTTGCTTGGACAATGTATGACTGAGAAATGGCCACTGTCCACAAAGTGTCCCTGGACCATAATGGTAAGGGATTGCTAGTGGACGCTTTTAGACACATACCCTTACTTTTGTCCCTGTTTGTCCCACAGGCCCTAAAATGGGACAGGGTGCTTCATTTGGGACAGGAATGACATGGCTAAAGTTTGGGCAAAAGTCAGATGCCCCAAGAAAAGTGTTCTCATATGGGTAATTGTCCATTTGTGTCCAGTTCCAATCCCTATTGGAATCCCGCCCTGAGGACGCCACAAGGCTTCCTTTGCCCTAAAACCAAGCCATAACCCATTCAAATGTGCCCATTTGACATCCAACCACGCCCATTTGACATCCAAGTCTGCCCTGGCTAATTTGGCAGTGAAAGTGCAAAATCCTAGAAACTAGACCACCAGGGAGTACCATCCCAAAGGCTCTTGCAGCACTCAACATTTTAAACCCTAACCCTTTCTCTCTAACCATAAAAGCACACCCATCGCGCATTTAACTGTGCCCATTTGACATCCAACCTTGCCCATTTGACATGCTGGTCTGCCCTTGCTAATTTGGTAGTGAAAGTGCCAAATCCTAGCCACTAAATCATCAGGGAGTTGCATCCCAAAGTCTCTTGCAGCAATCAACATTTCAAAACCCTAACCCTTTCTCCCCAACCCTCAAAGCACACCCATCACCTATTTAACTGTGCCCATTTGACATCCAACCACGCCAAGGTGACATCCAAGTCTGCCATTGCTAATTTGGCAGTGAAAGTGCCAAATCCTAGCCACTAGACCATCAGGGAGTAGCATCCCAAAGTCTCTTGCAGAAATGAACATATCAAAACCCTAACCCTTTCTCCCCAACCCTAAAAGCACACCCATCACCCATTTAACTGTGCCCATTTGACATCCAACCGCGCCCATTTGACATCCAAGTCTGCCCTTGCCAATTTGGTGTTGAAAGTGCCAAATCCTAGAAACTAGACCATCAGGGAGTAGCATCCCAAAGGCTCTTGCAGCAATCAACATTTTAAACCCTAACCCTTTCTCCCCAACCCTAAAAGCACACCCATCACCCATTTAACTGTGCCCATTTGACATCCAACCACGTCAATGTGACATCCAAGTCTGCCCTTGCCAATTTGGTGTTGAGAGTGCCAAATCCTGGCAACTAGACCATCAGGGAGTAGCATCCCAAAGGCTCTTGCAGCAATCAACATTTTAAACCCTAACCCTTTCTCCCCAACCCTAAAAGCACACCCATCACCCATTTAACTGTGCCCATTTGACATCCAACCGCGCCCATTTGACATCCAAGTCTGCCCTTGCTAATTTGGCTGTGAAAGTGCCAAATCCTTGCAACTAGACCATCAGGACGTAGCTTCCCAAAGGCTCTGGCAGCAATCAACATTTTAAGCCCTAACCCTTTCTCCCCAACCCTAAAAGCACACCCATGAGACATTTAACTGTGCCCATTTGACATCCAACCACGCCCATTTGACATGCTAGTCTGCCCTTGCTAATTTGGCTGTGAAAGTGCCAAATCCTTGCAACTAGACCATCAGGGCGTAGCTTCCCAAGGGCTCTGGCAGCAATCAACATTTTAAGCCCTAACCCTTTCTCCCCAACCCTAAAAGCACACCCATGAGACATTTAACTGTGCCCATTTGACATCCAACCACACCATTTGACAATCTAGTCTGCCCTTGCTAATTTGGTGGTGAAAGTGCCAAATCCTAGCAACGAGACCATCAGGGAGTACCATCCCAAAGGCTCTTGCGGCAATCAACATTTTAAACACTAACCCTTTCTCCCCAACCTTAAAAGCACACCCATCACCCATTAAACTGTGCCCATTTGACATCCAAGTCTGCCCTTGCTAATTTGGTGGTGAAAGTGCCAAATCCTAGCAACTAGACCATCAGGGAGTAGCATCCCAAAGGCTCTTGCAGCAATCAACATTTTAAACCCTAACCCTTTCTCGTAACCCTAATGTTAAAAGCACACCCATCACGCATTTAACTGTGTCCATTTGACATCCAACCACGCCAATGTGACATCCAAGTCTGCCCTTGCTAATTTGGTGGTGAAAGTGCCAAATCCTAGCCACTAGACCATCAGGGAGTAGCATCCCAAAGGCTCTTTCAGCAATAAAATGTCGGTGGAGAATTTCGGCCAACAGATTATCGACAGATGCTCTGTGATGGACTGGCAGCCATCAACGTTTTAAACCTTAACCCTTTCTCCCTAACCCTAAACCTATAACCACACCCATCAGCCATCTAACCACGCCCATTTGACATCCAACCCCGCCCAATATCCAGCCCCGCCCCATTTTCCAGCCTGCAGCTGGGGGTAATTGGTCTTTCCAGGGTGTTCCCTGCATCTCGCTTGATGATCGCTGGGTCTGCTGTCACTGTTTGCTGTGGGCTTGGTCCTTAAGGGCTGGGTTGTGCAATTTCCATGTGAGTACACACTTTGCTGCACATAGTAAAAAGCACCATTGCAGCAATGTGGTTTTGGATTTTCACGACTCTGCACAAGACGACATTAAGTGCAGGCCTATGTCTCTCTCAGCAGCTGTCTTTGCAGGCATTGGTGGTCTAGTGGAGAGCATAGCTGCTTCCCAAGCAGTTGACCGGGGTTCGATTCCCGGCCAATGCAGCGTGTATTTAGAATCCTCCTAATGTGAAATGGGGCTAAAGCTGTCTTTGAGCTTAATGCTCGCAGTCAATTTGTGTATATTCTCTGACATCTTCAGGACATTGTTTGCCCCCGCTTCTGTCCACATGCAACGAAGGGAAAATGGAATGGCTAGTTTGAGTAACACTAACGTTTCTTTGGCATACGGCCAACACGTGTCAGCATTCAGGCACTTAAGAAGGAAAATCTGAGAATGAGGAGCGTGCGGCCGACCATTCGATACCCTCTTTGCTTCACTTGAAAGATGTTCCACGTTGGTGTCCCAGCCCGACACTAAGTGATGCGTTCAGAAATGACAACAAGGTTTAACTTGTTGGCTCCAATGTAAATTTGCATTTGCAATTAGCCTTTGTCAAAGCAATCTTGAAGTGTTTACATGATTCCATTTGTGATTCCCTGGAAGATCTTAAGAATTCCACATTTGTCATGGTGCTGGAAAGCAGCAAAAGGAAACCTGGTCATGTATGCTCAACAGTTGCTGCAGCCATCAGATTCCCTGACCGGGAATGGAACCCAGGCCACTGCAGGAAGAACGCCGAATCCTAACCACTAGACCACCAGGGAGTCGTTTTCAGCTCTTAGCGAGGGGGTTTTAGTCATGGGGTTAAAGCTCCAATTGGCCAGATGTTAATATACACAGTGCTTTGGATTGGCTATATGCCACAGATGCTAGCATGTGAATGATGTCAGGTTAATTCTCTCTGGAAGAAGAAAGGCCAAGCCAAACAAAGATGGCCTGAACATGGTGGATAAATGTGCTCTTTTCAGGGAATGCAGGAATAAAATTGCCCAAGTGTAAAAGGAAGACAAGACAAACTTCTCTGACTGGGAATTGAACCCAGGCCGTGGCGGTGAAAATGCCAAATCCTAGCCACTAGACCATCAGGGAGTAGCTTCCCAAAAGCTCTGGCAACAATCAGGATTTTAAACCCTAACCCTTTCTCCCTAACCCGTACCCTAAAAGCACACCCATCACGCATTTAACTGTGCCCATTTGACATCCAACCACACCAATATGACATCCAAGTCTGCCCTTGCTAATTTGGTGGTGAAAGTGCCAAATCCTAGAAACTAGACCATCAGGGAGTAGCTTGCCGAAAGCTCTTGCAGCAATCAACATTTTAAACCCTAACCCTTTGTCCTTAACCCTAACGCTAAAAGCACACCCATCACCCATTTAACTGTGCCCATTTGACATCCAACCACACCCATTTGACATGCTAGTCTGCCCTTGCTTATTTGGCAGTGAAAGTGCCAAATCCTAGCCACTAGACCACCAGGGAGTAGCATCCCAAAAGCTCTTGCAGCAATCAACATTTTAAACCCTATCCCTTTCTCCCTAACCCCAACCCTAAAAGCACACCCATGAGGCATTTAACTGTGCCCATTTGACATCCAGCCATGCCCATTTGACATCCAAGTCTGCCCTTACTAATTTGGTGGTGAAAGTGCCAAATCCTAGCAACGAGACGATCAGGGAGTACCATCCCAAAGGCTCTTGCAGCAATCAACATTTTAAACCATATCCCTTTCTCCCTAACCCCAACCCTAAAAGCACACCCACGAGGCATTCAACTGTGCCCATTTGACATCCAAGTCTGCCCTTGCTAATTTGGTGGTGAAAGTGCCAAATCCTAGCAACGAGACCATCAGGGAGTACCATCCCAAAGGCTCTTGCAGCAATCAACATTTTAAACACTAACCCTTTCTCCCCAACCCTAAAAGCACACCCATCACCCATTAAACTGTGCCCATTTGACATCCAAGTCTGCCCTTGCTAATTTGGTGGTGAAAGTGCCAAATCCTAGCCACTAGACCATCAGGGAGTAGCTTCCCAAAGGCTCTGGCACCAATCAGCATTTTAAACCCTAACCCTTTCTCCGTACCCCTAATGCTAAAAGCACACCCATCACGCATTTAACTGTGCCCATTTGACATCCAACCACGCCAATGTGACATCCAAGTCTGCCCTTGCTAATTTGGTGGTGAAAGTGCCAAATCCTAGCCACTAGACCATCAGGGAGTAGCATCCCAAAGGCTCTTGCAGCACTCAACATTTTAAACCCTAACCCTTTCTCTCTAACTCTAAAAGCACACCCATCGCGCATTTAACTGTGCCCATTTGACATTCAACCATGCCCATTTGACATCCAAGTCTGCCCTTGCTAATTTGGCAGTGAAAGTGCAAAATGCTAGAAACTAGACCATCAGGGAGTAGCATCCCAAAGGCTCTTTCTGCAATAAAATGTCGGTGGAGAATTTCGGCCAACAGATTATCGACAGACGCTCTGTGATGGACTGGCAGCCATCAACGTTTTAAATCTTAACCCTTTCTCCCTAACCCTAAACCTATAACCACACCCATCAGCCATCTAACCATGCCCATTTGACAGCCAACGACGCCCATTTGACATCCAACCCCGCCCAGTATCCAGCCCCGCCCCATTTTCCAGCCTGCAGCTGGGGGTTATTGGTCTTTCCAGGGTGTTCCCTGCATCCCGCTTGATGATCGCTGGGTCTGCCGTCACTGTTTGCTGTGGGCTTGGTCCTTATGGGCTGGGTTGTGCAATTTCCATGTGAGTACACATATTGCTGCACATAGTAAAAAGCACCATTGCAGCAATGTGGTTTTGGATTTTCAGGACTCTTTATAAGACGACATTAAGTGCAGGCCTATGTCGCCCTCAGCAGCTTTCTTTGCAGGCATTGGTGGTATAGTAGATGTTCCACGTTGGTGTCCCAGCCGACCCTAAGAGAGAAGGCGCTAAGGTGAGAGAGAATGCGCTAACGCAAGACTCGGCGAGATTTGGCAGGATCAACATGGCACGCTACTGAAGTAAAAAAAACCTTTATTACCAGGATAAAAGTAAGAAATTAAACGAATAATTTAAAACAGTTAAAAACTCCAATCACACCAACCCGGTCACTCTGGATAACAATGAAGAAGATCTCACCAGTCCGATAGAGGTAATCAAAGAATGCTTCCAGTGGATTGTAATGGGGAAAACCAGCAACACCGCGGCGACAGCGTCCAAAACCGGTTCCACCTCCAAAAGAGTTCCCACAGCGGAATCCCCCGAAGTAACCTTGCCAGGTTCTCCAACAGGTAGTGTTACAACGAATATCCTAATCTCCATCGACGGGAAGTTGTCCAGCCTAGACGCCAGGCTTTCCCTGCTGGAACTTCTACACCGGGAGTTCCAGTCGTTAAAGCACAGTCTAGAATACAGCCAGCAGCAGGTAGAAGCTTTAGCTACGGAGAACAACGCGCTTAGAGACTCTGTTAAGACTCTCACGGATGGACTATGCCGACTAACGGAGGAAAATAAAAAATAAAAGAATTAGTCTTAGATATCCAGGCCCGTAGCATGAGAGATAACTTAGTTATTTCAGGGCTCCCTGAGCAGCCAGAGGAAGATGCAGAGGTAAACATGAAAGAATTCATCCGATCCCACCTTAAGCTTCCAGAGGAAAAGGTAAAAGCCATCTCCTTTCCCTGTGTTCATCGCATGGGAAGAAAAACATCGTAGGGCAGACCAGGACCAATAGTTGCTAAATTCGTGCTACACAAAGAAAAAGAAGAGGTGAAGCGCTGTGGGAGACAGCTCCGTGGGACTCATATCAGCATGAGCGATCAGTTCCCCAGAGAGATCCTGGAGCGTCGTAAGACCTTGTTCCCCATCAGGAGGAAATTCCTGGACGGAGGAGCCCGCGCGGTCATCTCGGTGGACAAGCTCTATGTCAATGGCCAGCTACATCGTGACCATAACACCACTCCCTGGCTCTACTAACCTCAGATATGTATCCACACTCTACACGCTTTGCACTGGTGATATTAAGGCTAATAAGTCTCACTGGGATTTAATCAGAGTTTAATGTTTGCTCACAATAGTTAACAACACTGCCAGTCTCTTTCACAAAACAAATCACCTAATGGGTTTGTTTTTCCTTTTCACCCACTTTCCTCTTTTGGTCAACTTCTGGCTCATCTTTTTCTCTCTCCTTCCATACTCTTTTCCTTCTTTCTTTTCTAGCTGCCACCTCACAGAACGAAATAACACAGATGCAAAACTACACAGTTCATTTGATAACACTTACATACATAACCCAACACTCTCACTGTTATTATTTCAAACATATTTAGTAACATTCAATACAGTCACACAACACAAGGCATACATACTTACACCTGCGCACACACTTATTCACATCAAGTGGAAGCATCTAACACCTACCCTGTCACCACAAGCATGACAGTACTTAGGTTTATCACGTGGAATATTCACGGAGCTGGGACCAGAGAGAAGAGACTAAAAATCTTTAACAGGCTAAATGATCTACAGGCAGACATTGTGTTCTTACAGGAGATTCATATGACAAATACTTCAGTGGACGCTCTCTCTACATCACAATTCCTCATGTTTACTCCGCCTGCTATAACTCCAGACAGAGAGGGGTTGCCATTTTGATAAATAGAAAAGTGACATTCACAGAAACCAACAGAACCACAGATCCAGAGGGAAGATTTATTATAGTGACATTAACTATTCAAAATATGAAGTTATGTTTAGCTAACATATATGGGCCAAATGTGGATGATTCCTCCTTCTTTCATTCCTTTTTTAAAACGGTCTCAGAACACTCAGACAGCACACTTATCATAGGAGGAGATTTTAATTTGGTAATGGGTCCCGTAGACAGGATGAATAATTCAGAAAACAATAGAAACTGGCAGTCTACAAACACTGTTAAACAATATATGGAAGAACTCGGTCTTTGCGATATATGGCGGTCTTTTCATCCTAATATCAAGGAATACACTTTTTTTTCCTCAGTTCACCACTCATATTCTAGGCTAGATTATTTCCTGGTTAGCAGCTCATTGGTGTGTATGATTTCAGAAACCCAGATCCACCCCATTACAGTCAGCGATCATGCACCAGTTTCCTTTACTGTAAGAAATAAAGAGAATCACACCACCTGCTAAAAGCTGGAGATTCAATACAACACTGCTTAAAGACCCTGACTTTATCAGCTATTTCACAAAAGAATGGGCTGTTTACCTAGAAAATAATGATAAACCAGGAGTTTCAGCATGTGTTCTGTGGGAAGCAGGTAAGGCGGTAATGAGAGGAAAAATTATCTCTTTTGCATCATATAAAAAAAAGAAGGATAACTCAAAAATATCAGCACTAGAATTAAGAATTAAATCATTAGAGGATGCCTACAGTGCTTTACAAAAATGAACAAACGTTGAATCAAATTAGGAAGGCAAAACTTGAATTAAACAAAATAATCAATGAAACAACAGAGTTTCTGGTGCAAAGGTTACGCTTGGAGAGGTTTGAACACAGCTACAAATCTGGAAAATTTTTAGCCAGTCATCTAAGAACAAACAAAGAAAGAGCAACTATTTCATCTGTTAAAGATCCAGCAGGTAATATCTTACATGACCCTGACACAATAAGTAGCATTTTTAGAGACTTCTATAAAAATCTGTATACATCCCAATTAGATCCATCAGATAATGACATAAATCAGTTTCTTAATAATATAGACCTCCCAGGACTACAGCAGGAACACGTTGCAGCCTTAGATTCCCCCCTTACAGCAGAAGAGCTACATGAAGCCCTCAAACATATGCCATGTAAAAAAGCCCCAGGACTGGATGGCTTCCCAGCAGAGTTCTATCAAGTACTCTGGACAACACTGGCCCCTACGTTTTTCAAAATGGTGACACAAATAAAGGAAAATGGGTACTTACTCCAAAACATGAATTCTGCCAGCATAATTGTACTGTTAAAACCAGGCAAAGACTCCACACTTCCATCTGTGTGCGGTCCGCGCTTCAGCACCCGGCGCCCGCCGGGCCAGCTTGCCGTCGCCCTGTGCTACCCGGTGCCCCTGCCTCGTGGCGCCGGGTGGCGCCTGCTTGGGGGCTTCCACTGCTCTGGGCTCGGGGGACGGAGGCTCTCTCTGCTTTGCCTGCCCGGGCTCTGTGCGCGGTGGGCTTGCTGGGCCCTGGGGGCCTTGGCTTCCTCCCCTACACCTCGGGTCGTGGTCGCGCTCCCCTACAAGCACTCAGCTGATCTTTGATTGCATGATCACAGGTTGAACACTCACAAGTGCACGCCCACAAAGCGCTCATCTTCCCATCTGCTTTCTGCCAAATGTTGCTGATGAATCTCTGTAGGTATGTTTAATAACGGTTGGTATTGTAATTATTATTTTATTAATTCATTTACTTTTTTTACTTTTATTTTTCATTTTCTTGTCGGTTTTTGAATATTGTCACTATCCTACTTATGTCTTGTTGTATTTTTTCAGTACTTTATATTGTTTTGCAAATACTGTAACTTTAGTAGCTTAGACACGCCTTTCTTTTCTGTCTCTTTTTCCTCCTTTCATTTCCTCCTTTTTTTCCTCTTTCCCTGCCAGGTCCTGCTCGGCCATATCAAGACTGACGATGATTGCAAAATGATAAAAGGAAAAAAAAAAAAAAAAGAAACCTAAAATAAAATAATTATCATAATAATAAAAATATTCAGATTATTTGACAGAGCAAATCTGTCTGGCAAATAATGGCACGCAGATTGCTGTTCTGTATGCTGAGATGCTGGACAGGACAGGTTAAAAAAAAAGAAAAAAGAATCCTCCTAATGTGAAATGGGGCTAAAGCTGTCTTTGAGCTTAAAGCTAGCATTGAATGCTAGCAGTCAATTTGTGTACATTCTCTGACATCTTCAGGACCTTGTTTTCCCCCACTTCTGTCCACATGCAACAAAGGAACTGGAAGGGAAAATGGAATGGCTAGTTTGAGTAACACGAAGGTTTCTTTGGCATACGGCCAACAACTGTCAGCATTCAGGCACTTAAGAAGTATAATCTGAGAATGAGGAGCTTGCAGCCGACCATTCGATACCCACTTTGCTTCACTTGAAAGATGTTCCACGTTGGTGTCCCAGCCCGACCCTAAGTGATGCGTTCAGTAATGACAACAAGGTTTAACTTGTTGGCTCCAATGTAAATTTGCAATTGCAATTAGCCTTTGTCACAGCAAACTTGAAGTGTTTACATGATTCCATTTGTGATTCCCTGGAAGATCTTAAGAATTCCACATTTGGCCAAATTTTCAAGTTTGTCTGATTTCCTTGTAACTTTGGTCCACACTGTCTGCATCCGAAATTTGGTGTCCTGTGTGAATTTCAGCCTTCCTGGACCAAGGGAGACAAAATGGGACAATGGTATGGGTAATTGTCCATTGGTGTCCAGTTCCAATCCCTATTAATGGGGACCCAGGGATGCCTTGTGGACAGTGGCTATTTCTGGATCACAGTTAGTCATATGTTGCTGGGATTCACAGGGCCAGCTGCTATAGCTCCACTGAGTCTGCCCAGTGAGTTTCAGCCAGCTTGGACAACGTATGACTGAGAAATGGCAACTGTCCACAAAGTGTCCCTGGACCATAATGGTAAGGGATTGCTAGTGGACGCTTTTAGACACATACCCTTACTTTTGTCCCTGTTTGTCCCACAGGCCCTAAAATGGGACAGGGTGCTTCATTTGGGACAGGCATGACATGGCTAAAGTTTGGGCAAAATCAGAAATAGTAAAAAAAAGAAGCCTACTTTTCGGGTAAAAATGTTGTCAGACCCCCCTGGAAGGGTCCAGGACCAACCCCTCACACTTTCCCAGGAAAGGTGCACTGTTCCTGGGCATAGGACTTGGAGGATGTCCCCTAAAAATTAAATTTTCTCCAAACTTTGCCACACTTTACCAATGTGTCCTGGGTCCTTAAATAGTTTTAAATTGAAAGTTTAAGCCTTCTAGACCAAAGGGGGACATGGTGGGAGAAGGGGAAGGGTAATAGTCCATTTCCATCCACTTCCAATCCCTGAGCATTGGAGCCTGGGGATGCCTTGTGGACAGAGACTTTTTCTCAGTCAGGGTAGGTCCTACGTTGCTGGGATCACAGGGCAACCCCACAGAGCTCCACTGAGTCTGCCCTGTGAGTTTCAGCATCCTAGGACAATCCATGACTGAGAAATAGCCACTGTCCACAAGGCTTCCCTGGCCCCCAGTGTATAGGGATTAGAAGTGGACAGAAATCAACCTTTTCTCTTACCTCACTCCCATCTGGTTCCTGTTTGTTCTACAGACCCTAAACTTGGCACTGGGACTCTGCTATGGGTCTCTGTCTTCCTGTATGAGTTTGGTCCATTTTGGTGAACTTTCCATTCATGATGTCACTCTTTGACATGTCACTCTTTGATCTTTCTATGTAAAATTTGGAGCACATTTCAGTTGTCATAAACGTGTGAGGTCACTGCTTGATCTGTGTCATCTTGGCGCCAGCTTATTGCATTTGGAGCAACAACAAAGAGGCAATTTGCGGTCATATATGCCGCTTACGGACATACCAACCTGAACACTTCCCATCTCTTCTGATCTTGCAGGCTCAGAAGCGTCTGGCCTTGGGTCTCATTTTCAAACTGTCCAATGCAAAAAAACCTGGCCTACACCAATTAGTCAACTTTTTGGATTTAGAAAAACACAACTTGACGGTAAAAAGTTCCTGCCTCCACGCCAACTCTGACCCTGATGTACGCACAAAATCTCGAAAAACCGCCTGGTAATACTAGGTTCTGTAAGCTCTTCCACTTCCATATGCGTGTGGGATATTTGGACATTTCCTTTAAGATGTCACTCTTTGATCTTTGACATGTCACTCTTTGATCTTTCTGTGTAATATTTGGAGCCCATTTCAAATGTCATAAACATGTGTGGGATGTCACTGCTTGATCTGTGTCATCTCGGCGCCAGCTTCTTGCATTTGGAGCAACAACAAAGAGGCAATTTGCGTTCATGTATGCTGCTTACGGCCATACCAACCTTAACACGCCCGATCTTTTCTGATCTTGCAAACTAAGCATGGTCCGGACCTTGGGTCTCATTTGCAAACTGTCGAATGCAAAAAACCAGCCTAAACCAATTATAGTCAACTTTTTGGATTTATAAAAACACAATCTGATGGTAAAAAGTTCCTACCTCCACAACAACTCTGACCCAGACGTACGCACAAAATCTGGAGTAACCACCTGGGAATACCAGGTGCTCTCAGCTTTTACACTTATATGTGAATGTAGGACATTTGGAGAACATTTCATTTATGATGTCACTCTTTGATCTTTCAGTGTAACATTTGGAACACATTTCAAATGTCATAAACATGTGTGATGTCACTGCTTGATTTATGTTGATTTTATGTTGGCACCAGCTTTATGCATTTGGAGCAACCTCAAAATGGCATTTTTCATCCATATCTTTTTCTTACGGCCATGCTTTGGTGCATACAATCACATCAGTGAGATGATTTTGTGTCTACATTAAAACAATTGTTCATACTGCATGAAGCTATGCTGATTTTAAACATTCATGCCAAATAAAGGATGAAATTGTAACTAAGCAAATTGATCAAAACCGTATTTATTTAACAGTTAAAGCAGTGGCACAAACATGTCACAAACAAGTCTTGAACCAGGCCAAGAGGTCTGGACCTTGACATGGGGGTCTTGACACAGGCTTGAAGGTCTGAACATGGGTATGGAGGTCAGGATCCATTGTTGGAAAACTGTACACAAACAACATAAAAATGCAACAATTAACAACCAAAGTACATGTTTCCCTTTTGGCGTGTCCCTCTGAAGGGGCCGCCACAGCAAGTCATCACAACCTAATTGGCACATGTTTTAGGCATCTGGCGTAAAACATGTGCCAATTAGGTTGCGATGATTTGCATCCATGCCTGGGTACTCAGGCATGGATGCAAATCATGAGCACCTTCAGGTCTAGAGGTCTACACATAGGTCTGGACAGTTGGACCTGGGTCTGGGTATTATTACCCAGGTGGTATGGATCTTTGCTTGGAGGTCTGTCCCCAGGCCTGGAGGTCTGGACCTATGAATGGAGGTCTGGACACGGTCCTGGAGGTCTTGACATGAGTATCGACATCGGTACATGTGCCTGGGTCTGGACACAAGTCTGGGATCTAGCACCCAGGCCTGGAGTTCTGGACCCTGGTCTGGAGTGTGCCTGTCCCTGGACTAGTCCTGGGGAACTAAGCTATGAATTAAGCTGGATGCTGAGTCTCCCATGTGGAGCACTGCAGCAAATCAGATTTTCAAGTTGGCTAGTTTTGTAGCACACTTGATTTCCTAAGTTTTGATATATAACTTAACATATGTTTAAGAGGACTTTGGTGGAAGTGGAGAGGGTTTTGGACCAATTTCAGATTTTTCTGAAAACGTAATCTGTGATTGTGTCGATGACATAAAGAATATGAGAATTTTCTTTCATAAAGTAAAAGGTTAATATTTTGTAATCCGTTTAAACTTTGAAGGTTAAAGACTGAGCTGGTTTATGGCTCATGTCAACTGAGTCTTATTTATTTCAATCGGACGAAAAGTTGCATTTCTTTATGAAGTACACAAACGGCATCAGACTTTTGTACAGCAGAAGTCAAACTACACTAGTCCCCATAAAGACGCAAGCCAGTTTCAGATGATAAAATCGTGAAGTTATTAGTTTTTATTTACACATTACTGGTCAGGGGAAGGGTTGAGATATGTGCGTGTGTTTTTAAGTGTAAAAATGTTCTTATTTGTATGTTGATATAACTTTTATATATTATGGGGGTGGAATCGAAGATGTAGTCAGACATCGGAATTCGTGACAGAAAGAGTAGAACAAAAGCGAAGTAAACCCAAAACAGTGGTAATGTGTGCCTTAATGCTATCAGTATTTGTACTCATAATGAATGTCTGTGTTTTGATTCAGTTGTGCACCAAAATCCATTTAAAAAAAAAAAAAAGCTTTTTTTGGCATATTTTGTCACAATTAAAATTGAGTTTTTTGAGATTAATCGCAAACTTTCTATTTAATTGTATACATTTTTTTAAATTGAGTCTTCACCATTTGTATTTTTATATTTAGTATATTTACATGTTTTTTGTGTCTTTGTGTGTTTGTTCTTAGATTTTTTAAATTTATTTGTACATTTCGTTTATTGATTTTTAGGGTTTCATGTGTATATGTTGTGTTTATTGATTTTAATGTTTGTTTTGTGTATTTATATATTTTTTGTTTGTGCATTTTTTTTTTTTTTTTTGCTTTTGTTTATGTGTATTATTTTGTTTTTGTTTATGTGTATTTTGATTGCTAGTTGTGGCAGTGGTTCAGGTGGTAGAGCCGCTTGTCTTTTGACATGACGGCCGGTGGTTTAAGTCCTGCTTCCCTACGGTACTGCTAAATACAGAGGTTTGAGTCAGGAAGGGCATCTGATGTACATTTATACATATGTATATTTCACTTTAGAATAGTTTTCAAACAACATGAACCTTCTTGTGACATATAAACAGTTTTGTGATGCAACGCCACACAGATGAAGCAAACTTTTGCTGCTTTCCTGGTCTTCCAGTTATTTCCTCTTTAAAAACTTCAAGAAAAATTTCATCCGATATTGGCTGCTCTAAATTACTGAAACCCACCATCATACCATGTGGGTTCATGATACGTTCGTACGCCCCTTTGTACATGTTTTTGTCTAGATTTTTAAACTTCCATGATGAAATTTTGAAGTCTACCTTTTCAACTTCAGCCCACATTTTATCGTACAGACGCTCGTACAGGTCTTTGTAGTTCTTCTTGGAATACAGTAAATTAGCATTTGTAAAGAGACGAGAAATGATGGAAATAGTCATTTTGTCAACATAAAACTCACATTTTTTTGTCTTTTCAATCTCTCTTGTTCACATATGACATCCAAGTCTGTCTCTGAACTGGAGGATTCAGACTGAGATCTGGTCTTCATCCGGTGAGTCCAAAACATCGGGGCTCTCTGGAGATTTACTTTTAAATTTGTTGATGAACTGGCTGAACCTGGACGCAGGCTTCTTTGAGATGTGTTTTTCAAATGAGCTGACAATAACCTCATCTGTCAATCGGTCTCTGATCAGAAGACATTTCTCAGCAATTAATTGCTGAGAAAGCATCCCTTAGTTATGCTGCTATAGGTTTAGACTGCTGAGGGATATTTCCTGGTACACTGAGCTTCTTTCTTTTTCTCTTTATCTCTTTCTTTTACCCCCCCCCATAACAGTGTTGCATCATTAACATGTATGTCTCCTGTCTCAGCAGGTCTCCCTGGCCGGGAGTAGCAGTTCCTGTTGTCTGTTGTCTTTCTGTCCTCTTCCCCCCACACAGCAGAGGCAGATGGCTGCCTGTCCTGAGCCGGGTTCTGCCGGAGGTTTCCTTCCTGTTAAAAGGGAGTTTTTTCCTTCCCACTGTCGCCAGTGTGCTTGCTCAGGATGGGAGATTGAGTTGGACTCAACTCAATCTGTTGGTTTCCTTATATAGGCTATTATGAATTGGCCTTCATTATGTTTTCCCCTCTGTCTGTAAAGCGTCTTGAGATGGCATTGCCGTGATTTGACGCTATATAAATAAAGTTGAATAGAATTAATTGTGGAATGGAAAAATATTTACAGAGGTCCTTGTAGATGTCCCTTTCCAGTTTTGTAAGATTTACAAGGGGAATGTTGACGTTTAATTGCTCAACTTCCACCCACATTTTCTTGCAGAGACGCCGTTTGAAAGCATCAGAGTCATACTGGGAACATGCCATCTGTGCCTTTCTGAAGAAGCGCAAAATTAAATTTTCCACGAGTGTTTTCACCAACATTTTGGCCCATTCTTTGTGGTGTTGGTCCTGATGTCTCTCTTCAGATTTGTCAGGAGCTGCTAACAACTTGAAAAATGGTGTCAAGTCTGGAGAAGGGTACTGCATTGCCTGTTCTCGCTTGTTTACAGCTTCAGGCTTCTTCTTCAGAAGACGTAGAGACTCCACATCGGGAATTGTTTTGGATATTCCAGGCAAGGAAGATTCTTCATCTTTAAAACATGAGATTGAAAATCTCTTTGCATGCCTTTTTGGGGACTGTTTCTTGTGGCGCCTGATCTTACTGGATGAAATCGGCTTTTGGAACACAGTCCTGTTTTAGAGGACTCTGGGACTCCATATGTGGGATTTCTCTGGACTCAACAGGTCTGAGTGATGAGCCCTCCTCAGCTTGTTTTTTAACATCTCTTTTTTGCTTACGTGTAGATTTTGAGAGGGAAGCACTTGTCTCTCCCAGATTTTTGACATCTGAAAGGTCTTGAATCTGTCCAGATTCAGATGATCTGTCAACAGGTGATTTCTCCACGTCTGAACTTTTAACGTGAGCTTCGGTTTCTGTGGACTTTGCCTCCATGTCGTCCACCGTTTCAGTTCAGGGAGTTTGGATTTCTTTTTTAGTTTGCCAATGGCTTGAAACAACTTTCTCAGCATTATGCATGTGTTTGAGACCATTCCATCAACATTTTTGATGGGAGAGTTGGACTTTTCACTGTCAGCATTCACTCTGTCACCTCTTCCACAATTAAACTTGTCAGAGAGTCAGATTTCTCCAGTTCGATGTCTTCTTTGATTTTCAAAACTTTTGCAAAAGTCTTGGGAACAGCGTCACCTACTGTGGCCAAAACATCCTCCTTGGATATTTGACATTGTGCGTGAATCTTCTCTTTGACTAAATTTGTGACAATTGTCACTATTTCAAACAACAGACCTTTTAAAATAATGTTGCTCTCCTCATCTGGGTTTCCTGATACCAGTTTGCGCATTGAGTCCGGTTCAGCTGACCAAAACAGGATTCAACCACCGGTTGAATCAAATCCATTAAATTGGCCTTAGGCGTGTGTTTGGTTGGTAAACTGATTGTTCTATCCATGGTGTTGTTCATTTTCGTTGCGTAAAGACGTGTTAAATAAAAGTCGCGTTTTCAATACGTGGTTCAATTTTAACAAACGTATGCGCTGATTCTTCTGCTTGTATCTGTAAAATGACAGAATGTCTCAACGTTGTGACTCTTATAACCTGTTTTTATGACATCACTGAGATCAAAGGACTGAAAGAATGTTCCCTCTGCTGCTAGGAGACGTAGTCTATCAAAGGAATTCCATTCTATTAGCCCCACCCCATCGCGACGATGCTGTTGCTAGGTGATGTTTTCAACTCAAAAATAATTTGCAATTAAAGGACATTTGTGTAGAAACATTTCAGATTAAAAGAAAAATTCTACATTTTTATTTTGTTCATTTTTTAAGCTTATTGCTCTTTTTTCCCAAATAAATGAGTTACACAAGAAGGCATAAAGCAGGTTTCATTTGCAGGATTTTTACTAAACTCCAACTCTTTTTACACAAAAATGAATGTAATCCGGTGTCTTACAGAGTTCAGTTTAAATCAGTATATTCCATCCTTTATCACTGCATGTGTGCAGGGTCATTTTCAGAACAATCTTCGTATAAATGGCTGAAGAAGATAAATATTAAGTGTTAATATGAATCTTATATTTATGAACCGCCTCACACAGCTCTTTTTGCTGTAGTTTTAACCTGTTTTCCTTACTAGACATCTCTGCAGAGTGAAATATTATTGATAAACTACACATAGAAGGCATCTAAGTGTGTGTATATTATATATATATATATATATATATATATATATATATATATATATATATATATATATATATATAAATATATATATATGTATAATCAATTTCTCTTCATTGTTATGCATTATGTGCAGTGAACATGACTGAGGTTAATTATGGATTCTTAATTTTTAAATATTTTTAGAAAAAGATGCTAGCGCCATCTCAACGCTTCCCCTCCCGCCCAGATCCAGAAGTTAAAGCGGTGCGGGATTCTCTGCAGCTCGCCACTGTAAGTAAAGTCCTATATGATTATTTCTTTTTCTTGTGGCAGTTCTCAGTAAGGATATACATACCGACGATAGGCTGACGAATGAAGTAGCTACGCACAGGACTATCATTTTCAGGACATTTCATTTTATTATTTTTTATTTATTTATTTATTTATTTTTTTATTTATTTATTTATTTTAGTTCTTGAAAACATGAAAATAGAGAACTGATTCAATTTTGGTGGTGATCCAGATCACCGTTTGGATCCAGGAACCTCTTATTGGCGAATGTTTGCTGTCTCTGAGTGATTTTTTCATTAAAAGAATGTTTTTTAAGTTTGTGTTTGTCAAGACTAAGTCGTAGCTATGTGTGGATTGATAATGAAATTGTTTTTCAATTCTTCTCATACCATGAATTTAATACATATTTTTTCATTAATTCTCATATTAAATCTTATGTGGTGGCAAAGAAAGTAGCCTATATTAGGAAAGACCAGCGCCATTTAAATGATGACACTCCTTAAACTTGCCGACACGCGGTCACGTGGTTCATGTAGACCAACGACTGTGTCTCAATTCAGGGTCTGCACACTTACAAGTGTAAAGACTACGTAGACTACTTAGTGTTCTTCATAGTCTGCACACTCCGAGCTGCGCTTACTGTCAGTAAAATGAGACGTACGAGAATTACCCATAGTGCTGCAGTCCTCCGTTGCCTAGCAACTACATATGCCAAGTTTAGCTAGTTACTGATCCCATTCTTCCGCAAAAAGACATAAATATTTTTTAAAATGACAAAATTGTGCCAGTAATTTTCATTTTATTAATTTTCATTTTCCTTTGTGTCTAAATGATAAACATGGAGGAGGCGGTTCAGACGAGCTCTCCTCTGGCTGTCTGCTCATCTTGTCAAGCTGATGTTAACTTCAGTGAAAAATACTCCTTGTTAGAGACATATACGGTCGTCCTCATTTGTATTCATACACTCCCACTGAAGAAGAAAAACTGCTCAAAATTATTTGATCATATTACTGTTTGAGACAATTGTCATGTTTTAATAAAAAAGATCTTTTCTAATTATGTTGCTACCAGGTTTACATACAGCATGATAACATTAAAAGCATAGTTTGATGAAGATAACTAATCAACTATATGTCATGTGATGCTTGTACTTTCAGTATGCCTGCGTTGATGCAGGCTTGACCCGGCAGGAAGTGTTTAACCAATGCTCGGTGGCCTGCAAGGGTGCCCTTGAGGTCCTCATAAAACAAACCCGACTGAAAAAGGCAGCTGAGCAGAGGGCCATTCTGCTGTCTGCAGAGCTAGAAAAAATGAAAAAACAAAAAGAAGAAGCTGAGGAGAAGCTTGAGGTGCTGGAGGCCTCAGCTGCTTTTGCCAGGGAAGGTAAGCTTTTTGTGTTCTTATTGTTAATAATGCCTGTATTGTAGTTGAAATGTAAAATTAAATTCTTTATCATGGCTCTAGGTTTGGTTGGGGATTATGTTACATTTTTATTTAAAAAGTGGAAAGCTTCTAAAGTCGCCTTTGAGTTGACAAGTGTCGCCCTTACATGTGGCTTTGGTACAGCGCCCTTTTTCTTTGACATGCAGTGCTACACTGAACACTACAGTTTCTCTACACCAGTATTTAAAAGTTGATCAGGGCAGGTATTCGGATATAAACTGTGTTGAATTAAATCAGTCTAAAAACCTGCATCCCTGTGCCGTCATCCCTGCATCTGAGTCCACACCTTCACCTCCTACATCACCAGCGTGACATGAAGTCAATAGTGAGTTTTACAAACAAGAAGGTTAAACTGGAATTTTTGGTATTTGGTTTATTTTTCTAAGAAATAATCAATATTTTAAAAGCTTTATTAATGTAGTGTCATTAAAGTAAACCTAAAATACAATTAACTTTTGTGAGTTGGAAGTTTTATGATTTAATTGCGGCTGAATTTTGCCGTGGTTCCTGAGCATGTACGTACTACGTCAACATGCATTGGATTATGGGTCCTGTAGTGTGGCGCTTACAGGATATAACTTAAAAAATTAGCCACCGTGAGTGAGAGTGAGAAAAATAGTTTGAATTTCAAACTGTGTGCAACGTGGAGAGAATCACTTGGAAGATGGTTGGATATTTTAAGTTTCTTGATGCCAGTAGAGATGATCTGAAGGCATGTTTGTAAAATGGGTGGGTCTGCACTGTCTCAGGTCTTCTTGATTAATGAACTGATACTGGTTTAGATATTTTTTATGTCAATTCGTTGCTTCAATATATTAAAGTACTTTAGTGGTATTTAGTGTTTTTGTGCATTAGCTGTAGACTCACGCGAGGAAGCGTTGACTTGGCTTTATTACCTGCTAATACCATTAATGTCCTACTTTAATGTTGGATAAACAAATGATCTGTTGTTCGATTATGGTGTAGTGTAAATCAAAGTAAGACGTTATTAACAGATGTGGTTACATGCTGAAGAAACAGGATCATGATTGTGTAGATGTATTTCAGATGCTGACGAAAGAACGCCTCACAGTCGCCATAGCAACGTAGTCTAGCGTCTGAATCACGTAAACGAGGCCTTACATGTGGTTGTCTGTACGTGTTCAGATATTTTAACAATTCATCCAAACAGTGTTTGGATCATATTAGTTCTAGGAGCTCAATCAAGACTTTATAACACGCGTTCTGTGGAAACGTTAATTGTTGCAGGAGTTCAGGTATTTCAGAGGCACATCAATTAGTGTGCTAATAGGTAATTAACTGCGGTACAATTCTTGTGTTGGTTTTTGCCAGTAAATACAGTTTTGTTCACCTGTGGATATAAAAATGGAGTCAATTCGTAAAGGTTACTAAAGACGGAAATAATTATTGCTGCAATGCACATTTGCTGTTTCCGGTGTATGGACTGTGCTTTTATTTTGGCATTTATTTCCCCTGTTGTGTTCCAACGTCCTGCAGCACGTATTTTGATTCTGAACAATACACCAATAGAGTTCGTTTGTTTACTGTACGTACAGTGTGATTTGATCCCAGGAATTTAATTTGAGAAGGTTTATAGACGCTTGGAAGCCCGCGTTTATTCAGTTTGCATGTCGAATTTCTGTGTGAGCATATTGTGATCCCAGTAAGAGACAGGCAAACTTTTTCCTAAGTGCACGAAGGAGTATTGGTCTGTTGTAGAGTTTCATCTGAACGTTTCAGCTGACGTTGAGTTTTCTAAGGTAAGTTGATGTTAAAGAATAGTGAAGGAAAGAGCCTCCAAGAAGTCAAGCAAACAAATGCTTCTCAACCCGGCTCCTTTATTTTTGTCGCAGGTTGGGCAGAGATGGACTGGCAGAAAATGGAAGGCAGGAGGAAGCTAGAAACTGGGAGGCAGGCTGAGCTGGTTGGCACTGGAAAACAAGACAGGGGTTTCTTTAGATTCTCTTATTTAGTTCACAAACACAAGAAGCTGATTGGCCATACAATACCGCTGGCAAGCAGACGAACTGGCATTGGCTGGAGAGCAGTCCTCAGTCTTATCCACCAGGCTGGAACGAGGAACAGCTGCAGCCAGTCAGTCAGGACACACCTGAGGAAAATCACATCCTGCCAGGCCCAACAAGTAGATGTGTATTTAAAAAAAAGTGTTTCCATGAAAGCTGGGTCCAAGTTCTCAGTTGAGCTGCTAACATTAATAGAGTGTAACAAATAATTGTCTTTTTTGAGCTGAGGTGAACATGAATGCAAAACACAAGTTAATGTAAGTCAGCGCTAAATTGTCAACTGTTCTGATGGGACAAATAGATATAAGTAATGAGTAGAGGTTCTGATACGAACCAGTTGAATTACTGTATACTATGCATGTGAAGGTCTGATACAGGACAGATTTGTTCCATAGTACGTCAGGAAAAGCAATGTAGAGCTATTTGCTAAATGATGAATTGTAAGGTCTTTTTTTCCCCTTTTTTAAATCATGTATTGACTGAGCTGTGTTAAAGTTCTGTAGTCTGGTTGGTTGCAAAACAAATTATTAGCTGTAGGATTCTAAAACAATAATTACCATTAATTTATTACAGAAAAAATAATGCATTTATTTGTAGAACATTAGTGTAAAATATACACAGTACCTTCGCTACTTATCTTAGGGACGACAGCGCTATTTAGCAGGACTTAAAAAATATGTAGTTTCCTCTTGTACATTAGATGCTTTAGCATTTATTGTAAAATGCTTTTAGGTTTATTCTATTATTAAAAGTTGCTGCCATTAAGTTGACCTGTGTTTTTAAAAGGACAACATGTGCTCTGGTTGTTCCCAAAATTCCAGCATGTCACTTAATTTTGATCAAGATTTTAGCTGAGGCAATTAAATTTGAAATAAATGATTGGTGCCTTGATGCTTTAGATTAGCAAATTACTTTAAAAATAATTAGTATTAATTGCATAGTGAGTTTATGTAGTATTTAATCATACATACTTAACTCATACCATTCTTACTTTGTGTATTTATGCCGTAAATTTATCTTCTCTTTATATATTTAATAGAAAATACAGAGAATTGTTATACTTGATGAATATAATTTTATGTTGATTGGAAGTTGCTGTGAAAGTATATGTGTACATTAATTAAATGGGATGTTGCTTGTTGAGGCTGAATAATTACAAGGTGACGTTGAGCAACGACGCAGCCACTGCCAAGCTGCTCGACGGCTTAAAGATTGGGGATAATAGGGTGTGTGGAAACAAACTGATCAATGACGAGCTTGTGGTATCGTTTCTAAATATGCCTGTGTATATTGCAGATGACACCATTGTTGAATGTCTGTGCAGCTGAGATGTAGGGCCCATCTCGACGATCAGGCGACGGATCTGGCCAGGAACGACCATCGCTGATGTGAAAGTGCGCTTCACTGACACTGTGCAGTTGTTGCCTTATTCTGCGAAGTTCATGACTGTGACGGAAGCGCAGTTTTTTCAGGTCATACATGACTGGCCGTCCAGAGTGTGTCGCCTATGCCTGCAGCCAGGCCACATTCTGAGGGAATGTCCCGATTTCACGTGTCATAAATGTAAGGGGCAGGGACACTATGCTAGGGAATGCGTACGTCAGGATGGTCGTTGGGTGGGGTTGAATGATGAGGTTTCTGCTCCTGAGGTTTCCACTGTTGATGGCGGCAGTGAGGATTGAGTGGCCGTGCCCGATGGTTCGGCTCCTGACAGGATAGTCTGTCAGCTTTCTTTTAGTTTTAGGTTTTTTTTGTTTTTTAGTCCTACGGTCGACTGGCGCCGTCCCCTTGGTTGGCCCCGCTGTTCTGGCTTTTCGGTTTGGGGGTGGTACGTCTGCCAAAGACTTTTTATCCCTAAAGACTGCAGTGATATACAGGGTGCTGCTGTCGACTGTGGTGACACCGCCAGCTGCTGTTGGCAGATTGGTGGAATCTTTCCCGGGTCTTGCCGTGTCCTCTGTATTTGGTGCCCCGTCGTGTTCATGGCTGCTGTCGCCCCGCAGGGACACACTTTAGGATTATGCATGTTTAACCCTCCTCCTTTATCTGGGCTTGGAACTGGCACAGTGACCCAAAAAAGACACTTTGACAGAGATACGTTTATTTTTATTAGAATTTTTTTTTTTGTTGTTGTTGTAGCTTTCTTACTTTTAGTTTAGTTTTTTTTTTTTTAGTTTTAGCTTGCTTTGGGTTGAAATATTATAAGGCTTTGCTTTATGGATATGTTTTTGAGTTGTGAATTTTTTTTGCAGAGTTTAGCATAGAAATCAGTCTTATAACACAGGCAGAATGTCCTCGTATCGTCTCCAATAAACAGCTTCAGCCAGCTTTTAATTCAGGATTTGATTCCCACTCCTTTCTGTACTTTCTAGAGACATGACGAGCTAGATAAATATTTAGCTTGTGTCACACACACAGTGGATGAGGTGAGTAAGTGACAGAGGCTGTGAATGTAATCAAATAGAATTAATTATTTTTGCATGACATGAAGAATTTTGTAATTTAGGTCCCACTCTGTAATCCAGAGCGGGATCAGTGGTGGATTTGACTGTTCATTGTGACTGTAGGTGGAGTCGTGCAGGTGTCCTCTCTGCTCCTCTGACTGGCTGCAGCTGCAGCCGGAGCGACTGAGTGCTTTAGGACGGGGAGAGACTCTCCTTCTGACAATAACTTTACAATATGCGCTTTAAAGTCAGTCGCCAAAACACCAGGAAAGTCTCCAATAACTCCAGTAAAAGTTGCTAGATTTGTCGCTAGTCGCTTTTCACATAAAAAAGTTGCCAGATTTAGCAAAAAGTCGCCTAGTTGGCAACACAGCTGACTCCCACAGATGAGAAGCTGGCAGTTAATGCAATTAATCAGAGATCAGGCTGACATTTTGACAGCTGTTCATGACCATTTTCCATACCATTTTTCATGTTTGTGAGGTGAGGTTGTGGTTGTTTTTGTGTAGGTTTTTCTATTTTTCATTGTTTTTCTCTTTTCTTCTTCTTTTATTTCTCCTTTTCTTTATCCCTATGGGGACCAAGGGTATTTTATGGAAATAAGCCTCGCCTGACTTTTTTTTTTTAGTTTAAATGCTAATAAACACCACCTTTCAATGCCCCATAATGTCCTATACCTTGTTTTTTTTTAAAATTTTGAATAGAAATATCATAAACTGCTATGTAAATGACGCTCCTTTGCTTGAAATAAAGGGTATTATATTAAAAAAAAATACAATGAAAAAATAGGCGAAAATTAGAATATCACACTTTATTCCAAAAATAAACAAACTAAATATAAATGAATAAGAAAAACAACACTTGAAAATGAGTGTTTAGGTCCTTTTAGGCAAATCTAAGTCCAATTTTCCTGCAAAAAAGTCTCAAATGTTGCCTGCTGCTGAGTGATAGTTCAAAAAGCAGTTTCGATCTGGGATCACACAGAAAGGCACTTCACACTTTTGACATTTCCATGGAGTGTTCATCTTCTTCCCCTCAGTCTGCCTGCAGGAGGCACAAGTTCTCCTTCTGAAAGAGGCACGCCTCGATGGGTCTTCTTGGTCAGAGATCGCAACAGGGAGGTGTTCTGCAGGCGCTGCTGGGGCAGGAGAGATCTTTATGGGGGTTCCAAGCAGTTGGGCTGTCAGCTTTTCAGTGAACTGCTTGTGTGTCAAAGCCTTCTGTCCCCTGTAAAAGCTTATTTCCTGGTGAAGAATGTAAGCGTTGGTGGTGGCAATATCCAAAAAATGATAAAAGAGAGTCCAGTACCAGCACATGGTTTTGCGATGAGCTGTGTAATATTGCACGAGCTGGTCAGACAGATTGACTCCTCCCATATGTTTATTGTAGTTTACATTCGGGTTTGGGCAAGGAATATGCTGTGTCCCCCATGTGCCTTGCTGGTCCTTGGTGCGTCGAGTCACTTTGTCACCATTGTAAGCGGGATGGACTGTTGAACAAACTGAAACCCCCCCGAGTGTCCATCCATTTTAAAAACACAATGGGGCCATCCCGGATCCACCTGATTGTCCCCCTTGGATCCCTCTTGGAGAGGGCATTTTGCTGTGTGTTGGGGCATCCCTTTCTGTTTTCTCTATAGGTGCCACATGCTCCATTATTGATATTCAGCAAGTCTTTGAATAAACTCGGGTTGGTATAAAAGTTGTCCATATATATGAATGGTAGCCTCCTCCCTGGTAAATTGGATCTATCAGTGACATCACAGGGTCATATGACAGTCCACGCCCCTTGGTGAATTTACACTTCCCTGTATAGATTTTGAAGTCGACTGTATAGCCATGACTGCTGCTAGCACAAATAGCTTGAATCCCCATTTCACAGGTTTTTCTTTCATGTACTGGGTCATTCCAGTGTGGGCTTTGGTGCCCACCATTCGCTCGTCGATGGAGAGGTTCTGCTTGGGATGGTATTGGGATTTGCACGCTGTTGTGAGAGTGTCCAAGAGGGGCCTGATGCGAAAGAGCTTGTCGTGTTCTTCTGTTCCACGTTTGCGGTCATTTTCAACATCCTCTTCTGGGTCACTCATATGAATGGTCCAAGAAATTCTCATTTATCTGTCCCTTGTCATCACTATTGGTGGAAATTGAATGGAAAAAATTGAGTCCCTCCTCCAGTAGTCTCTGAAGTCATTCAGTTTCACAACACAAAGGTGTGAAATGGCAGCTCTGTCTATGAAGAGTGAGAAAAGAGGGGTGTAGTCGGCTGTCATGTCCGGCTGGGGACCAGGATTCCTTTTGGGAACAAATCTTTTCTGGGGTGGGGCAATGTCTTCATCCATAGAAGTTCCCCAGCCAGTCTGTCTACTTTGCAGGCCTGGTGATCTGCTCCGGCCAGGCTGTGTGCACCTTTCTCTTTTCTGTGAAACAACACATCAAATCCCAAAGGAGTTAAAAAAGAAAGAGAAGAGGATGTAGAGCGGCAGTGAGACTGAGATTTCAACCATTTCTCACAACCGTCCTAATGGGTAATGTGAGATTGCTAGC
Organism: Telmatherina bonti; assembly: GCF_933228915.1. Classification (NCBI taxonomy): domain Eukaryota; kingdom Metazoa; phylum Chordata; class Actinopteri; order Atheriniformes; family Telmatherinidae; genus Telmatherina; species Telmatherina bonti. Next base: position 6,826,515 of record NC_136633.1, read on the forward strand.
TAACAAGATGGACGAGCTTGTGATGCTAACAAGGTCTCAGAAAGAATACAGAGAGTGAAGTATTATGTGCTTCACCGAGACATCGCTGCATGAACACATCCCTGATTGTAATGTGTCTGTACCGGGCTTTAAAATACTCCGTGTAGACCGCAGTAGACAACACAGTGGAAAGCTAAAGGGTGGTGGAATTGCAGTGCTTGTTAACCAGTGTTGGTGTCATCCTGGACATGTTACTGTCAAGGAGAACATATGCGCAAGAGACATCGAACTGTTAGCTGTGAGTTTCCATTCATATTATTTACCCAGAGAGTAACTGTGTTATTCTAGTAGCAGTTCATATAATACCTAGCACCACACCAGACACAGCCTGTGACGTCATCAGCTCCGTCATTGCTCGGCTACAAACACAGCATCCAAACTCATTCATGGCGATCTCCGGAGACTTCAACAACGTCTCCCTCTCCAGCAGTTTGTCAGCTGCTCCACCAGAGAAAATAAGATGTTGGACTTATTTTATGCAAATTTGAATGTTGTATACAGTTGTTCTGCCCTGCCTCCTTTAGGAAGATCTGACCATAATCTGCTTCTTCTCACTTCCACCTACAATTGTTCAGCAGCAGCCAGTCATCACAAAGATTATCAAGATCAGGCCTGCTGAAGCTGAAAATGCTCTTAGAGGAGGCTTTGAGGCTACAGACTGGAACGTCCTCTGTAAACCTCATGGAGACGACATCAACGCCATGACTGAGTGTGTGACAGATTACATAAACTTCAGCATCGTCCCAACAAGAACAGTGAGGTGCTTCCCCAATAACAAACCCTGGATCTCCAGTGACCGAAAAAAGCTGCTGAACATCAAAAAGAAAGCCTTCATGGATGGAGACAGGGAGTTATTGAGGGCAACACAAAAACAACTTAAAACACAAACTAAGAAGTGCAAGGAGGACTACAGGAAGAAGTTAGAAAGTCCTATCCAGCAGAATATGTGGGATGTGTGGACTGGAATGAAGATCACTGGCTTCACTCTGGGGATGCCGGCATTGTCAGCGATGCCAGGGACCATGTTGTGTTCAATCGAGCATAGCTTTCGAACCATAAAAGATAGAAACTTACATTTTCCCCCTCTTAATCGGGAGACTCTGGGCTTTCAGGCGGTAGTTCTGGCATCACTGTAGCCCATTTATAGGTGATACAGTGTTGTGTCAAGTAGGTGTTCCAATCAGAGCCTTTGTCATGACGCCAAAGACATCATTCCATGATGCCTCAGGAACCGCCTCCAAACAGTGTCAATCACTATGCATCGGTGTCATTAGCTGTCGGATAGCTGCCTTCTGTATTTACAAGGCCAATAAATTATGAAAACAACAGCTTTTACCCATGCATACCATGTATAATTGCTCAAACAAACATTTGCATTACTCAAGTAGTTTATTTCAACATAACGACACGATGGCACACAGTTCCTTGGAGACGAGCAGAGACACTGCCGCATTGAAACGAAGAAGAAGACCAGAGACGGATATGAAGAAGAAGATGAAGAAGAAGAGTCAAATATGATGCACAGAACACACAAAGGGAAATTTCTTCCCAGACTGGTTTTGCTAATGTAACAAAAACCTTGGCAAAACAGAGGTTCACTGCGGCGGAGGTTTAGGCTCAGCTGATGGACAGTAACGCTGAACCCGAGTCAGACATCGAAAGCTTTTCCTCTGGTGATGAGTTGGGACTACCTGGATGGATTGGATCCAGCAGAGGAGTAAGTAAAATAATATTATATTGACAAAATGCATAAGAAGAGCAGAGATAGCAGCTGATCAATGAATGAAAAAAAGTCATACCTTTGGCATTAGTAGCAACACAGTAACTCAGCTTTAGCTTTACTGTAGAATTTACAGTGTAGAACAGAAAATACAATGAGAATCAATTTAGTTTACTATGTATTTAGTTTACAGTGGTGAAACACACACACGCACACACCGCTTCTTTGTCAAAGTTTTTTGATACTGTGCAGCTTTGAAATACATGTTTGATAAAGTAAGTTTTTTTTGTTTGTTTTACAGCATTGAGCCTGTTCGATCAACATCTCCAGAATCATTGTCGAATCTGAGCTCTGCTGTAACGTCACTAACTCCAGCTGAAGAGCCAACCACTTTACACCTTGGCTGGGCACCATCCCACCCTACTCCCACAACATCACAGCACAGCCATGCACAGGTAAGAGGGAGATCAAGGGCCAGAGAAAGGTGCACACAGCCTGGCCGGAGCAGATCACCAGGCCTGCAAAGTAGACAGACTGGCTGGGGAACTTCTATGGATGAAGACATTGCCCCACCCCAGAAAAGATTTGTTCCCAAAAGGAATCCTGGTCCCCAGCCGGACATGACAGCCGACTACACCCCTCTTTTCTCACTCTTCATAGACAGAGCTGCCATTTCACACCTTTGTGTTGTGAAACTGAATGACTTCAGAGACTACTGGAGGAGGGACTCAATTTTTTCCATTCAATTTCCACCAATAGTGATGACAAGGGACAGATAAATGAGAATTTCTTGGACCATTCATATGAGTGACCCAGAAGAGGATGTTGAAAATGACCGCAAACGTGGAACAGAAGAACACGACAAGCTCTTTCGCATCAGGCCCCTCTTGGACACTCTCACAACAGCGTGCAAATCCCAATACCATCCCAAGCAGAACCTCTCCATCGACGAGCGAATGGTGGGCACCAAAGCCCACACTGGAATGACCCAGTACATGAAAGAAAAACCTGTGAAATGGGGATTCAAGCTATTTGTGCTAGCAGCAGTCATGGCTATACAGTCGACTTCAAAATCTATACAGGGAAGTGTAAATTCACCAAGGGGCGTGGACTGTCATATGACCCTGTGATGTCACTGATAGATCCAATTTACCAGGGAGGAGGCTACCATTCATATATATGGACAACTTTTATACCAACCCGAGTTTATTCAAAGACTTGCTGAATATCAATAATGGAGCATGTGGCACCTATAGAGAAAACAGAAAGGGATGCCCCAACACACAGCAAAATGCCCTCTCCAAGAGGGATCCAAGGGGGACAATCAGGTGGATCCGGGATGGCCCCATTGTGTTTTTAAAATGGATGGACACTCGGGGGGTTTCAGTTTGTTCAACAGTCCATCCCGCTTACAATGGTGACAAAGTGACTCGACGCACCAAGGACCAGCAAGGCACATGGGGGACACAGCATATTCCTTGCCCAAACCCGAATGTAAACTACAATAAACATATGGGAGGAGTCAATCTGTCTGACCAGCTCGTGCAATATTACACAGCTCATCGCAAAACCATTTGCTGGTACTGGACTCTCATCATTTTTTGGACATTGCCACCACCAACGCTTACATTCTTCACCAGGAAATAAGCTTTTACAGGGGACAGAAGGCTTTGACACACAAGCAGTTCACTGAAAAGCTGACAGCCCAACTGCTTGGAACCCCCATAAAGATCTCTCCTGCCCCAGCAGCGCCTGCAGAACACCTCCCTGTTGCAATCTCTGACCAAGAAGACCCATCGAGGCGTGCCTCTTTCAGAAGGAGAACTTGTGCCTCCTGCAGGCAGACTGAGGGGAAGAAGATGAACACTCCATGGAAATGCCAAAAGTGTGAAGTGCCTTTCTGTGTGATCCCAGATCAAAACTGCTTTTTGAACTATCACTCAGCAGCAGGCAACATTTGAGACTTTTTTGCAGGAAAATTGGACTTAGATTTGCCTAAAAGGACCTAAACACTCATTTTCAAGTGTTGTTTTTCTTATTCATTTATATTTAGTTTGTTTATTTTTGGAATAAAGTGTGATATTCTAATTTTCGCCTATTTTTTCATTGTATTTTTTTAATATAATACCCTTTATTTCAAGCAAAGGAGCGTCATTTACATAGCAGTTTATGATATTTCTATTCAAAATGAAAAAAAACAAGGTATAGGACATTATGGGACATTGAAAGGTGGTGTTTATTAGCATTTAAACTAAAAAAAAAGTCAGGCGAGGCTTATTTCCATAAAATACCCTTGGTCCCCAAAGGGATAAAGAAAAGGAGAAATAAAAGAAGAAGAAAAGAGAAAAACAATGAAAAAGAGAAAACCGACACAAAAACAACCACAACCTCACCTCACAGACATGAAAAATGGTATGGAAAATGGTCATGAACAGCTGTCAAAATGTCAGGCATATTTAGAAACGATACCACAAGCTCGTCATTGATCAGTTTGTTTCCACACACCCTATTATCCCCAATCTTTAAGCCGTCGAGCAGCTTGGCAGTGGCTGCGTCGTTGCTCAACGTCACCTTGTAATTATTCAGCCTCAACAAGCGACATCCCATTTAATTAATGTACACATACTTTCACAGCAACTTCCAATCAACATAAAATTATATTCATCAAGTATAACAATTCTCTGTATTTTCTATTAAATATATAAAGAGAAGATAAATTTACGGCATAAATACACAAAGTAAGAATGGTATGAGTTAAGTATGTATGACTAAATACTACATAAACTCACTATGCAATTAATACTAATTATTTTTAAAGTAATTTGCTAATCTAAAGCATCAAGGCACCAATCACTTATTTCAAATTTAATTGCCTAAGCTAAAATCTTGATTAAAATTAAGTGACATGCTGGAATTTTGGGAACAACCAGAGCACATGTTGTCCTTTTAAAAACACAGGTCAACTTAATGGCAGCAACTTTTAATAATAGAATAAACCTAAAAGCATTTTACAATAAATGCTAAAGCATCTAATGTACAAGAGGAAACTACATATTTTTTAAGTCCTGCTAAATAGCGCTGTCGTCCCTAAGATAAGTAGCGAAGGTACTGTGTATATTTTACACTAATGTTCTACAAATAAATGCATTATTTTTTCTGTAATAAATTAATGGTAATTATTGTTTTAGAATCCTACAGCTAATAATTTGTTTTGCAACCAACCAGACTACAGAACTTTAACAGCTCAGTCAATACATGATTTAAAAAAGGGGAAAAAAAGACCTTACAATTCATCATTTAGCAAATAGCTCTACATTGCTTTTCCTGACGTACTATGGAACAAATCTGTCCTGTATCAGGCCTTCACATGCATAGTATACAGTAATTCAACTGGTTCGTATCAGAACCTCTACTCATTACTTATATCTATTTGTCCCATCAGAACAGTTGACAATTTAGCGCTGACTTACATTAACTTGTGTTTTGCATTCATGTTCACCTGAGCTCAAAAAAGACAATTATTTGTTACACTCTATTAATGTTAGCAGCTCAACTGAGAACTTGGACCCAGCTTTCATGGAAACACTTTTTTTTAAATACACATCTACTTGTTGGGCCTGGCAGGATGTGATTTTCCTCAGGTGTGTCCTGACTGACTGGCTGCAGCTGTTCCTCGTTCCAGCCTGGTGGATAAGACTGAGGACTGCTCTCCAGCCAATGCCAGTTCGTCTGCTTGCCAGCGGTATTGTATGGCCAATCAGCTTCTTGTGTTTGTGAACTAAATAAGAGAATCTAAAGAAACCCCTGTCTTGTTTTCCAGTGCCAACCAGCTCAGCCTGCCTCCCAGTTTCTAGCTTCCTCCTGCCTTCCATTTTCTGCCAGTCCATCTCTGCCCAACCTGCGACAAAAATAAAGGAGCCGGCTTGAGAAGCATTTGTTTGCTTGTGTAACACTCTCAGTTACTTGTAGGTATCACTAAAGCTTAATTTCACCAATACCTAATGTAAAGGAGCTTTGGAAAGATTTGGGCCAGAAGATAGGTTCGGCTACTAACAGGAGCGGTGACATGAATGAGACTCAGACAACGGCTAAAAGTTTGAAAAGGCCGGCTTGTATTTTTTAAATAAAATAAAATAAAAAATAAAATCTTTTCTTTTTAAATAAATGTTTTCTCGTTTGGTACCAACAGTTGTCTCGATAACTTTGTCTACAATCACAAAAGTTACCTACAATTCTTACCTGGGTGCACCCTTCTAATTGTACAATCCAGTTTTCAAATCAAAATAAATCACAGTTTCAATAGCATGAACAGTTGACATCACTCAGACCTCAAACAATTCAGTTCTCAACAACAAAACCCAAATGTTACTAACGGATTTCCACTAGCCCGCACCAAGTCCACTTCCTGCCCGTGAAGGTGTGTAGAGTCCGCAAAAGTCCTTAAGAGTTCCAAATAAAACGTCCAAGAGTTCAGGGGAATGTGTGTATGTGTGTTTCAAAAAGGGGCAGCAAATGACGAATGGTGTGGAAGGGTTTTTTTTTTTGTTGCAGCTGGCCTACCACACTGGACCGTGCAGTAGAGAGATGAGCTGACCAGTTCGTTCCAGGGATTGGCTCGCCATCAATAACAGGTCCTCCCAACTAAAAAACCTGACCTGTCAACAACAGTGTCATAAAATACTATATGTTTTCAAATAATTGCATTTCTCAATTAGTTAGCTTGTAAAAGTACTGCTCGTAACATTAACCATGTTTACAGTTCAAAATAAAACAGTAGAAAAATATCACATTTGCATCTGTTTCAATATTTCACCTCAATATACATTCAGAATCTTAATAGCAAAATAAACAACAGGGCATTGCCTCAAGTTTTAGAAAAATAAAATATTAATTCAGCAAAATCAAGGCAAATAACAAAGTGCATTTTAGAACCATTTCTTCTCACAAAACCACAAAAAGTGCAAATTAAACCATGAAAGTATAAAATAAAATGCTCACCGATCTCACAAGAGTTCAAGGCAGGGAGCACAAAATGGTGGCGCCTCGTTGCCTTTGCTGTCTACAACCAAAAGTAAAGAGCACTAAAACTAGTTAATATTTCGATCTTGCAACATTGTCTTAGCAATATAGATGTGTAAAAGCATGCCTAGCATTAGCATGTGGCTGCTAACTCTTCCTTTTACAACGTTTTTATACCTCTTTCTGCAGTTTTCCGTCCGGTTTTCACAGCAGAGTTCTCAAGGCTCATGTCTCGCGGGCTAGAGGGAGAAGGAGGCTACTCCCACAGACACGGACACGGAGGGCGGGACAATGTGCTGTTTACTAGCAGCTCATTGGCTGAGAACAATACTTGAGCAACAGCTCATTGGCTAAGAGCGAAGGGGAACTTTAACTCTATAAATGCTGTAGCTTATTTACTAGAAGACAGCAAAACAGCATGTATCACTAGGTTTAGCATGATGCACTGATTTTAAGGCATTTATTGATAGCCATATTTAAATGTGGGCTACACCCTCCCCACTTAGAAGGTATGCACGTCCCTGTGCATCCGAATAGCTAAACGGTTGCATAGAGCTTGTAATAGCTTCGTTTAGGCTATTAAATACTGCATCTACAACGTACAGTAAGGGATTGCCTAAGGTTGAATACTGCAACCTCTCTGGTCTCTCATGTGACCTTTGAGATCTACGAGGAAGATTTTGACTTTCCTGAGAGATATTCGGTGAGTCAAGTGAACTAGGCTGCTCAGTTAACACTTCAGTTTGGGGAATCTCATTGGGACACTCAGGCAATGTTACATTATCACTGGGTAGTGTTTGTTCACTAGGTTGTTGGTTTTCTTCCACTGTATCATCAACATTACTGGCATTTTCCAGAGAACAGGGTTCAGGTAAGTGCATATCAACAGGTGGGGTATCACTTTCTTTCATTTCCTCCATTTCTTTGTCTCTTTCGGTTAGGTTGTCACATTCGGCTGAATTGTCATGTCCGGTAAGATTGTCATGTTCAGTTTCATTGTCTTGTTCAGTTACATTGACTTGTTCGGTTTCATTGACTTGTTCGGTTTCATTGACTTGTTCGGTTTCTGTGATGGGCACAGGGAGAGTTGGCAACATTTGAGGTGGTTCAGCTGAGGTGGAAAAGGACAGAGGCATCCAGGTAGGACCCTCTAAGTATTCCAGATCTGAATCCTCCTCATCCTCCTGAACAGCAGTTTGCCTTGTCTTTCGTTTAGTTTGAGGCCTTTGAGGCTTCTTTTCTGGTGGATCTGTGGTAGGTATGAAACTACAAGGGAGGAGCAAGTCCCGATGTAACGTTCGGACTGGTTTCTCTTTGCTCTCCGGTTTGACTGTATAAACCGGTAGTTCACCTGCTTTCCTCAGAACCACATAAACATCATCCTCCCAACGAGTTGGAAGGAGATGTCGGGACCGGTTTGTCTTTTGCGATAAAGGACCCCATTTTTAAGCTCGAAACGATTAAGCTCACGCAGTAACAAGGGAAGTCCAGGTAGTTCTGCTCTAAGGCTAGGAGGTGGAGTTTGACCAGTTTCTAACTGTGTAATTACAGCATTAAGAGCAGGATCTAACCTCTGTTTATGTCTGAGCTCGTCTTCTGTGATAGAAGGAACTAGAGGACAACCATCTAGCTGTTCTGCCTCAAAGCTATCAGGAACAGCAGTAGCATGTAGGGCTAGAGACTCAACTAAGGCTAAACCTGGACAGGTAAACGACTCAGGATCTAGGTTTACAGTTGTAACTGTATGCCTGTCACAGATGGCCTGTATGACTTCTCTAGGGACTGTGTCTGTGTCATCGCTGCTAAGGTGGGTAAGAGCGAACTGTTTGATTCTTTCACTTTCTTTCTGTGAGACAGGGTCATCACCTGGAGCACCATGAGAACGACGAGATAATGCGTCCGCATCTATGTTTTGCTTACCGGCCCTGTACTGGAGTTGGAACGAAAAAGTGGACAAGGCCGAAAGCCACCGGTAACCTGTCGCATCTAGTTTTGCAGACGTAAGAATGTACGTTAACGGATTACTGTCTGTCACTACCGTAAAATTTGTACCGTAAAGATAATCTGAGAACTTTTCAGTGACGGCCCACTTAAGGGCCAGGAACTCTAGCTTGTGGGCAGGATATCTCATTTCACTCTTTGAAAGCCCTCTGCTAGCAAACGCTATGGCCCTCAGCTGTCCGCCCTGAAGTTGGTACAGAGCTGCACCCAGACCAATGGTGCTAGCGTCCGTATGGAGGATATACGGTAGTTTGGGGTCTGCAAAACCCAACACTGGTGCTGAGGTAAGCTTGAGGATTATCTGTTCGAACGCTTCTTGGCATCTTTGAGTCCATCTCTGGCCAAATGGCTCTTTCGGGTTGTGGTATGCAGAGTTCGGTTGCTTTAAGGGATTTTTCTTCCCTTTTCTGAGTGGTGGGTAACCGGAAGTTAGTTCGTTTAGGGGCCTTACGATATTGGAGTACCCCTGGATGAAACGTCGGTAATACCCGGCAAAACCCAAAAACGACCTTAGCTCCTTAAGGTTGGTAGGGACAGGCCAAGTTGTTAGGGCTTTGATTTTCTCCATGTCTGTTTCTACACCACGCTCTGATACTACATGGCCGAGATATTTGACAGAGTTCTGAAAAAATTTACATTTCTCAGGTGCCAATTTTAAACCAAATTCTTTCAACCGTAACAGAACTCGCTTAAGCCGCTGCTCATGTTCTTCGAGGGATGACGAGAAAATGATGAGGTCGTCTATAAAGACGAGGACCTCCTTGAGGTTCATTGGGCCCATGCACCGCTCCATGAGCCTTTGGAATGTGGAGGGTGCATTGGTGATCCCCTGGGGCATTCTATTGAACTCCCAGAACCCCAGGGGACACACGAAGGCGGTTTTCTGCTTGTCTGACTCTGACATCTCAATTTGATAGTACCCCGACTTGAGGTCCAACACTTTTTCCATTCCATTTTGAGCCTGCCAGAGCAGAGAACACTTCCTCTAGATTGGGGAGTGCGTACGCATCTTTGATGGTCTGGAGGTTGAGCCTCCTGTAATCGATGCACAGGCGAACAGAACCATCCTTCTTTCTGACAACTACGATCGGTGAGGCGAACGGGGATTCAGATTCGCGTATGACTCCCGCTTCTAGTAGTTCTTGGAGGTGTTTTCTCACAGCCTCTACATCATGAGGATGTATTGGTCGGGCTCTGGACTTGAACGGGGTTTCATCACTGAGCTTTATCTGGTGTTGTACATGTTTTGTGTGTCCAAAATCTAGCTCATGCTGCGAGAACACTTCAGGCATTGAGTTGAGCATTTTGGTGACACGTTCTTTCCATTCAGTGGGCAAGTTGTTTCCAAAATCGAAGCTGATGTCTTTAGATTGAGAGGGGTCTTTTGATTGGTCAGATGGATTTGACACTTTCACTGATTGCTCTTTATGAAGGACTCGGGTTACAGTGTTAATGTCAGCTAGCACACTGTCTGAAGGGATGGCAATGTCGTGATCTGTCTCATTTTTTATTACGACTGACAGTTTACAGGGCTGCTTAGCTGGCAGGTCAACAAGACCAGTTAACACAAGTAGGCCACTGGGCAGAGGAGAGGCTGATGGCTGTTCAACAATGGCACATTTCTCAGTGACAGAGTTGGGGATGTACACTGAGGCCTCAAAAACGGATATTCTGCCTGCTTCCACTACAGCTGGGTGCTTATCTTTCAGCTTTGCACAGCCTAGATTACAGTTACTAGATGTTTTCTGGCGCATTTCAAGAATTTTGAGGAGCGCTCAATAACCGTAAGGGACTGGCTGAAAACTAGCACTAGATTCATGGAAGTCAGCATAAAGGGCATCTAAGGTGTTTGTGCCTATCAACACTTGCTCTTGTTCCTCAGCTCGCAAAGGTGGAATAACTAATGCCAACGTGTTAACAGTAATGTCTGAACCCACAAAATCTTTTGGGAAAGTGATAGAGAGCTCTACGTAACCTAAATAGGGAACGGATTGACCATTAGCGCCCTCTACATCAAGAAGATCACCCAACGGATGGACAGGTAAATCTGAAAGGTACTGCTCATAAAAAGTTTGGGGTAACGTTGTCACCTGTGACCCCGTATCTAAGAGACAGTTTGTTTCTTTTCCAGCAATCATGACATTAGCAGTGGTCCTGGTACCGACCAAGCCTTTTGGAAGGTTTACAGACTGCACTTTTGACTCAGTTTTCTTTAAAGAAGCTTTTCGTGTTTTGGGACGAGAATTGTTTTCTGTAGCCCCCACTTGTCCCACACTGGAGGCTGGAGTCAGTTTAAATGGGACTCGTCATTGGCACCGTTAGAAGCTTCCCAACTAGCTTGTTTTTCTTTTAACTGCTTTTTCTTTGTGGCAACTAAGGACGGATTTGGTTCATTTTCGCAAGACGAAACAATATGGCCATCCTCGCCGCATTGAAAACAATACCAGACGCGGTTTTGCATTGGTTTTGGCAAAAGTGGTTGGTTTCTTTTTCACAGGATGGGCGTCGACTTTGGCATTTGTTGTTTGGCACTTAGTCTTTGTTTGCTTGGGTTGTTTCTGTTTTTGACTTTCTGTTTTCCAGCTGTTAAGTTGTGCACTCAAATCTGATATTTGTTTCTTTAAAATGTCAAAATCTGACTCACTTGTATTTACAGTTTGTTCATTGGACATGACCCGTTGCTTTGGATTATTTGGAGCGGGTTTGTTCCGACCAAAGTGTTGCTGCATACGACTGACCTTTGATGCTTGCTTGTCTTCTTCAGTCCATAAAAGCAAGAGTAAGTCCGAAAAAGAAGGTGGTCTCTCTTTTCTTTGTCCTAGCTGGAGATCACAGCCGCGACAGAACTGCCGTAATAACTGTTTATCAAACTCTGACGCACTAACACCACCGCGCTGCATTGCTTTTGTCAGACAAACATGTAATCTTTGCAAATAGGTCGATGGTCTTTCACCTTCATTCTGAAGTGTGTTCATAAATCGCGCAAAGAGCTCATCGCCATCTTCGACAGCTCCATAAGCGGAATCTAGCACTTTAAGATACTCAGAGGGTTTAGCTTGTGGACCTAAGTGCTTTGTTATGTCTGTAGCGGGCGGCAAAAGGCTGTCAAGTATTCTCTGTGTACAGTTCAAATCGGAAACGGCTGCATCATTTATAAGCACATCAATACTCATGCGCCGCGTATCGTAATCGGTTTCGTTGTTTGGACGAGGTATACGTCCAGAGAAGGAGCGGAATCTATTCGACATGGTCGAGTGTGAAAGTGTCTCACTACTGCGCACTACATGTTCAACCACAACTCGCTGGACAGTTGGTGGGTTAAGATCGAGTGCGGGATTTGATTGCATCTGAAAGTTGAGATTGATCAGGTTTTGGTTTATGCTGGGATTCAGATCATTCGACTGGGTTGAATGAACTGGAAGTGGATCTGGGGAATGGTCACCTTGCGCCTGTGAGGTTGTTTCAGTGCTATTAGAAGGCGGGGAGAATGGAGGCTGAGCGGATACAGTTATATTTAAATGTGGGCTACACTTGACTTCTTGGAGGCTCTTTCCTTCACTATTCTTTAACATCAACTTACCTTAGAAAACTCAACGTCAGCTGAAACGTTCAGATGAAACTCTACAACGGACCAATACTCCTTTGTGCACTTAGGAAAAAGTTTGCCTGTCTCTTACTGGGTTCACAATATGCTCACACAGAAATTCGACAAGCAAACTGAATAAACGCGGGCTTCCAAGTGTTTATTAACCTTCTCAAGTTAAATTCCTGGGATCAAATCACACTGTACGTACAGTAAACAAACGAACTCTATTGGTGTATTGTTCAGAATCAAAATATGTGCTGCAGGACGTTGGAACACAACAGGGGAAATAAATGCCAAGATAAAAGCACAGTCCATACACCGGAAACAGCAAATGTGCATTGCAGCAATAATTATTTCCGTCTTTTGTAACCTTTACGAATTGACTCCATTTTTATATCCACAGGTGCACAAAACTGTATTTACTGGCAAAAACCAACACAAGAATTGTACCGCAGTTAATTACCTATTAGCACACTAATTGATGTGCCTCTGAAATACCTGAACTCCTGCAACAATTAACGTTTCCACAGAACGCGTGTTATAAAGTCTTGATTGAGCTCCTAGAACTAATATGATCCAAACACTGTTTGGATGAATTGTTAAAATATCTGAACACGTACAGACAACCACATGTAAGGCCACGTTCACATGACTAAGTTGCTATGGCGACTGTGAGGCGTTCTTTCGTCAGCATCTGAAATACATCTACACAATCATGATCCTGTTTCTTCAGCATGTAACCACATCTGTTAATAACGTCTTACTTTGATTTACAGTACACCATAATTGAACAATAGATTATTTGTTTATCCAACATTAAAGTAGGACATTAATGGTATTAACAGGTAATAAAGCCAAGTCAACGCTTCCTCGCGTGAGTCTACAGCTAATGCACAAAAACACTAAATACCACTAAAGTACTTTAATATACTGAAGCAACGAATTGACATAAAAAATATCTAAACCAGTATCAGTTCATTAATCAAGAACACCTGAGACAGTGCAGACCCACCCATTTTACAAACATGCCTTCAGATCAGCTCTACTGGCATCAAGAAACTTAAAATATCCAACCATCTTCCAAGTGATTCTCTCCACGTTGCACACAGTTTGAAATTCAAACTATTTTTCTCACTCTCATTCACGGTGGCTAATTTTTTAAGTTATATCCTGTAAGCGCCACACTACAGGACCCATAATCCAATGCATGTTGACGTAGTACGTACATGCTCAGGAACCACGGCAAAATTCAGCCGCAATTAAATCATAAAACTTCCAAGTCACAAAAGTTAATTGTATTTTAGGTTTACTTTAATGACACTACATTAATAAAGCTTTTAAAATATTGATTATTTCTTAGAAAAATAAACCAAATACCAAAAATTCCAGTTAAACCTTCTTGTTTGATAAACTCACTATTGACTTCATGTCACGCTGGTGACGTAGGAGGTGAAGGTGTGGACTCAGATGCAGAGATGACGACACAGGGATGCAGGTTTTTAGACTGATTTAATTCAACACAGTTTATATCCGAATACCTGCCCTGATCAACTTTTAAATACTGGTGTAGAGAAACTGTAGTGTTCAGTGTAGCACTGCATGTCAAAGAAAAAGGGTGCTGTACCAAAGCCACATGTAAGGGCGACACTTGTCAGCTCAAAGGCGACTTTAGAAGCTTACCACTTTTTAAATAAAAATGTAACATTATCCCCAACCAAACCTAGAGCCATGATAAAGAATTTAATTTTACATTTCAACTACAATACAGGCATTATTAACAATAAGAACACAAAAAGCTTACCTTCCCTGGCAAAAGCAGCTGAGGCCTCCAGCACCTCAAGCTTCTCCTCAGCTTCTTCTTTTTGTTTTTTCATTTTTTCTAGCTCTGCAGACAGCAGAATGGCCCTCTGCTCAGCTGCCTTTTTCAGTCGGGTTTGTTTTATGAGGACCTCAAGGGCACCCTTGCAGGCCACCGAGCATTGGTTAAACACTTCCTGCCGGGTCAAGCCTGCATTGACACAGGCATACTGAAAGTACAAGCATCACATGCCATATAGTTGATTAGTTATCTTCATCAAACTATGCTTTTAATGTTATCATACTGTCTGTAAACCTGGTAGCAACATAATTAGAAAAGATCTTTTTTATTAAAACATGAAAATTGTCTCAAACAGTTATATGATCAAATAATTTTGAGCAGTTTTTCTTCTTCTTCAGTGGGAGGGTATGAATACAAATGAGGACGACTGTATATGTCTCTAACAAGGAGTATTTTTCACTGAAGTTAACATCAGCTTGACAAGATGAGCTGTCAGCCAGAGGAGAGCTCGTCTGAACCGCCTCCTCCACGTTTATCATTTAGACACAAAGGAAAATGAAAATTAATAAAATGAAAATTACTGGCACAATTTTGTCATTTTAAAAAATATTTATGTCTTTTTGCGGAAGAATGGGATCAGTAACTAGCTAAACTTGGCATATGTAGTTGCTAGGCAACGGAGGACTGCAGCACTATGGGTAATTCTCGTACGTCTCATTTTACTGACAGTAAGCGCAGTTCGGAGTGTGCAGACTATGAAGAACACTAAGTAGTCTACGTAGTCTTTACACTTGTAAGTGTGCAGACCCTGAATTGAGACACAGTCGTTGGTCTACATGAACCACGTGACCGCGTGTCGGCAAGTTTAAGGAGTGTCATCATTTTAAATGGCGCTGGTCTTTCCTAATATAGGCTACTTTCTTTGCCACCACATAAGATTTAATATGAGAATTAATGAAAAAATATGTATTAAATTCATGGTATGAGAAGAATTGAAAAACAATTTCATTATCAATCCACACATAGCTACGACTTAGTCTTGACAAACACAAACTTCAAAAACATTCTTTTAATGAAAAAATCACTCAGAGACAGCAAACATTCGCCAATAAGAGGTTCCTGGATCCAAACGGTGATCTGGATCACCACCAAAATTGAATCAGTTCTCTATTTTCATGTTTTCAAGAACTAAAATAAATAAATAAAAAAAAATTAAAAAAATAAATAAATAAAAAATAATAAAATGAAATGTCCTGAAAATGATAGTCCTGTGTGTAGCTACTTCATTCGTCAGCCTATTGTCGGTATGTATATCCTTACTGAGAACTGCCACAAGAAAAAGAAATAATCATATAGGACTTTACTTACAGTGGCGAGCTGCAGAGAATCCCGCACCGCTTTAACTTCTGGGTCTGGGCGGGAGGGGAAGCGTTGAGATGGCGCTAGCATCTTTTTCTAGAAATATTTAAAAATTAAGAATACATGATTAACCTCAGTCATGTTCACTGCACATAATGCATAACAATGAAGAGAAATTGATTATATATATATATATATATATATACATATATATATCTTTATACATATATATATATGTATATATATATATATATATATATATATATATATATATATATACACACTTAGATGCCTTCTATGTGTAGTTTATCAATAATATTTCACTCTGCAGAGATGTCTAGTAAGGAAAACAGGTTAAAACTACAGCAAAAAGAGCTGTGTGAGGCGGTTCATAAATATAAGATTCATATTAACACTTAATATTTATCTTCTTCAGCCATTTATACGAAGATTGTTCTGAAAATGACCCTGCACACATGCAGTGATAAAGGATGGAATATACTGATTTAAACTGAACTCTGTAAGACACCGGATTACATTCATTTTTGTGTAAAAAGAGTTGGACTTTAGTAAAAATCCTGCAAATGAAACCTGCTTTATGCCTTCTTGTGTAACTCATTTATTTGGGAAAAAAGAGCAATAAGCTTAAAAAATGAACAAAATAAAAATGTAGAATTTTTCTTTTAATCTGAAATGTTTCTACACAAATGTCCTTTCATTGCAAATTATTTTTGAGTTGAAAACATCACCTAGTAACAGCATCGTCGCGATGGGGTGGGGCTAATAGAATGGAATTCCTTTGATAGACTAGTCTCCTAGCAGCAGAGGGACCATTCTTTCAGTCCTTTGATCTCAGTGATGTCATAAAAACAGGTTATAAGAGTCACAACGTTGAGACATTCTGTCATTTTACAGATACAAGCAGAAGAATCAGCGCATATGTTTGTTAAAATTGAACCACGTATTGAAAACGCGACTTTTATTTAACACGTCTTTACGCAACGAAAATGAACAACACCATGGATAGAACAAGCAGTTTACCAACCAAACACACGCCTAAGGCCAATTTAATGGATTTGATTCAACCGGTGGTTGAATCCTGTTTTGGTCAGCTGAACCGGACTCAATGCGCAAACTGGTATCAGGAAACCCAGATGAGGAGAGCAACATTATTTTAAAAGGTCTGATGTTTGAAATAGTGACAATTGTCACAAATTTAGTCAAAGAGAAGATTCACGCACAATGTCAAATATCCAAGGAGGATGTTTTGGCCACAGTAGGTGACGCTGTTCCCAAGACTTTTGCAAAAGTTTTGAAAATCAAAGAAGACATCGAACTGGAGAAATCTGACTCTCTGACAAGTTTAATTGTGGAAGACGTGACAGAGTGAATTCTGACAGTGAAAAGTCCAACTCTCCCATCAAAAATGTTGATGGAATGGTCTCAAACACATGCATAATGCTGAGAAAGTTGTTTCAAGCCATTGGCAAACTAAAAAAGAAATCCAAACTCCCTGAACTGAAACGGTGGACGACATGGAGGCAAAGTCCACAGAAACCGAAGCTCACGTTAAAAGTTCAGACGTGGAGAAATCACCTGTGGACAGATCATCTCAATCTGGACAGATTCAAGACCTTTCAGATGTCAAAAATCTGGGAGAGAGACGTGCTTCCCTCTCAAAATCTACACGTAAGCAAAAAAGAGATGTTAAAAAACAAGCTGAGGAGGACTCATCACTCAGATCTGTTGAGTCCAGAGAAGTCCCACATATGGAGTCCCAGAGTCCTCTAAAACAGGACTGTGTTCCAAAAGCCGATTTCATCCAGTAAGATCAGGCGCCACAAGAAACAGTCCCCAAAAAGGCATGCAAAGAGATTTTCAATCTCATGTTTTAAAGATGAAGAATCTTCCTTGCCTGGAATATCCAAAACAATTCCCGATGTGGAGTCTCTACGTCTTCTGAAGAAGAAGCCTGAAGCTGTAACCAAGCGAGAACAGGCAATGCAGTACCCTTCTCCAGACTTGACACCATTTTTCAAGTTGTTAGCAGCTCCTGACAAATCTGAAGAGAGACATGAGGACCAACAACACAAAGAATGGGCCAAAATGTTGGTGAAAACACTCGTGGAAAATTTAATTTTGCGCATCTTCAGAAAGGCACAGATGGCATGTTCCCAGTATGACTCTGATGCTTTCAAACGGCGTCTCTGTAAGCGTCAACATTCCCCTTGTCAATCTTACAAAACTGGAAAGGGACATCTACAAGGACCTCTGTAAATATTTTTCCATTCCACAATTAATTGCTGAGAAATGTCTTCTGAACAGAGACCGATTTACAGATGAGGTTATTGTCAGCTCATTTAAAAAACACATCTCAAAGAAGCCTGCGTCCAGGTTCAGCCAGTTCATCAACAAATTTAAAAGTGAATCTCCAGAGAGCCCCGATGTTTTGAACTCACCGGATGAAGACCAGATCTCAGTCTGAATCCTCCAGTTCAGAGACAGACTTGGATGTCATATGTGAACAAGAGAGATTGAAAAGACAAGAAAATGTGAGTTTTATGTTGACAAAATGACTATTTCCATAATTTCTCGTCTCTTTACAAATTCTAATTTACCGTGTTCCAAGAAGAACTACGAAGACCTGTACGAGCGTCTGTACGATAAAATGTGGGCAGAAGTTGAAAAGGTAGACTTCAAAATTTCACCATGGAAGTTTAAAAATCTAGACAAAAAGATATATAAAGGGGCGTACGAACGTATCATGAACCCACATGGTATGATGGTGGGTTTCAGTAATTTAGAGCAGCCAATATCGGATGAAATTTTTCTTGAAGTTTTTAAAGAGGAAATAACTGGAAGACCAGGAAAGCAGCAAAAGTTTGCTTCATCTGTGTGGTGTTGCATCACAAAACTGTTTATATGTCACAAGAAGGTTCATGTTGTTTGAAAACTATTCTAAAGTGAAATATACATATGTATAAATGTACATCAGATGCCCTTCCTGACTCAAACCTCTGCATTTAGCAGTACCGTAGGGAAGCAGGACTTAAACCACCGGCCGTCATGTCAAAAGACAAGCGGCTCTACCACCTGAACCACTGCCACAACTAGCAATCAAAATACACATAAACAAAAAGAAAATAATACACGTAAACAAAAGCAAAAAAAAAAAAAAAAAAAGCACAAACAAAAAATATATAAATACACAAAACAAACATTAAAATCAATAAACACAACATATACACATGAAACCCTAAAAATCAATAAACGAAATGTACAAATAAATTTAAAAAAATCTAAGAACAAACACACAAAGACACAAAAAACATGTAAATATGCTAAATATAAAAATACAAATGGTGAAGACTCAATTTAAAAAATGTATACAATTAAATAGAAAGTTTGCGATTAATCTCAAAAAACTCAATTTTAATTTTGACAAAATATGCCAAAAAAAAAAGCTTTTTTTTTATTTTATTTTATTTTTTTTTATTTAAATGGATTTTGGTGCACAACTGAATCAAAACACAGACATTCATTATGAGTACAAATACTGATAGCATTGAGGCACACATTACCACTGTTTTGGGTTTACTCCGCTTTTGTTCTACTCTTTCTGTCACGAATTCCGATGTCTGACTACATCTTCGATTCCACCCCCATAATATATAAAAGTTATATCAACATACAAATAAGAACATTTTTACACTTAAAAACACATGCACATATCTCAACCCTTTCCTGACCAGTAATGTGTAAATAAAAACTAATAACTTCACGATTTTGTCATCTGTAACTGGCTTGCGTCTTTATGGGGACTAGTGTAGTTTGACTTCTGCTGTACAAAAGTCTGACGCCGTTTGTGTACTTCATAAAGAAATGCAACTTTTCATCCGATTTAAATAAATAAGACTCAGTTGACATGAGCCATAAACCAGCTCAGTCTTTCACCTTCAAAGTTTAAACGGATCACAAAATATTAACCTTTTACTTTATGAAAGAAAATTCTCATATTCTTTATGTCATCGACACAATCACAGATTACGTTTTCAGAAAAATCTGATATCGGTCCAAAATCCTCTCCACTTCCTCTAAAGTCCTCTTAAACATATGTTAAGTTATATATCAAAACTTAGGAAATCAAGTGTGCTACAAAACTGTAGCCAACTTGAAAATCCGATTTGCTGCAGTGCTCCACATGGGAGACTCAGCATCCAGCTTAATTCATAGCTTAGTTCCCCAGGACTAGTCCAGGGACAGGCACACTCCAGACCAGGGTCCAGAACTCCAGGCCTGGGTGCTAGATCCCAGACTTGTGTCCAGACCCAGGCATATGTACCGATGTCGATACTCATGTCAAGACCTCCAGGACCGTGTCCAGACCTTCATTCATAGGTCCAGTCCTCCAGTTTTACGCCAGATGCCTAAAACATGTGCCAATTAGGTTGCGATGATTTGCTGTGGCGGCCCCTTCAGAGGGACACGCCAAAAGGGAAACATGTACTTAGGTTGTTAATTGTTGCATTTTTATGTTGTTTGTGTACAGTTTTCCAACAATGGATCCTGACCTCCATACCCATGTTCAGACCTTCAAGCCTGTGTCAAGACCTCCATGTCAAGGTCCAGACATCTTTGCCTGGTTCAAGACTTCCATGCCGAGATACAGACCTTCAGGTCTAAAGTAGGGCTGGGCGATATATCAAATATACTCGAAATATCATGGTTAGTCATATAGAAAATGTCTATATTTGTCATATTCGAGTTGCCCTGTTGTCACGTAGTTGTTTTTAGCTGTGGGTGGGCTTTTGCCACTCCTCCTTCACTGTCAGCACCGCTTTGCACAGAGAGTTAAAGCAAACGCACAGAATTATGTACATAACGTGAGCTACGTGCTACATCATGAGAGGCAGCGTGGTGTAGCAGCTTTTCTAGCAGAGAACTCCGGTAGCAGTAGCAGCGCGAGTTACAAAAAATGGAGGGAGAATTTGTTCCAAAGAAAAATAGTACAGGATCCATCATCTGGCAGTGGTTTGGATACCGGAGAGAGGATGTTGGCCAAACAACTGTAAGTATGTCGCAAAAATGTCGCCACAAAAGGTAGTAGTACCACAAATTTAAAATGACATGTTTGTGCCATGCTTTAACTGTTAAATAAATACGGTTTTGATGAATTTGCTTAGTTACAATATCATCCTTTTTTTGGCATGAATTTTTAAAATCAGCATAGCTTCATGCAGTATGAACAATTATGTTTTAATGTAGACACAAAATCATCTCACTGATGTGATTGTATGCACCAAAGCATGGCCGTAAGAAACAGATATGGATGAAAAATGCCATTTTGAGGTTACTCCAAATGCATAAAGCTGGTGCCAACATGACATAGATCAAGCAGTGACATCACACACATGTTTATGACATTTGAAATGTGTTCCAAATATTACACCTAAAGATCAAAGAGTGACATCATAAATGAAATGTTCTCCAAATGTCCTACATTCACATATAAGTGTAAAAGCTGAGAGCACCTGGTATTCCCAGGTGGTTACTCCAGATTTTGTGCGTACGTCTGGGTCAGAGTTGTTGTGGAGGTAGGAACTTTTTACCGTCAGATTGTGTTTTTATGAATCCAAAAAGTTGACTATAATTGGTTTAGGCTGGTTTTTTGCATTCGACAGTTTGCAAATGAGACCCAAGGTCCGGACCATGCTTAGTTTGCAAGATCAGAAAAGATCGGGCGTGTTAAGGTTGGTATGGCCGTAAGCAGCATACATGAATGCAAATTGCCTCTTTGTTGTTGCTCCAAATGCAAGAAGCTGGCGCCAAGATGACACAGATCAAGCAGTGACATCCCACACATGTTTATGACATTTGAAATGGGCTCCAAATATTACACAGAAAGATCAAAGAGTGACATGTCAAAGAGTGACATCATGAATGGAAAGTTCACCAAAATGGACCAAACTCATACAGGAAGACAGAGACCCATAGCAGAGTCCAAGTGCCAAGTTTAGGGTCTGTAGAATAAACAGGAACCAGATGGGAGTGAGGTAAGAGAAAGGGTTGATTTCTGTCCACTTCTAATCCCTATACACTGGGGGCCAGAGAAGCCTTGTGGACAGTGGCTATTTCTCAGTCATGGATTGTCCTAGGATGCTGAAACTCACAGGGCAGACTCAGTGGAGCTCTGTGGGGTTGCCCTGTGATCCCAGCAACGTAGGACCTACCCTGATTGAGAAAAAGTCTCTGTCCACAAGGCATCCCCAGGCTCCAATGCTTAGGGATTGGAAGTGGATGGAAATGGACTATTACCCTTCCCCTTCTCCCACCATGTCCCCCTTTGGTCTAGAAGGCTTAAACTTTCAATTTAAAACTATTTAAGGACCCAGGACACATTGGTAAAGTGTGGCAAAGTTTGGAGAAAATTTCATTTTTAGGGGACATCCTCCAAGTCCTATGCCCAGGAACAGTGCACCTTTCCTGGGAAAGTGTGAGGGGTTGGTCCTAGAGCCTTCCATGGGGGTCTGACAACATTTTTACCCAAAAATGAGGCTTCCAATGGGGGGTTATGCATAGGTCCAGGGGGGGTCTCGGACCTGTAGCTAGCCCGCCTGAGAGCACTTTTCTTGTGGTCTCGGACTTCCAGAGATGTCCCTGGAGGTCCTTTTTTTTTTTTTTTTTTTTACTGTTTCTGATTTTGCCCAAACTTTAGCCATGTCATGCCTGTCCCATATGAAGCACCCTGTCCCATTTTAGGGCCTGTGGGACAAACAGGGACAAAAGTAAGGGTATGTGTCTAAAAGCGTCCACTAGCAATCCCTTACCATTATGGTCCAGGGACACTTTGTGGACAGTGGCCATTTCTCAGTCATACGTTGTCCAAGCAGGCTGAAACTCACAGGGCAGACTCAGTGGAGCTATAGCAGCTGGCCCTGTGAATCCCAGCAACATATGACTAACTGTGATCCAGAAATAGCCACTGTCCACATGGCATCCCTGGGTCCCCATTAATAGGGATTGGAACTGGACACCAATGGACAATTACCCATACCATTGTCCCATTTGCTCTCCCTTGGTCCAGGAAGGCTGAAATTCACACAGGACACCGAATTTCGGATGCAGACAGTGTGGACCAAAGTTACAAGGAAATCAGACCAACTTGAAAATTTGGCCAAATGTGGAATTCTTAAGATCTTCCAGGGAATCACAAATGGAATCATGTAAATACTTCAAGTTTGCTGTGACAAAGGCTAATTGCAATTGCAAATTTACAATGGAGCCAACAAGTTAAACCTTGTTGTCATTACTGAACGTATCACTTAGGGTCGGGCTGGGACACCAACGTGGAACATCTTTCAAGTGAAGCAAAGTGGGTATCGAATGGTCGGCCGCAAGCTCCTCATTCTCAGATTATACTTCTTAAGTGCCTGAATGCTGACAACTGTTGGCCGTATGCCGAAGAAACCTTTGTGTTACTCAAACTAGCCATTCTGGAGGAAAAAGAGACACAGAAAAGAAAGGCGTGTCTAAGCTACTAAAGTTACAGTATTTGCAAAACAATATAAAGTACTGAAAAAATACAACAAGACATAAGTAGGATAGTGACAATATTCAAAAACAGACAAAAAAATGAAAAATAAAAGTAAAAAAAGTAAATGAATTAATAAAATAACAATTACAATACCAACCGTTATTAAACATACCTACAGAGAGTCATCAGCAACATTTGGCAGAAAGCAGATGGGAAGATGAGCGCTTTGTGGGCGTGCACTTGTGAGTGTTCAACCTGTGATCATGCAATCAAAGATCAGATGAGTGCTTGTAGGGGAGCACGACCACGACCCGAGGTGTAGGGGAGGAAGCCAAGGCCCCCAGGGCCTGGCAAGCCCACCGCGCATAGAGCCCGGGCAGGCAAAGCAGAGAGAGCCTCCGTCCCCCGAGCCCAGAGCAGTGGAAGCCCCCAAGCAGGCGCCACCTGGCGCGACGAGGCAGGGGCACCGGGTAGCACAGGGTGATGGCAAGCTGGCCCGGCGGGCGCCGGGTGCTAAAGCGCGGACCGCATAGAGATGGAAGTGTGGAGTCTTTGCCTGGTTTTAACAGTACAATTATGCTGGCAGAATTCATGTTTTGGGGTAAGTACCCATTTTCCTTTATTTGTGTCACCATTTTGAAAAACGTAGGGGGCAGTGTTGTCCAGAGTACTTGATAGAACTCTGCTGGGAAGCCATCCAGTCCTGGGGCTTTTTTACATGGCATATGTTTGAGGGCTTCATGTAGCTCTACTGCTGTAAGGGGGGAATCTAAGGCTGCAACGTGTTCCTGCTGTAGTCCTGGGAGGTCTATATTATTAAGAAACTGATTTATGTCATTATCTGATGGATCTAATTGGGATGGATACAGATTTTTATAGAAGTCTCTAAAAATGCTATTTATTGTGTCAGGGTTATGTAAGATATTACCTGCTGGATCTTTAACAGATTAAATAGTTGCTCTTTCTTTGTTTGTTTTTAGTTGACTGGCTAAAAAATGTCCAGATTTGTAGCTGTGTTCAAACCTCTCCAAGCGTAACCTTTGCACCAGAAACTCCGTTCTTTCATTGATTATTTTGTTTAATTCAAGTTTCGCTTTCCTAATTTGATTCAACGTTTGTTCATTTTGTAAAGCACTGTAGGCATCCTCTAATGATTTAATTCTTAATTCTAGTTCTGATATTTTTGAGTTATCCTTCTTTTTTTTATATGATGCAAAAGAGATAATTTTTCCTCTCATTACCGCCTTACCTGCTTCCCACAGAACACATGCTGAAACTCCTGGTTTATCATTATTTTCTAGGTAAACAGCCCATTCTTTTGTGAAATAGCTGATAAAGTCAGGGTCTTTAAGCAGTGTTGTATTGAATCTCCAGCTTTTAGCAGGTGGTGTGATTCTCGTATTTCTTACAGTGAAGGAAACTGGTGCATGATCGCTGACTGTAATGGGGTGGATCTGGGTTTCTGAAATCATACACACCAATGAGCTGCTAACCAGGAAATAATCCAGCCTAGAATATGAGTGGTGAACTGAGGAAAAAAAAAGTGTATTCCTTGATATTAGGATGAAAAGACCGCCATATATCGCAAAGACCGAGTTCTTCCATATATTGTTTAACAGTGTTTGTAGACTGCCAGTTTCTATTGTTTTCTGAATTATTCATCCTGTCTACGGGACCCATTACCAAATTAAAATCTCCTCCTATGATAAGGGTGCTGTCTGAGTGTTCTGAGACAGTTTTAAAAAAGGAATGAAAGAAGGAGGAATCATCCACATTTGGCCCATATATATTAGCTAAACATAACTTCATATTTTGAATAGTTAATGTCACTATAATATATCTTCCCTCTGGATCTGTGGTTCTGTTGGTTTCTGTGAATGTCACTTTTCTATTTATCAAAATGGCAACCCCTCTCTGTCTGGAGTTATAGCAGGCGGAGTAAACATGAGGAATTGTGATGTAGAGAGAGCGTCCACTGAAGTATTTGTCATATGAATCTCCTGTAAGAACACAATGTCTGCCTGTAGATCATTTAGCCTGTTAAAGATTTTTAGTCTCTTCTCTCTGGTCCCAGCTCCGTGAATATTCCACGTGATAAACTTAAGTACTGTCATGCTTGTGGTGACAGGGTAGGTGTTAGATGCTTCCACTTGATGTGAATAAGTGTGTGCGCAGGTGTAAGTATGTATGCCTTGTGTTGTGTGACTGTATTGAATGTTACTAAATATGTTTGAAATAAAAACAGTGAGAGTGTTGGGTTATGTATGTAAGTGTTATCAAATGAACTGTGATTAAATCCCAGTGAGACTTATTAGCCTTAGTATCACCAGTGCAAAGCGTGTAGAGTGTGGATACATATCTGAGGTTAGTAGAGCCAGGGAGTGGTGTTATGGTTACGATGTAGCTGGCCATTGACATAGAGCTTGTCCACCGAGATGACCGCGGGAATTTCCTCCTGATGGGGAACAAGGTCTTACGACGCTCCAGGATCTCTCTGGGGAACTGATCGCTCATGCTGATATGAGTCCCACGGAGCTGTCTCCCACAGCGCTTCACCTCTTCTTTTTCTTTGTGTAGCACGAATTTAGCAACTATTGGTCCTGGTCTGCCCTACGATGTTTTCCTTCCCATGCGATGAACACAGGAAAAGGAGATGGCTTTTACCTTTTCCTCTGGAAGCTTAAGGTGGGATCGGATGAATTCTTTCATGTTTACCTCTGCATCTTCCTTTGGCTGCTCAGGGAGCCCTGAAATAACTAAGTTATCTCTCATGCTACGGGCCTGGATATCTAAGACTAATTCTTTTCATTTTTATTTTCCTCCGTTAGTCGGCATACTCCATCCGTGAGAGTCTTAACAGAGTCTCTAAGCGCGTTGTTCTCCGTAGCTAAAGCTTCTACCTGCTGCTGGCTGTATTCTAGACTGTGCTTTAACGACTGGAACTCCCGGTGTAGAACTTCCAGCAGGGAAAGCCTGGCGTCTAGGCTGGACAACTTCCCGTCGATGGAGATTAGGATATTCGTTGTAACACTACCTGTTGGAGAACCTGGCAAGGTTACTTCGGGGGAATCCGCTGTGCGAACTCTTTTGGAGGTGTAACCGGTTTTGGACGCCGTCGCCGCGGTGTTGCTGGTTTTCCCCATTACAATCCGCTGGAAGCTTTATTCGATTACCTCTATCAGACTGGTGAGTTCTTCTTCGTTGTTATCCAGAGTGACCGGGTTGGTGTGATTGGAGTTTTTAATTGTTTTAAATTATTCGTTTAATTTCTTACTGTTAGCCTGGTAATAAAGGTTTTGTTTACTTCAGTAGCGTGCCATGTTGATCCTGCCAAATCTCGCCGAGTCTTGCGTTAGTGCATTCTCTCTCAACTTAGCGCCTTCTCTCTTAGGGTCGGCTGGGACACCAACGTGGAACATCTACTATACCACCAATGCCTGCAAAGAAAGCTGCTGAGGGCGACATAGGCCTGCACTTAATGTCGTCTTGTAAAGAGTCCTGAAAATCCAAAACCACATTGCTGCAATCGTGCTTTTTACTATGTGCAGCAATATGTGTACTCACATGGAAATTGCACAACCCAGCCCTTAAGGACCAAGCCCACAGCAAACAGTGACAGCAGACCCAGCGATTATCAAGCGAGATGCAAGGAACACCCTGGAAAGACCAATTACCCCCAGCTGCAGGCTGGAAAATGGGGCAGGGCTGGATACTGGGCGGGGTTGGATGTCAAATGGGCGTCGTTGGCTGTCAAATGGGCATGGTTAGATGGCTGATGGGTGTGGTTATAGGTTTAGGGTTAGGGAGAAAGGGTTAAGATTTAAAACGTTGATGGCTGCCAGTCCATCACAGAGCGTCTGTCGATAATCTGTTGGCCGAAATTCTCCACCGACATTTTATTGCAGAAAGAGCCTTTGGGATGCTACTCCTTGATGGTCTAGTTTCTAGGATTTTGCACTTTCACTGCCAAATTCGCAAGGGCAGACTTGGATGTCAAATGGGCATGGTTGGATGTCAAATGGGCACAGTTAAATGCGCGATGGGTGTGCTTTTAGAGTTAGAGAGAAAGGGTTAGGGTTTAAAATGTTGAGTGCTGCAAGAGCCTTTGGGATGCTACTCCCTGATGGTCTAGTTGCTAGGATTTGGCACTTTCACCACCAAATTAGCAAGGGCAGACTTGGATGTCATATGGGCGTGGTTGGATGTCAAATGGGCAGAGTTAAATGCGTGATGGGTGTGCTTTTAGGGTTAGGGAGAAAGGGATAGGGTTTAAAATGTTGATTGCTGCAAGGGCCTTTGGGATGCTATTCCCTGGTGGTCTAGTGGCTAGGATTTGGCACTTTCACTGCCAAATAAGCAAGGGCAGAGTAGCTTGTCAAATGGGCGTGGTTGGATGTCAAATGGGCACTGTTAAATGCTTCATGGGTGTGCTTTTAGGGTTGGGGGGAAAGGGTGAGGGCTTAAAATGTTGATTGTTTCCAGAGTCTTTGGGAAGCTACTCCCTGATGGTCTAGTTTCTAGGATTTAGCACTTTCACCGCCAAATTAGCAAGGGCAGACTTGGATGTCAAATGGGCGTGGTTGGATGTCAAATGGGCACAGTTAAATGCGTGATGGGTGTGCTTTTAGCGTTAGGGTTAGGGAGAAAGGGTTAGGGTTTAAAATGTTGATGAGTCTAGGATTTGGCACTCTCAGCATTAAATTAGCAAGGGCAGACTTGGATGTCACATTGGCGTGGTTGGATGTCAAATGGGAAAAGTTAAATGCGTGATGGGTGTGCTATTAGCGTTAGGCTTAGGGAGAAAGTGTTAGGGTTTAAAATGTTGATTGCTGCAAGAGCCTTTGGGATGCTACTGCCTGGTGGTCTAGTGGCTAGGATTTGGCACTTTCACTGCCAAATTCGCAAGGGCAGACTAGCATGTCAAATGGGCGTGGTTGGATGTCAAATGGGCACAGTTAAATGGGTGATGGGTGTGCTATTAGGGTTAGGGTTAGGGAGAGATGGGTTAGGGTTTAAAATGTTGATTGCTGCAAGAGCCTTTGGGATGCTACTCCCTGGTGGTCTAGTGGCTAGGATTTGGCACTTTCACTGCCAAATTCGCAAGGGCAGACTAGCATGTCAAATGGGTGTGGTTGGATGTCAAATGGGCACAGTTAAATGCCTCCTGGGTGTGATTTTAGGGTTGGGGAGAAAGTGTTAGGGTTTAAAATGTTGATTGCTGCAAGAGCCTTTGGGATGGTACTCCCTGATGGTCTAGTGGCTAGGATTTGGCACTTTCACCACCAAATTAGCAAGGGCAGACTTGGATGTCATATTGGCATGGTTGGATGTCGAATGGGCACAGTGAAATGGGTGATGGGTGTGCTTTTAGGGTTGGGGAGAAAGGGCTAGGGCTTAAAATGTTGATTGCTGCCAGAGCCTTTGGGAAGCTACTCCCTGATGGTCTAGTTGCTAGGATTTGGCACTTTCACCACCAAATTAGCAAGGGCAGACTTGGATGTCAAATGGGCGTGGCTGGATGTCAAATGGGCACAGTTAAATGCCTCATGGGTGTGCTTTTAGGGTTGGGGTTAGGGAGAAAGGGATAGGGTTTAAAATGTTGATTGCTGCAAGAGCCTTTGGGATGCTACTCCCTGATGGTCTAGTTGCTAGGATTTGGCACTTTCACCACCAAATTAGAAAGGGCAGACTTGAATGTCACATTGGCGTGGTTAGATGTCAAATGGGCACAGTTAAATGGGTGATGGCTATGCTTTTAGGGTATGGGTTAGGGAGAAAGGGTTCGTGTTTAAAATGCTGATTGCTGCCAGAGCCTTTTGGGAAGCTACTCCCTGATGGTGTAGTGGCTAGGATTTGGTGTTTTCACCGCCATGGCCGGGGTTCAATTTCCAGTCAGGGAAGTTTGTCTTGTCTTCCTTTTACACTTGGGCAATTTTATTCCTGCATTCCCTGAAAAGAGCACATTTATCCACCATGTTCAGGCCATCTTTGTTTGGCTTTGCCTTTCTTCTTCCAGAGAGAATTAACCTGACATCATTCACATGCTAGCATCTGTGGCATATAGTCAATCCAAAGCACTGTGTATCTTAACATCTGGCCAATTGGAGCTTTAACCCCATGACTAAAACCCCCTCGCTAAGAGCTGAAAACGACTCCCTGATGGTCTAGTGGTTAGGATTCGGCGTTCTTACTGCCGCGGCCTGGGTTCCATTCCTGGTCAGGGAATCTGATGGCTGCAGCAACTGTTGAGCATACATGACCAGGTTTCCTTTTGCTGCTTTCCAGCACCATGACAAATGCGGAATTCTTAAGATCTTCCAGGGAATCACAAATGGAATCATGTAAACACTTCAAGATTGCTGTGACAAAGGCTAATTGCAAATGCAAATTTACATTGGAGCCAACAAGTTAAACCTTGTTGTCATTACTGAATGCATCACTTAGGGTCGGGCTGGGACACCAACGTGGAACATCTTTCAAGTGAAGCAAAGTGGGTATCGAATGGTCGGCCGCACGCTCCTCATTCTCAGATTTTCCTTCTTAAGTGCCTGAATGCTGACACGTGTTGGCCGTATGCCAAAGAAACGTTAGTGTTAACCAAACTAGCCATTCCATTTTCCCTTCGTTGCATGGACAGAAGCGGGGCCAAACAATGTCCTGAAGGTGTCAGAGAATGTACACAAATTGACTGCGAGCATTAAGCTGAAAGACAGCTTTAGCCCCATTTCACATTAGGAGGATTCTAAATACACGCTGCATTGGCCGGGAATCGAACCCGGGTCAACTGCTTGGGAAGCAGCTATGCTCTCCACTATACCACCAATGCCTGCAAAGAAAGCTGCTGAGGGAGACATAGGCCTGCACTTAATGTCGTCTTGTGCAGAGTCGTGAAAATCCAATTTGCTGCAATGGTGCTTTTTACTATGTGCAGCAAAGTGTGTACTCACATGGAAATTGCACAACCCAGCCCTTAAGGACCAAGCCCACAGCAAACAGTGACAGCAGACCCAGCGATCATCAAGCGAGATGCAGGGAACACCCTGGAAAGACCAAT
Source organism: Telmatherina bonti (assembly GCF_933228915.1). Lineage (NCBI taxonomy): Eukaryota > Metazoa > Chordata > Actinopteri > Atheriniformes > Telmatherinidae > Telmatherina > Telmatherina bonti. The sequence continues at coordinate 6,856,646 of NC_136633.1, forward strand.
TACCCCCAGCTGCAGGCTGGAAAATGGGGCGGGGCTGGATATTGGGCAGGGTTGGATGTCAAATGGGCGTGGTTAGATGGCTGATGGGTGTGGTTATAGGTTTGGGGTTAGGGAGAAAGGGTTAAGGTTTAAAACGTTGATGGCTGCCAGTCCATCACAGAGCATCTGTCGATAATCTGTTGGCCGAAATTCTCCACCGACATTTTATTGCTGCAAGAGCCTTTGGGATGCTACTCCCTGATGGTCTAGTGGCTAGGATTTGGCACTTTCACCACCAAATTAGCAAGGGCAGACTTGGATGTCACATTGGCATGGTTGGATGTCAAAAGGGCACAGTTAAATGGGTGATGGGTATGCTTTTAGGGTTCGGGTTAGGGAGAAAGGGTTAGGGTTTAAAATGCTGATTGCTGCAAGAGCCTTTGGGAAGCTACTCCATGATGGTCTAGTGGCTAGGATTTGGCACTTTCACCACCAAATTAGCAAGGGCAGACTTGGATCTCACATTGGCGTGGTTGGATGTCAAAAGGGCACAGTTAAATGGGTGATGGGTATGCTTTTAGGGTTCAGGTTAGGGAGAAAGGGTTAGGGTTTAAAATGCTGATTGCTGCAAGAGCCTTTGGGAAGCTACTCCCTGATGGCCTAGTGGCTTGGATTTGGCACTTTCACCACCAAATTAGCAAGGGCAGACTTGGATGTCAAATGGGCACAGTTTAATGGGTGATGGGTGTGCTTTTAGGGTTGGGGAGAAAGGGTTAGGGTTTAAAATGTTGATTGCTGCAAGAGCCTTTGGGATGGTACTCCCTGATGGTCTCGTTGCTAGGATTTGGCACTTTCACAACCAAATTAGCAAGGGCAGACTTGGATGTCAAATGGGCGTGGCTGGATGTCAAATTGGCACAGTTAAATGTCTCATGGGTGTGCTTTTAGGGTTGGGGTTAGGGAGAAAGGGATAGGGTTTAAAATGTTGATTGCTGCAAGAGCCTTTGGGATCTTACTCCCTGATGGTGTAGTGGCTAGGATTGGCAGTTTAACCACCAAATTAGCAAGGGCAGACTTGGATGTCAAATGGGCGTGATTGGATGTCGAATGGGCAAAGTTAAATGGGTGATGGGTGTGCTTTTAGGGTTAGGGAGAGATTGGTAAGGGTTTAAAATGTTGATTGCTGCAAGAGCCTTTTGGATGCTAATCGCTGATGGTAGGGAATGGGCCTACTTTTGGACGTTGTACATTGTACGAAAACTCGTGACGCTGTCAATGTCGCGAAGAAAATCGTCCGTTGGCAAGCCTTTTGGCTGTCCACGAAGCCGCCCCGTGGACGGCGTCGTGCCGGCGGAACTGAACGAATGCTGCTCTCGCTCAGCAGTGGACACGAAGAGACCTTTCCGTCCACTTCAGGTCCTTCCAATGGGTTCCGGGGGCCCGGTTTCCTTACCCCATCCACTTCGAGGCCTTTTACTCCACGGGGAGGCCTGACGCCGGAAATGCCCCCAACCGCGCACAGAGCCCCAAACTCACCAGCGGGGGCCCTTTTTTCTCCGCGTGCTCGAAAAGGGCCCCCGACACCACCCGCGAACCTCCTGCCTGGGATGCACCCGCCACGCCGCCGGCGGATCCATTGGAAGAACTTTTGCCAAAACGTGCCCCGAGGGCCCCGGGGATCCCGCGAGCGCGCAGCCCCTTCCGCGGAGGTGCGCCCCTTCGCTTTTGGACCCTCCGGCCCCCACCAGGCTCCCTCGGGAGAGCGGTAAGGGAAGTACCATTTGGGGGGATGACGGACGATCGTCCACCGTCAGTCACCTTCCCCATTGTGAGCCGAAACGGACAAGTGTCCGTTTGCAATCCCTTTGCATGGGAACCCTTTCCTCCCTCCCGCAGGGTCCCTGCGCGCTGATATCCGGAGGAGGGTGCCTGAGGGGCCCGGGGAATGATCCCCTCCGATGCTGAGCCGTTTCGACAAACTTTGATTATCGGCCCCGTGGGGGGAAAAGGCTGTGGCAGGTCTTGCGGTTTGGCAGGGCGCCAAAAATTCGACGTCGTCCGATCCCGGCCAAACTCAGGACGGCGGCAGGGTGCATCCGGGCGGGGTGGGGGTTCGATTCTGGGCCCTCCGCGGGCACCGGGGGCCGGGTCGCAGCCCGTCCAAATCGGGACCACGGGCCCATGTAAAGGGATTGCCAACGGACGCTTCGTCCCACTTCCAATCCCTTTTAACTAGGGTTAACTTCTTGACCCCGACCGCCGACCGGGCCCCGCGGCACTTGCCCACAGTTCCCGGATGGGCCCGAAATTGCACCGGGCAGTCGGGGGCACCCGAGGAGCGACCTCCCATCGCCTGATTTCGGCCGCGAGGCTCCTGAACAGAAGTAGCTCCTTGAGGGCTCCCAGCTTTCCCAGGAACGGCGAGAACCGGGTTTTGGCCTGGTTTTGGGGTTTTTTGGGGAAACCGCGGGCTTCCAATCCCTTAACATGGGATTTTGCCTTACCAAAACGCCCCATGTTTTTGGCATGGCAAATGGACGGCCTCCCGTGGGGCCCCCGTCGGAGCTGGGGGTCCCCGCTTCCGGTAGCCGTCGCCACACGGCCCCCAGAATGACATATCACCCGCCGCTCAGAAAAAAATTCTCCCCAAAAGGACCAACTTTTGTACGAGGCTCTTTCACGAGTACGTCCGAACCCCCTCCCGATCGTTAGATTAGGGTTTGGGGACAAAAATTTTCCGGGGCCCTCTGGGCCCCAGGGCATGCCCAGGAAGGTTCTTCTGTCCAAAAGGCGCGCCCGCAAAAAGTCTGCCCTCTCAGCGACGCTTCTGGGGCGCGCGGGAGGGTTTGCACCCCTTTAATAGAGAAGGGTTTGAAGCGGACAATTGTTCCCATTCACTTCCATCTATCCGTCTATGTAATTTGTTATTTCATGTTTTGTTGTATTTTGTTGTTTTGTTTTTTTGTTGGATTTTGTTTTGTTGTTGGATTTTGTTATTTTGTTGTATTTTGTTGTGTTTTGATGTTGGATTTTGTTATTTTGTTATTTTATTGTTGTGTTTTGTTACAAAACCAGACTTCTATAGACCTAGACCAAGACTCAAGAGAAAACCAGACTTATATAGACCTGGACCAAGACTGAAGAGAAAACCAGACTTATACAGACCTGGACCAGGACTAAAGGGAAAACCAGACTATTTTGATATTTTTTATATTTTGTTGTATTTTGTTATGTTGTTGTAGTATTTTATTATTTTGTTATTTTGTTGTAATTTGTTATTTTATGTTGTGTTGTATTTTGTTATTTTGTTGTATTTTGTTATTTTGTGATTTTGTTGTTTTTTGTTGTATTTTGTTATTTTGTTGTGTTTTGTTATTTTGTTGTTGTATTTTGTTATTCTGTTATTTTGTTGCGTTGTATTTTGTTTTTTTTGTTGTTGTATTTTTTTATTTTGTTATTTTGTTGTAATTTGTTATTTCATGTTTTGTTGTATTTTGTTGTTTTTTTTGTTGGATTTTGTTTTGTTGTTGGATTTTGTTATTTTGTGTTTTGATGTTGGATTTTGTTATTTTGTTATTTTGTTGTTGTGTTTTGTTACAAAACCAGAGAAAACCAGACTTATATAGACCTGGACCAGGACTAAAGGGAAAACCAGACTATTTTGATATTTTGATATTTTGTTGTATTTTGTTATTTTGTTATGTTGTTGTTGTATTTTATTATTTTGTTATTTAGTTGTAATTTGTTATTTTATGTTGTGTTGTATTTTGTTATTTTGTTGCATTTTGTTATTTTGTGATTTTGTTGTTTTTTGTTGTATTTTGTTATTTTGTTGTGTTTTGTTATTTTGTTGTATTTTTTTGTGTTTTGTTGTATTTTGTTGCTGTATTTTGTTGTTTTGTTTGTTTTGTGTTTTGTTCTATTTTGTTATTTTGTTGTATTTTATTTATTTTGTTATTTTGTTGTATTTTGTTATTTTATTTTGTTGTATTGTTTTGTGTTTTGTTGTATTTTGTTGCTGTATTTTGTTGTTTTTCTTTGTTTTGTTGTGTTTTGTTGTATTTTGTTATTTTGTTGTAATTATTTATTTTATTTTGTTGTGTTTTGTTGTATTTTGTTGTGTTTTGTTGTATTTTTTTATTTTGTTATTTTGTTGTAATTTGTTATTTCATGTTTTGTTGTATTTTGTTTTTTTGTTGGATTTTGTTTTGTTGTTGGATTTTGTTATTTTGTTGTATTTTGTTGTGTTTTGATGTTGGATTGTTTTATTTTGTTATTTTGTTGTTGTGTTTTGTTACAAAACCAGACTTCTATAGACCTAGACCAAGACTGAAGAGAAAACCAGACTTATACAGACCTGGACCAGGACTAAAGGGAAAACCAGACTATTTTGATATTTTTATATTTTGTTATGTTGTTGTTGTATTTTATTATTTTGTTATTTTGTTGTAATTTGTTATTTTATGTTGTGTTGTATTTTGTTGTATTTTGTAATTTTGTGATTTTGTTGTTTTTTGTTGAATTTTGTTATTTTGTTGTTTTGTTGTGTTTTGTTATTTTGTTGTTGAATTTTGTTATTTTGTTTTGTTGTGTTTTGTTGTATTTTGTTATTTTGTTGTAATTATTTATTTTGTTATTTAGTTGTGTTTTGTTGTATTTTTGTTGTGTTTTGTTGTATTTTTTTATTTTGTTGTAATTTGTTATTTCATGTTTTGTTGTATTTTGTTGTTTTGTTTTTTTGTTGGATTTTGTTTTGTTGTTGGATTTTGTTATTTTGTTATTTTGTTTTTGTATTTTGTAACCCTTTCTCCTACCTCACTCCCATCTGGTTCCTGTTTGTTCTACAGGCCCTAAACTTGGCACTTGGACTCTGCTATGGGTCTCCGTCTTCCTGTATGAGTTTGGTCCATTTTGGAGAACTTTGAAAATTTGACCCTTCTGAGGACCAACTTCTGGCCAAATTTTCAAGTTTGTCTGATTTCCTTGTAACTTTGGCCACACTGTCTGCATCCTACATGGAGTGTCCTGTTTGAATTTCAGCCTTTCTGGACCAAGGGAGACAAAATGGGACAATGGTATGCGTAATTGTCCATTGGTGTCCAGTTCCAATCCCTATGAATGGGGCCCCGGGGATGCCTTGTGGACAGTGGCTATTTCTGGGTCACAGTCAGTCATATGTTGCTGGGATTCACAGGGCCAGTTACTAGAGCTCCACTGAGTCTGCCCTGTGAGTTTCAGCCTGCTTGGACAACGTATGAGTGAGAAATGGCCCCTGTCCACAAAGTGTCCCTGGACCATAATGGTAAGGAATTGCTAGTGGACGCTTTTAGACACATACCCTTACTTTTGTCCCTGTTTGTCCCACAGGCCCTAAAATGGGACGGGGTGCTTCATTTGAGACAGGTATGACATAGCTAAAGTTTGGGCAAAATCAAGCAAAGTTAAAAAAGAAAAAAAAAAAAAAATATGGACCTCCAGGGCCATCTGTGGAAGTCAGATGCCCCAAGAAAAGTGATCTCAAATGGGCTAGCTACAGGTCTTAGACCCCCCTGGAGCTATTTATAACCCCCCATTGGAGGCCTCATTTTTGGGTAAAAATGTTGTCAGTACTCCCTGGAAGGCTCCAGGACCAACTCCTCACACTTTCCCAGGAAAGGTGCACTGTTCCTGGGCATGGGACGTGGAAGATGTCCCCTAAAATTGAAATTTTCTCCAAACTTTGCCACACTTTACCAATGTGTCCTGGGTCCTAAAATAGTTTTAAATTGAAAGTTTAAGCCTTCTAGAGCAAAGGGGGACACGGTGGGAGAAGGGGAAGGGTAATAGTCCATTTCCATCCAGACAGGTATGATATGGCTAAAGTTTGGGCAAAAGTCAGATTCCCCAAGAAAAGTGTTCTCAGATGGGTAATTGTCCATTTGTGTCCAGTTCCAATCCCTATTGGAATCCCGCCCTGAGGACGCCACAAGGCTTCCTTTGCCCTAAAACCAAGCCATAACCCACTCAAATATGCCCATTTGACATCCAACCACGCCCATTTGACATCCAAGTCTGCCCTTGCTAATTTGGCAGTGAAAGTGCAAAATCCTAGAAACTAGACCACCAGGGAGTAGCTTCCCAAAGGCTCTTGCAGCACTCAACATTTTAAACCCTAACCCTTTCTCCCCAACCCTAAAAGCACACCCATCACCCATTTAACTGTGCCCATTTGACATCCAACCACGCCCATTTGACATCTAAGTCTGCCCTTGCTAATTTAGCTGTGAAAGTGCCAAATCCTAGCCACTAGACCACCAGGGAGTAGCATCCCAAAGGCTCTTGCAGCTTTTAACATTTTAAACCCTAACCCTTTCTCCCTAACCCTAAAAGCACACCCATCACGTATTCAACTGTGCCCATTTGACATCCTACCATGCCCATTTGACAACCAAGTCTGCCCTTGCTAATTTGGCGGTGAATGTGCCAAACCGAGCAACTAGACCATCAGGGAGTAGCATCCCAAAGGCTCTTTCTGCGATAAAATGTCGGTGGAGAATGTCGGCCAACAGATTATCAACAGACGCTCTGTGATGGACTGGCAGCCATCAACGTTTTAAACTTTAACCCTTTCTCCCTAACCCTAAACCTATAACCACACCCATCAGCCATCTAACCATGCCCATTTGACAGCCAACCACGCCCATTTGACATCCAACCCCGCCCAGTATCCAGCCCCGCCCCATTTTCCAGCCTGCAGCTGGGGGTTATTGGTCTTTACAGGGTGTTCCCTGCATCTCACTTGATGATCGCTGGGTCTGCTGTCACTGTTTGCTGTGGGCTTGGTCCTTAAGGGCTGGGTTGTGCAATTTCCATGTGAGTAAACACATTGCTGCACATAGTGAAAAGCACCATTGCAGCAAAGTGGTTTTGGATTTTCACGAATCTGCATAAGACGACATTAAGTGCAGCCCTATGTCACCCTCAGCAGCTTTCTTTGCAGGTATAGTGGAGAGCATAGCTGCTTGCCACGCAGTTGACCTGGGTTCGATGCCTGGCCAGTACAGCAAGTATTTAGAATCTCTAATGTGAAATGGGGCTAAAGATGTCTTTGAGCTTAATGCTAGCATAACAGTCAATTTGTGTACATTATCTGACATCTTCAGGACATTGTTTGCCCCCGCTTCTGTCCACATGCAACAAAGGAACTGGAAGGGAAAATGGAATGGCTAGTTCGAGTAATACTAAGGTTTCTTTGGCATACGGCCAACAATTGTCAGCATTCAGGCACTTAAGAGGTATAATCTGAGAATGAGGAGCTTGCGGCCAACCATTCGGTACCCACTTCCCTTGAAAGATGTTCCACGTTGGTGTCCCAGCCTGACCCTAAGAGAGAAGGCGCTAAGGTGAGAGAGAATGCGCTAACGCAAGACTCGGCAGGATCAACATGGCGCACTACTGAAGTAAAGAAAACCTTTATTACCAGGCTAACGGTAAGAAATTAAACGAATAATTTAAAACAGTTAAAAACTCCAATCACACCAACCCGGTCACTCTGGATAACAACGAAGAAGAACTCACCAGTCTGATAGAGGTAATCGAATAAAGCTTCCAGCGGATTGTAATGGGAAAAACCAGCAACACCGCGGCGACGGCGTCCAAAACCGGTTACACCTCCAAAAGAGTTCGCACAGCGGATTCCCCCGAAGTAACCTTGCCAGGTTCTCCAACAGGTAGTGTTACAATGGATATCCTAATCTCCATCGACGGGAAGTTGTCCAACCTAGACGCCAGGCTTTCCCTGCTGGAAGTTCTACACCGGGAGTTCCAGTCGTTAAAGCACAGTCTAGAATACAGCCAGCAGCAGGTAGAAGCTTTAGCTATGGAGAACAACGCGCTTAGAGACTCTGTTAAGACTCTCACGAATGGAGTATGCCGACTAACGGAGGAAAATAAAAAAATAAAAGAATTAGTCTTAGATAGCATGAGAGATAACTTAGTTATTTCAGGGCTCCCTGAGCAGCCAGAGGAAGATGCAGAGGTAAATATGAAAGAATTAATCCGATCCCACCTTAAGCTTCCAGAGGAAAAGGTAAAAGCCATCTCCTTTCCCTGTGTTCATCGCATGGGAAAAAAAACATCGTAGGGCAGACCAAGACCAATAGTTGCTAAATCCGTGCTACACAAAGAAAAAGAAGAGGTGAAGCGCTGTGGGAGACAGCTCCGTGGGACTCATATCAGCATGAGCGATCAGTTCCCCAGAGAGATCCTGGAGCGTCGTAAGATCTTGTTCCCCATCAGGAGGAAATTCCTGGACGGAGGAGCCCGCGCGGTCATCTCGGTGGACAAGCTCTATGTCAATGGCCAGCTACATCGTAACCATAACACCACTCCCTGGCTCTACTAACCTCAGATATGTATCCACACTCTACACGCTTTGCACTGGTGATATTAAGGCTAATAAGTCTCACTGGGATTTAATCAGAGTTTAATGTTTGCTCACAATAGTTAAAAACACTGCCAGTCTCTTTCACAAAACAAATCTCCTTATGGGTTTGTTTTTCCTTTTCACCCACTTTCCTCTTTTAGTCAACTTCTGGCTCATCTTTTTCTCTCTCCTTCCATACTCTTTTCCTTCTTTCTTTTCTAGCTGCCACCTCACAGAACGAAATAACACAGATGCAAAACTACACAGTTCATTTGATAACACATACATAACCCAACACTCTCACTGTTATTATTTCAAACATATTTAGTAACATTCAATACAGTCACATAACACAAGGCATACATACTTACACCTGCGCACACACTTATTCACATCAAGTGGAAGCATCTAACACCTACCCTGTCACCACAAGCATGACAGTACTTAGGTTTATCATGTGGAATATTCACGGAGCTGGGGCCAGAGAGAAGAGACTAAAAATCTTTAACAGGCTAAATGATCTACAGGCAGACATTGTGTTCTTACAGGAGATTCATATGACAAATACTTCAGTGGACGCTCTCTCTACATCACAGTTCCTCATGTATACTCCACCTGCTATAACTCCAGACAGAGAGGGGTTGCCATTTTGATAAATAGAAAAGTGACATTCACAGAAACCAACAGAACCACAGATCCAGAGGGAAGATATATTATAGTGACATTAACTATTCAAAATATGAAGTTATGTTTAGCTAATATATATGGGCCAAATGTGGATGATTCCTCCTTCTTTCATTCCTTTTTTAAAACTGTCTCAGAACACTCAGACAGCACACTTATCATAGGAGGAGATTTTAATTTGGTAATGGGTCCCGTAGACAGGATGAATAATTCAGAAAACAATAGAAACTGGCAGTCTACAAAAACTGTATATGGGCCAGTAATGGGCCAACAATATATGGAAGAACTCGGTCTTTGCGATATATGGCGGTCTTTTCATCCTAATATCAAGGAATACACTTTTTTTTTCCTCAGTTCACCACTCATATTCTAGGCTGGATTATTTCCTGGTTAGCAGCTCGTTGGTGTGTATGATTTCAGAAACCCAGATCCACCCCATTACAGTCAGCGATCATGCACCAGTTTCCTTCACTGTAAGAAATACGAGAATCACACCACCTGCTAAAAGCTGGAGATTCAATACAACACTGCTTAAAGACCCTGACTTTATCAGCTATTTCACAAAAGAATGGGCTGTTTACCTAGAAAATAATGATAAACCAGGAGTTTCAGCATGTGTTCTGTGGGAAGCAGGTAAGGCGGTAATGAGAGGAAAAATTATCTCTTTTGCATCATATAAAAAAAAGAAGGATAACTCAAAAATATCAGCACTAGAATTAAGAATTAAATCATTAGAGGATGCCTACAGTGCTTTACAAAAATGAACAAACGTTGAATCAAATTAGGAAGGCAAAACTTGAATTAAAGAAAATAATCAATGAAAGAACAGAGTTTCTGGTGCAAAGGTTACGCTTGGAGAGGTTTGAACACAGCTACAAATCTGGAAAATTTTTAGCCAGTCAACTAAAAACAAACAAAGAAAGAGCAACTATTTCATCTGTTAAAGATCCAGCAGGTAATATCTTACATGACCCTGACACAATAAATAGCATTTTTAGAGACTTCTATAAAAATCTGTATACATCCCAATTAGATCCATCAGATAATGACATAAATCAGTTTCTTAATAATATAGACCTCCCAGGACTACAGCAGGAACACGTTGCAGCCTTAGATTCCCCCCTTACAGCAGAAGAGCTACATGAAGCCCTCAAACATATGCCATGTAAAAAAGCCCCAGGACTGGATGGCTTCCCAGCAGAGTTCTATCAAGTACTCTGGACAACACTGGCCCCTACGTTTTTCAAAATGGTGACACAAATAAAGGAAAATGGGTACTTACCCCAAAACATGAATTCTGCCAGCATAATTGTACTGTTAAAACCAGGCAAAGACTGCCGGGCCAGCTTGCCATCGCCCTGCGCTACCCGGTGCCCCTGCCTCGTCGCGCCGGGTGGCGCCTGCTTGGGGGCTTCCACTGCTCTGGGCTCGGGGGACGGAGGCTCTCTCTGCTTTGCCTGCCCGGGCTCTGTGCGCGGTGGGCTTGCCAGGCCCTGGGGGCCTTGGCTTCCTCCCCTACACCTCGGGTCGTGGTCGTGCTCCCCTACAAGCACTCATCTGATCTTTGATTGCATGATCACAGGTTGAACACTCACAAGTGCACGCCCACAAAGCGCTTATCTCCCCATCTGCTTTCTGCCAAACATTGCTGATGACTCTCTGTAGGTATGTTTAATAACGGTTGGTATTGTAATTGTTATTTTATTAATTCATTTACTTTTTTTACTTTTATTTTTCATTTTTTTGTCTGTTTTTGAATATTGTCACTATCCTACTTATGTCTTGTTGTATTTTTTCAGTACTTTATATTGTTTTGCAAATACTGTAACTTTAGTAGCTTAGACACGCCTTCTGAATGTCAGCATTCAGGCACTTAAAAAGTATAATCTGAGAATGAGGAGCTTGCGGCCGACCATTCGATACCCACTTTGCTTTACTTGAAAGATGTTCCACGTTGGTGTCCCAGCCCGACCCTAAGTGATGCGTTCAGTAATGACAACAAGGTTTAACTTGTTGGCTCCAATGTAAATTTGCAATTGCAATTAGCCTTTGTCACAGCAAACTTGAAGTGTTTACATGATTCCATTTGTGATTCCCTGGAAGATCTTAAGAATTCCACATTTGTCATGGGGCTGGAAAGCAGCAAAAGGATGCTTGGGCATGTAAGCTAGGCAGTTCCTTCAGTCATCAGATTCCCTGACTGGGAATGGAACCGGGGCCGCGGCGGTAAGAACACCAAATCCTAACCACGAGACCATCAGGAAGCCAGTTTCACCTCTTAGCAAGGGGGATTTAGTCATTCTCTGACATCTTCAGGACATTATTTGCCCACACTTCTGTCCACATGCAAAAAAGGAACTGGAAGGGAAAATGGAATGGCTAGTTTGAGTAACACTTTGGCATACGGCCAACAGTTGTCAGCATTCAGGCACTTAATCAACCCTTTCTCTTAACTCACTCCCATATGGTTCCTGTTTGTTCTACAGACCCTAAACTTGGCACTGGGACTCTGCTATGGGTCTCTGTCTTCCTGTATGAGTTTGGTCCATTTTGGTGAACTTTCCATTTATGATGTCACTCTTTGACATGTCACTCTTTGATCTTTCTATGTAAAATTTGGAGCACATTTCAAATGTCATAAACATGTGTGAGGTCACTGCTTGATCTGTGTCATCTTGGCGCCAGCTTCTTGCATTTGGAGCAACAACAAAGAGGCAATTTGCGGTTATATATGCCGCTTACGGACATACCAACCTGAACACTTCCCATCTCTTCTGATCTTGCAAGCTCAGAAGCGTCTGGCCTTGGGTCTCATTTGCAAACTGTCACATGCAAAAAACCAGCCTAAACCAATTATAGTCAACTTTTTGGATTTATAAAAACACAATCTGACGGTAAAAAGTTCCTACCTCCACAACAACTCTGACCCAGACGTACGCACAAAATCTGGAGTAACCACCTGGGAATACCAGGTGCTCTCAGCTTTTACACTTATATGTGAATGTAGGACATTTGGAGAACATTTCATTTATGATGTCACTCTTTGATCTTTAGGTGTAATATTTGGAACACATTTCAAATGTCATAAACATGTGTGTGATGTCACTGCTTGATCTATGTCATGTTGGCACCAGCTTTATGCATTTGGAGTAACCTCAAAACGGCATTTTTCATCCATATCTGTTTCTTACGGCCATGCTTTGGTGCATACAATCACATCAGTGAGATGATTTTGTGTCTACATTAAAACATAATTGTTCATACTGCATGAAGCTATGCTGATTTTAAACATTCATGCCAAATAAAGGATGAAATTGTAACTAAGCAAATTGATCAAAACTGTATCTATTTAACAGTTAAAGCAGTGGCACAAACATGTCATTTTAATTTTGTGGTACTACTACCTTTTGTGGCGACATTTTTGCGACATACTTACAGTTGTTTGGCCAACATCCTCTCTCCGGTATCCAAACCACTGCCAGATGATGGATCCTGTACTATTTTTCTTTGGAACAAATTCTCCCTCCATTTTTTGTAACTCGCGCTGCTACTGCTACCGGAGTTCTCTGCTAGAAAAGCTGCTACACCACGCTGCCTCTCATGATGTAGCACGTAGCTCACGTTATGTACATAACTCTGTGCGTTTGCTTTAACTCTCTGTGCAAAGCGGTGCTGACAGTGAAGGAGGAGTGGCAAAAGCCCACCCACAGCTAAAAACAACTACGTGACAACAGGGCAACTCGAATATGACAAATATAGACATTTTCTATATGACTAACCATGATATTTCGAGTATATTTGATATATCGCCCAGCCCTACTTTAGACCTGAAGGTCTGTATCTCGGCATGGAAGTCTTGAACCAGGCAAAGATGTCTGGACCTTGACATGGAGGTCTTGACACAGGCTTGAAGGTCTGAACATGGGTATGGAGGTCAGGATCCATTGTTGGAAAACTGTACACAAACAACATAAAAATGCAACAATTAACAACCTAAGTACATGTTTCCCTTTTGGCGTGTCCCTCTGAAGGGGCCGCCACAGCAAATCATCGCAACCTAATTGGCACATGTTTTAGGCATCTGGCGTAAAACTGGAGGACTGGACCTATGAATGAAGGTCTGGACACGGTCCTGGAGGTCTTGACATGAGTATCGACATCGGTACATATGCCTGGGTCTGGACACAAGTCTGGGATCTAGCACCCAGGCCTGGAGTTCTGGACCCCGGTCTGGAGTGTGCCTGTCCCTGGACTAGTCCTGGGGAACTAAGCTATGAATTAAGCTGGTTGCTGAGTCTCCCATGTGGAGCACTGCAGCAAATCGGATTTTCAAGTTGGCTACAGTTTTGTAGCACACTTGATTTCCTAAGTTTTGATATATAACTTAACATATGTTTAAGAGGACTTTAGAGGAAGTGGAGAGGATTTTGGACCAATTTCAGATTTTTCTGAAAACGTAATCTGTGATTGTGTCGATGACATAAAGAATATGAGAATTTTCTTTCATAAAGTAAAAGGTTAATATTTTGTGATCCGTTTAAACTTTGAAGGTGAAAGACTGAGCTGGTTTATGGCTCATGTCAACTGAGTCTTATTTATTTAAATCGGATGAAAAGTTGCATTTCTTTATGAAGTACACAAACGGCGTCAGACTTTTGTACAGCAGAAGTCAAACTACACTAGTCCCCATAAAGACGCAAGCCAGTTTCAGATGACAAAATCGTGAAGTTATTAGTTTTTATTTACACATTACTGGTCAGGGGAAGGGTTGAGATATGTGCATGTGTTTTTAAGTGTAAAAATGTTCTTATTTGTATGTTGATATAACTTTTATATATTATGGGGGTGGAATCGAAGATGTAGTCAGACATCGGAATTCGTGACAGAAAGAGTAGAACAAAAGCGGAGTAAACCCAAAACAGTGGTAATGTGTGCCTCAATGCTATCAGTATTTGTACTCATAATTGATGTCTGTGTTTTGATTCAGTTGTGCACCAAAATCCATTTTTAAAAAAAAACAAAACCTTTTTTTGGCATATTTTGTCACAATTAAAATTGAGTTTTTTTTAGATTAATCGCAAACTTTCTATTTAATTGTATACATTTTTTAAATTGAGTCTTCACCATTTGTATTTTTATATTTTGTATATTAACATGTTTTTTGTGTTTTTGTGTGTTTTGTTCTTAGATTTTTAAAATTTATTTGTACATTTTGTTTATTGATTTTTAGGGTTTGTTTTGTGTATTTCTATATTTTTTGTTTGTGTGTTTTTTTTTTTTTGTTTTTTTTTGCTTTTGTTTATGTGTATTATTTTGTTTTTGTTTATGTGTATTTTGATTGCTAGTTGTGGCAGTGGTTCAGGTGGTAGAGCCGCTTGTCTTTTGACACGACGGCCGGTGGTTTAAGTCCGGCTTCCCTACGGTACTGCTAAATGCAGAGGTTTGAGTCAGGAAGGGCATCTGATGTACATTTATACATGTGTATATTTCACTTTAGAATAGTTTTCAAACAACATGAACCTTCTTGTGACATATAAACAGTTTTGTGATGCAACACCACACAGATGAAGCAAACTTTTGCTGCTTTCCTGGTCTTCCAGTTATTTCCTCTTTAAAAACTTCAAGAAAAATTTCATCCGATATTGGCTGCTCTAAATTACTGAAACCCACCATCATACCATGTGGGTTCATGATACGTTCGTACGCCCCTTTATATATCTTTTTGTCTAGATTTTTAAACTTCCATGGTGAAATTTTTAAGTCTATCTTTTCAACTTCTGCCCACATTTTATCGTACAGACGCTCGTACAGGTCTTCGTAGTTCTTCTTGGAATACAGTAAATTAGCATTTGTAAAGAGACGAGAAATTATGGAAATAGTCATTTTGTCAACATAAAACTCACATTTTCTTGTCTTTTCAATCTCTCTTGTTCACATATGACATCCAAGTCTGTCTCTGAACTGGAGGATTCAGACTGAGATCTGGTCTTCATCCGGTGAGTTCAAAACATCGGGGCTCTCTGGAGATTTACTTTTAAATTTGTTGATGAACTGGCTGAACCTGGACGCAGGCTTCTTTGAGATGTGTTTTTCAAATGAGCTGACAATAACCTCATCTGTAAATCGGTCTCTGTTCAGAAGACATTTCTCAGCAATTAATTGTGGAATGGAAAAATATTTACAGAGGTTTTGTAGATGTCCCTTTCCAGTTTTGTAAGATTTACAAGGGGAATGTTGACGTTTAATTGCTCAACTTCCACCCACATTTTCTTACCGTTTGAAAGCATCAGAGTCATACTGGGAACATGCCATCTGTGCCTTTCTGAAGATGCGCAAAATTAAATTTTCCACGAGTGTTTTCACCAACATTTTGGCCCATTCTTTGTGTTGTTGGTCCTCATGTCTCTTCAGATTTGTCAGGAGCTGCTAACAACTTGAAAAATGGTGTCAAGTCTGGAGAAGGGTACTGCATTGCCTGTTCTCGCTTGTTTACAGCTTCAGGCTTCTTCTTCAGAAGACGTAGAGACTCCACATCGGGAATTGTTTTGGATATTCCAGGCAAGGAAGATTCTTCAGCTTTAAAACATGAGATTGAAAATCTCTTTGCATGCCTTTTTGGGGACTGTTTCTTGTGGCGCCTGATCTTACTGGATGAAATCGGCTTTTGGAACACAGTCCTGTTTTAGAGGACTCTGGGACTCCATATGTGGGACTTCTCTGGACTCAACAGGTCTGAGTGATGAGCCCTCCTCAGCTTGTTTTTTAACATCTCTTTTTTGCTTACGTGTAGATTTTGAGAGGGAAGCATGTGTCTCTCCCAGATTTTTGACATCTGAAAGGTCTTGAATCTGTCCAGATTCAGATGATCTGTCCACAGGTGATTTCTCCACGTCTGAACTTTTAACGTGAGCTTCGGTTTCTGTGGACTTTGCCTCCATGTCGTCCACCGTTTCAGTTCAGGGAGTTTGGATTTCTTTTTTAGTTTGCCAATGGCTTGAAACAACTTTCTCAGCATTATGCATGTGTTTGAGACCATTCCATCAACATTTTTGATGGGAGAGTTGGACTTTTCACTGTCAGCATTCACTCTGTCACGTCTTCCACAATTAAACTTGTCAGAGAGTCAGATTTCTCCAGTTCGATGTCTTCTTTGATTTTCAAAACTTTTGCAAAAGTCTTGGGAACAGCGTCACCTACTGTGGCATCCTCCTTGGATATTTGACATTGTGCGTGAATCTTCTCTTTGACTAAATTTGTGACAATTGTCACTATTTCAAACATCAGACCTTTTAAAATAATGTTGCTCTCCTCATCTGGGTTTCCTGACACCAGTTTGCGCATTGAGTCCGGTTCAGCAGACCAAAACAGGATTCAACCACCGGTTGAATCAAATCCATTAAATCGGCCTTAGGCGTGTGTTTGGTTGGTAAACTGCTTGTTCTATCCATGGTGTTGTTCATTTTCGTTACGTAAAGACGTGTTAAATAAAAGTCGCGTTTTCAATACGTGGTTCAATTTTAACAAACATATGCGCTGATTCTTCTGCTTGTATCTGTAAAATGACAGAATGTCTCAACGTTGTGACTCTTATAACCTGTTTTTATTACATCACTGAGATCAAAGGACTGAAAGAATGGTCCCTCTGCTGCTAGGAGACGTAGTCTATCAAAGGAATTCCATTCTATTAGCCCCACCCCATCGCAACGATGCTGTTACTAGGTGATGTTTTCAACTCAGAATTATTTTCAAAAATAATTTGCAATGAAAGGACATTTGTGTAGAAACATTTCAGAATAAAAGAAAAATTCTACATTTTTATTTTGTTCATTTTTTAAGCTTATTGCTCTTTTTTCCCAAATAAATGAGTTACACAAGAAGGCATAAAGCAGGTTTCATTTGCAGGATTTTTACTAAAGTCCAACTCTTTTTACACAAAAATGAATGTAATCCGGTGTCTTACAGAGTTCAGTTAAAATCAGTATATTCCATCCTTACCACTGCATGTCTGCAGGGTCATTTTCAGAACAATCTTCGTATAAATGGCTGAAGAAGATAAATATTAAGTGTTAATATGAATCTTATATTTATGAACCGCCTCACACAGCTCTTTTTGCTGTAGTTTTAACCTGTTTTCCTTACTAGACATCTCTGCAGAGTGAAATATTATTGATAAACTACACATAGAAGGCATTCATTCATTCATTCATTTTCCAAACCGCTTATTCCAATTCAGGGTCGCAGGGAAGCTGGAGCCTATCCCAGCCAGCTTTGGGCGACAGGCAGGGTACACCCTGGACAGCTCGCCAGTCCATCGCAGGGCCCATAGAAGGCATCTAAGTGTATATATATATATATATATATATATATAATCAATTTCTCTTCATTGTTATGCATTACGTGCAGTGAACATGACTGAGGTTAATTATGTATTCTTAATTTTTAAATATTTTTAGAAAAAGATGCTAGCGCCATCTCAACGCTTCCCCTCCCGCCCAGACCCAGAAGTTAAAGCGGTGCGGGATTCTCTGCAGCTCGCCACTGTAAGTAAAGTCCTATATGATTATTTCTTTTTCTTGTGGCAGTTCTCAGTAAGGATATACATACCGACGATAGGCTGAAGAATGAAGTAGCTACGCACAGGACTATCATTTTCAGGACATTTCATTTAATTATTTTTTATTTATTTATTTATTTATTTTTATTTATTTTAGTTCTTGAAAACATGAAAATAGAGAACTGATTCAATTTTGGTGGTGATCCAGATCACCGTTTGGATCCAGCAACCTCTTATTGGCGAATGTTTGCTGTCTCTGAGTGATTTTTTCATTTAAAGAATGTTTTTGAAGTTTGTGTTTGTCAAGACTAAGTCGTAGCTATGTGTGGATTGATAATGAAATTGTTTTTCAATGCTTTAATACATATTTTTTCATTAATTCTCATATTAAATCTTATATGGTGGCAAAGAACGTAGCCTATATTAGGAAAGACCAGCGCCATTTAAAATGATGACACTCCTTGACGACACGCGGTCACGTGGTTCATGTAGACCAACGACTGTGTCTCAATTCAGGGTCTGCACACTTACAAGTGTAAAGACTACGTAGACTACTTAGTGTTCTTCATAGTCTGCACACTCCGAACTGCGCTTACTGTCAGTAAAATGAGACGTACAAGAATTACCCATAGTGCTCCAGTCCTCCGTTGCCTAGCAACTACATATCAATCAAATCAATCAATCAAATTTTATTTATAAAGCGCTTTACAACAACCTTAGTTGACCAAAGTGCTGAACAAAGATAAAAACAAGTAAAAATATAAAATAGCAGTTCATTCACATGTAAAAATCTCAACAGCCAAAGGCTGATCTAAACAGATGAGTCTTTAGCCTTGCCTTAAACAGAGGCAGGTCCATGATGGAGCGTAACTCCAGAGGCAGAGAGTTCCAGAGTTTGGGCCCTGCCACTGCGAAGGCCCGATCGCCCCACTGTTTACACCTAGACCGAGGGACCACCAGGAGGTGCCACATATGCCAAGTTTAGCTAGTTACTGATCCCATTCTTCCGCAAAAAGACAAATATTTTTTAGAATGACGGAAAATTGTGCCAGTAATTTTCATTTTATTAATTTTCATTTTCCTTTGTGTCTAAATGATAAACATGGAGGAGGCGGTTCAGACGAGCTCTCCTCTGGCTGTCTGCTCATCTTGTCAAGCTGATGTTAACTTCAGTGAAAAATACTCCTTGTTAGAGACATATACAGTCGTCCTCATATGTATTCATACACTCCCACTAAAGAAGAAGAAAAACTGCTCAAAATTATTTAAAAAAATAAAGAGCCTCCAAGAAGTCAAGCAAACAAATGCTTCTCAACCCGGCTCCTTTATTTTTGTCGCAGGTTGGGCAGAGATGGACTGGCAGAAAATGGAAGGCAGGAGGAAGCTAGAAACTGGGAGGCAGGCTGAGCTGGTTGGCACTGGAAAACAAGACAGGGGTTTCTTTAGATTCTCTTATTTAGTTCACAAACACAAGAAGCTGATTGGCCATACAATACCGCTGGCAAGCAGACGAACTGGCATTGGCTGGAGAGCAGTCCTCAGTCTTATCCACCAGGCTGGAACGAGGAACAGCTGCAGCCAGTCAGTCAGGACACACCTGAGGAAAATCACATCCTGCCAGGCCCAACAAGTAGATGTGTATTTAAAAAAAAGTGTTTCCATGAAAGCTGGGTCCAAGTTCTCAATTGAGCTGCTAACATTAATAGAGTGTAACAAATAATTGTCTTTTTTGAGCTCAGGTGAACATGAATGCAAAACACAAGTTAATGTAAGTCAGCGCTAAATTGTCAACTGTTCTGATGGGACAAATAGATATAAGTAATGAGTAGAGGTTCTGATACGAACCAGTTGAATTACTGTATGCTATGCATGTGAAGGTCTGATACAGGACAGATTTGTTCCATAGTACGTCAGGAAAAGCAATGTAGAGCTATTTGCTAAATGATGAATTGTAAGGTCTTTTTTTCCCCTTTTTTAAATCATGTATTGACTGAGCTGTGTTAAAGTTCTGTAGTCTGGTTGGTTGCAGAACAAATTATTAGGTGTGGGATTCTAAAACAATAATTACCATTAATTTATTACAGAAAAAATAATGCATTTACTTGTAGAACATTAGTGTAAAATATACACAGTACCTTCGCTACTTATCTTAGGGACGACAGCGCTATTTAGCAGGACTTAAAAAATATGTAGTTTCCTCTTGTACATTAGATGCTTTAGCATTTATTGTAAAATGCTTTTAGGTTTATTCTATTATTAAAAGTTGCTGCCATTAAGTTGACCTGTGTTTTTAAAAGGACAACATGTGCTCTGGTTGTTCCCAAAATTCCAGCATGTCACTTAATTTTAATCAAGATTTTAGCTGAGGCAATTAAATTTGAAATAAATGATTGGTGCCTTGATGCTTTAGATTAGCAAATTACTTTAAAAATAATTAGTATTAATTGCATGGTGAGTTTATGTAGTATTTAGTCATACATACTTAACTTATACCATTCTTTCTTTGTGTATTTATGCCGTAAATTTATCTTCTCTTTATATATTTAATAGAAAATACAGAGAATTGTTATACTTGATGAATATAATTTTATGTTGATTGGAAGTTGCTGTGAAAGTATATGTGTACATTAATTAAATGGGATGTCGCTTGTTGAGGCTGAATAATTACAAGGTGACGTTGAGCAACGACGCAGCCACTGCCAAGCTGCTCGACGGCTTAAAGATTGGGGATAATAGGGTGTGTGGAAACAAACTGATCAATGACGTGCTTGTGGTATCGTTTCTAAATATGCCTGTGTATATTGCAGATGACACCATTGTTGAACGTCTGTGCAGCTGAGATGTAGGGCCCATCTCGACGATCAGGCGACGGATCTGGCCAGGAACGACCATCGCTGATGTGAAAGTGCGCTTCACTGACACTGTGCAGTTGTTGCCTTATTCTGCGAAGTTCATGACTGTGACGGAAGCGCAGTTTTTTCAGGTCATACATGACTGGCCGTCCAGAGTGTGTCGCCTATGCCTGCAGCCAGGCCACATTCTGAGGGAATGTCCCGATTTCACGTGTCATAAATGTAAGGGGCAGGGACACTATGCTAGGGAATGCGTACGTCAGGATGGTCGTTGGGTGGGGTTGAATGATGAGGTTTCTGCTCCTGAGGTTTCCACAGTTGATGGCGGCAGTGAGGATTGAGTGGCCGTGCCCGATGGTTCGGCTCCTGACAGGATGGTCTGTCAGCTTTTTTTTAGTTTTAGTTTTTTTTTGTTTTTTAGTCCTACGGTCGACTGGCGCCGTCCCCTTGGTTGGCCCCGCTGTTCTGGCTTTTCGGTTTGGGGGTGGTACGTCTGCCAAAGACTTTTTATCCCTAAAGACTGCAGTGATATACAGGGTGCTGCTGTCGACTGTGGTGACACCGCCAGCTGCTGTTGGCAGATTGGTGGAATCTTTCCCGGGTCTTGCCGTGTCCTCTGTATTTGGTGCCCCGTCGTGTTCATGGCTGCTGTCGCCCCGCAGGGACACACTTTAGGATTATGCATGTTTAACCCTCCTCCTTTATCTGGGCTTGGAACTGGCACAGTGACCCAAAAAAGACACTTTGACAGAGATACGTTTATTTTTATTAGAATATTTTTGTTGTTGTTGTAGCTTTCTTACTTTTAGTTTAGTTTTTTTTTTTTTTAGTTTTAGCTTGCTTTGGGTTGAAATATTATAAGGCTTTGCTTTATGGATATGTTTTTGAGTTGTTGTGAATTTTTTTTGCAGAGTTTAGCATAGAAATCAGTCTTATAACACAGGCAGAATGTCCTCGTATCGTCTCCAATAAACGGCTTCAGCCAGCTTTTAATTCAGGTTTTGATTCCCACTCCTTTCTGTACTTTCTAGAGACATGACGAGCCAGATAAATATTTAGCTTGTGTCACACACAGTGGATGAGGTGAGTAAGTGACAGAGGCTGTGAATATAATCAAATAGAATTAATTATTTTTGCATGACGTGAAGATTTTTGTAATTTAGGTCCCACTCTGTAATCCAGAGCGGGATCAGTGGTGGATTTGACTGTTCATTGTGACTGTAGGTGGAGTCGTCCAGGTGTCCTCTCTGCTCCTCTGACTGGCTGCAGCTGCAGCCGGAGCGACTGAGTGCTTTAGGACGGGGAGAGACTCTCCTTCTGACAATAACTTTACAATATGCGCTTTAAAGTCAGTCGCCAAAACACCAGGAAAGTCTCCAATAACTCCAGTAAAAGTTGCTAGATTTGTCGCTAGTCGCTTTTCACATAAAAAAGTTGCCAGATTTAGCAAAAAGTCGCCTAGTTGGCAACACAGCTCACTCCCACAGATGAGAAGCTGGCAGTTAATGCAATTAATCAGAGATCAGGCTGACATTTTGACAGCTGTTCATGACCATTTTCCATACCATTTTTCATGTTTGTGAGGTGAGGTTGTGGTTGTTTTTGTGTAGGTTTTCTCTTTTTCATTGTTTTTCTCTTTTCTTCTTCTTTTATTTCTCCTCTTCTTTATCCCTATGGGGACCAAGGGTATTTTATGGAAATAAGCCTCGCCTGACTTTTTTTTTTTTAGTTTAAATGCTAATAAACACCACCTTTCAATGCCCCATAATGTCCTATACGTCCATAGAAGTTCCCCAGCCAGTCTGTCTACTTTGCAGGCCTGGTGATCTGCTCCGGCCAGGCTGTGTGCACCTTTCTCTGGCCCTCGATCTCCCTCTTACCTGTGCATGGCTGTGCTGTGATGTTGTGGGAGTAGGGTGGGATGGTGCCCAGCCAAGGTGTAAAGTGGTTGGCTCTTCAGCTGGAGTTAGTGACGTTATAGCAGAGCTCAGATTCGACAATGGTTCTGGAGATGTTGATCGAACAGGCTCAATGCTGTAAAACAAACAAAAAAAACTTACTTTATCAAACATGTATTTCAAAGCTGCACAGTATCAAAAAACTTTGACAAAGAAGCGGTGTGTGTGTGTGTGTGTTTCACCACTGTAAACTAAATACATAGTAAACTAAATTGATTCTCATTGTATTTTCTGTTCTACACTGTAAATTCTACAGTAAAGCAAAAGCTGAGTTACTGTGTTGCTACTAATGCCAAAGGTATGACTTTTTTTCATTCATTGATCAGCTGCTATCTCTGCTCTTCTTATGCATTTTGTCAATATAATATTATTTTACTTACTCCTCTGCTGGATCCAATCCATCCAGGTAGTCCCAACTCATCACCAGAGGAAAAGCTTTCGATGTCTGACTCGGGTTCAGCGTTACTGTCCATCAGCTGAGCCTAAACCTCCGCCGCAGTGAACCTCTGTTTTGCCAAGGTTTTTGTTACATTAGCAAAACCAGTCTGGGAAGAAATTTCCCTTTGTGTGTTCTGTGCATCATATTTGACTCTTCTTCTTCATCTTCTTCTTCATATCCGTCTCTGGTCTTCTTCTTCGTTTCATTGCGGCAGTGTCTCTGCTCGTCTCCAAGGAACTGTGTGCCATCGTGTCGTTATGTTGAAATAAACTACTTGAGTAATGCAAATGTTTGTTTGAGCAATTATGCATGGTATGCATGGGTAAAAGCTGTTGTTTTCATAATTTATTGGCCTTGTAAATACAGAAGGCAGCTATCCGACAGCTAATGACACCGATGCATTGTGATTGACACTGTTTGGAGGCGGTTCCTGAGGCATCATGGAATGATGTCTTTGGCGTCATGACAAAGGCTCTGATTGGAACACCTACTTGACACAACACTGTATCACCTATAAATGGGCTACAGTGATGCCAGAACTACCGCCTGAAAGCCCAGAGTCTCCCGATTAAGAGGGGGAAAATGTAAGTTTCTATCTTTTATGGTTCGAAAGCTATGCTCGATTGAACACAACATGGTCCCTGGCATCGCTGACAATGCCGGCATCCCCAGAGTGAAGCCAGTGATCTTCATTCCAGTCCACACATCCCACATATTCTGCTGGATAGGACTTTCTAACTTCTTCCTGTAGTCCTCCTTGCACTTCTTAGTTTGTGTTTTAAGTTGTTTTTGTGTTGCCCTCAATAACTCCCTGTCTCCATCCATGAAGGCTTTCTTTTTGATGTTCAGCAGCTTTTTTAGGTCACTGGTGATCCAGGGTTTGTTATTGGGGAAGCACCTCACTGTTCTTGTTGGGACGATGCTGTCCACACTGAAGTTTATGTAATCTGTCACACACTCAGTCATGGCGTTGATGTCGTCTCCATGAGGTTTACAGAGGACGTTCCAGTCTGTAGCCTCAAAGCCTCCTCTAAGAACATTTTCAGCTTTAGCAGGCCTGATCTTGATCGTCTTTGTGATGATTGGTTGCTGCTGAACAATGGGCTTGTAGGTGGAAGTGAGAAGAAGCAGATTATGGTCAGATCTTCCTAAAGGAGGCAGGGCAGAACAACTGTATACAACATTCAAATTTGCATAAAATAAGTCCAACATCTTATTTTCTCTGGTGGAGCAGCTGACAAACTGCTGGAGAGGGAGACGTTGTTGAAGTCTCCGGAGATCGCCATGAATGAGTTTGGATGCTGTGTTTGTAGCCGAGCAATGACGGAGCTGATGACGTCACAGGCTGTGTCTGGTGTGGTGCTAGGTATTATATGAACTGCTACTAGAATAACATAGTTACTCTCTGGGTAAATAATATGAATGGAAACTCACAGCTAACAGTTCCATGTCTCTTGTGCATATCTTCTCCTTGACAGTAACATGTCCAGGATGACACCAACACTGGTTAACAAGCACTGCAATTCCACCACCCTTTAGCTTTCCGCTGTGTTGTCTACTGCGGTCTACACGGAGTATTTTAAAGCCCGGTACAGACACATTACAATCAGGGATGTGTTCATGTAGCGATGTCTCGGTGAAGCACATAATACTTCACTCTCTGTATTCTTTCTGAGACCTTGTTAGCATCACAAGCTCGTCCATCTTGTTAGCTAGCAATCTCACATTACCTATTAGGACGGTTGGGAGAAATGGTTGAAATCTCAGTCTCACTGCCGCTCTACATCCTCTTCTCTTTCTTTTTTAACTCCTTTGGGATTTGATGTGTTGTTTCACTGATAATCCTGATTTGGAAGAGATTATTCAGTTGATCCCAATTGTAAAAAGTCTTTCGTTGCCATGGAGACTGTTCATAACAAGTCTTGAGAGAGCCAAAATTATGCAGAAAAATCTTACTTGCAGCACACCCTCCGAACCGGCAGGAAATCCTCAGAAAAAGCAGATCTAATATGAGCTAATATTTATGTGAGTACTCCAATCAAGATAGCAAGTCATAGCTACTACAATTTGCTGCCAACAGACGGCGCCATCCAGAATGTAGATCTAGATCTATATCAATCTATAATGGAAACATGAAACATGACACAGATCAAGCAGTGACATCACACACATGTTTATGACATTTGAAATGTGCTCCAAAATTACACTGAAAGATCAAAGAGTGACATGTCAAGGATCAAAGAGTGATGTCATAAAGGGAATGTTCTCCAAATATCCCACATGCAAGTGGATTTTCACAGTCAAGTACAGTCTTTTTATAAATCTCAAAAGTTGACGATAATGTGTGTAGGCCAGGTTTTTTAAGTGCAACGGTTTGAAAATGAGACACCAGACTGGACCCTGGTTAGCTTTCGAGATCAGAAGAGATCGGGCGTGTTCAGGTTGGTATGGCCGTAAGAAACAGATATGGATGAAAAATGCCTTTTTGAGGTTGCTCTAAATGTATAAAGCTAGTGCCAAGATGACACAGATCAAGCAGTGACATCACACACATGTTTATGACATTTGAAATGTGCTCCAAATCTTACACAGAAAAATGAAAGAGTGACATTCAAATTTCATAAACGTGTGTGATGTCACTGCTTGTTGTGGTTCATCCTCGTGCCATATTTATGCCTTTACAGTAGCAATAAAAATACAATTTCCGTTCCATTCTGACGCTTACAGCCACACCACCCTGAAAACGCCCAATCTCGTCTGATTTCGGAAGCCTAGCAGAGTTGGGCCTGGTCAGTACTTGAATGGGAGACCGCCTGGGAATACCAGGTGCTGTAAGCTTTTCCACTTCCATTTCAGTGTGGGATATTTGGAGAATAATTTCATTATGATGTCACAGTACTCTTTGATATGTCACTGTTTGATCTTTGTATGTAATATTTGGAGCACACTTCAAATTTCATAAACATGCGTGATGTCACTTCTTCTTGTGGTTTATCCTCCTACTATATTTATGCCTTTACAGTAGCAATAAAAATACAATTTCCGTTCCAGTCCGACGCTTACGGCCACACCGCATGTGCCGTTTTTTACGCGCAAAGGTGTTGTGAATCTGAACGCGCGGTGGCGTAAATTACGGGCGCTCGCGTAAAAGACGCGCGGTGGCGTAAATTACGTGCGGTGGCGTTTTATGCATATTTTATCTTCAAGAGGCTGTCTTCTGACTGCTCAGCCACTGGATGTTCGGGCTTTGTACCCAATCAGTGCACTGCTTCGGCAGTCATGATCAGAGGATCACTGATCCTTGGTGAAAGAGCGAAGGTAGCCTACATACATACACACACCTGCCATTCTGGTCCTGTGTTGTATCTGTTGTTGGGCACTTTTGTGCATGACACTGAAATAAACGAAGTCAAGTAATCAAATATATAGTTCACTGCTGTATTTTCTTTTGTTTGATCTCGACTTATCATGTTTGTAGTTACAGTTAACACAGTCTGCACTCCGACTACCGGCATGAGGTTCGTACAAGGGTTATCATAGCCATCATTTTGATGGCTCGTACAATACCTGGTATAAATTCAGTCAGCAAAACAAAAGCTAACAATAATTTGGTCTGTAAAGAACAGCTGATAATAAACACGAGCCACAAAATGAAAGTTTTAACGAATGTCCAAGTTATTAATTCATCCGCAACCGCAGTGATTGCGATTGGAATTGCAGATACAAATTTGGATGCGCAAGAACGTTTCTTTCAAAATCTTTTTGTGATTTTAATAAATTGTTATTGTTACAAATGTGTCGGTTTTTTTATTTTTTTATTTATTTTTTTTACCTCTTTTTTCTTTTAAGAACAAGTTATGTTCATGGTTACACAAATTTTATTTGAATGAAGCTATGGTGTTTATCCACTTGTAGTTCCTCTCATGTGACAGCAGATGTCAGCCGGCCTGAGTGATGGCGACGCAAAACAAAGCTGCTTTTCAAAGGACTCTAACTTCACTGCGCCACTATTATGAGGATCAATGAAAATGGACCAGCTGGCCTGTCATTATTGCAATAGCCTACATAAAAGACCTTCTTTTGAGACGAACATTTGAATTTTACTCCAAATGTTAGTCTGTTTTTAAACGTGTCTTCCTCCTGTTTGTTTGCATCTGACCAGTTTTAGACAAGATAAACTTTATTTATATAACGCTTTTTATAGACACAAGGTCACAAAGTGCTTCACAACAATAAAAACATATATTTTAACATCTTAAATGTCTAAAAATGTAAAGAACGGTCATTTAAAATAAACCCAGGATTAAAGTTTTCCATTTCTAAACACTATACCAGCATCCATGATATAATCTTGTTTTTACTGCACAGTATGCTTTCTTTAGGAAAAATTTTGAATGCATTTGTTCAGAATGAATTCCCCCACTGAGACTAAAGTATATTTCTATTCTCTAATATTTTTTTCTTCCATGTTTTATTAGTCATACATGCAAGAAAGCAATATTTGGAAGAAGAATAATTCTGGACTGCAAGTTAGCCTAATGACAACCTGAACACTACCAGGAGACAGGACTTGTCGCACCAAATATTCCACTGCTTGACAAAACTTAGCATGAGCCTAAATATTTGGAAGACTAATTGTGGTTCCTTAAGCTTGACCTGCATCAGGTTTTCTGAGTTTGTGTTCCTTGAACCAGAACTGGACATTCTGCCGTACCAGTGGAACACTTCCTCACACATTTTTTTGTGCAGGGAACATCTTGAGGCTTTTTTTAAAATTTATTATTCTTGTTCCCATAGTAATATGTTTATAAATGCCTTTCAGCTGCAGTTAGGTCAGACACTTTGATCCAACTTTTACTCAGACATACCAAACCCTGAGACCAAATGTACTTGATGCAGCAGCTGGTTAGCAAAAGTCATTTGGATTTCAGTGCAGATTTAAGCACACTAGGGAACAAGCATTTAAACTGCTAAGCGCTATTGTTTAAGTTAGTCCTCTAAAAAAACATTTTATCTGCATTTTCATTTCAGCTTGTCTGTGAAAGTACACATTACCCTGTGTGTAAACTGCATTACTGTAGCAGAGGTGAAGGGTTTAGAAAAAAAGCAAACAACTTCCACGATCTGACATTAAACTTGGCATTAAACGTGTGGCAGTTATGTCAGATTGTCACGATGGCGGTGAAGGCGTGAACCCAAATGCAGAGACACAAAAACTGGGATGCAGGTTTAAGACAGATTTAATATTAACAGAAGAACAGAGGGAACTAATACAATGGACAAGCAACTCAAGACAAAAACTGAGGGGTATAAATACACAGAACACAACGAGACACAGGTGAAACAAATTAACTGGATGAACCCAGGTGAACTACTAAACACAGACAAAGGTAAACAGGAACAACTTACAAAATAAAACAGGAAACCAGGAACAAAGGACACAGGAAAACATAACCTCATGACAGATAAGATTGTTCAAACTTTGCCAAAGCCGTGCGATCCCTTGATTGACATTTCCATAAGGTTTTTGAAGTCTCCCTCACTCTCTACTCCCCTGGGGAGAAACAGTGTGATGCTGCACGTGGAAGAATAAGGAAGCCGTTTTTCCTCTCATTCCTGGTCATAAAATTCGATCGATGGTCTTGGCGAGAATCCAAGTGGCAGAATGGCCTCTGCCCCAGACACAAAGATTAGCAGCTGCTCGAAGGAGATGTCAATTTCTCTATCTGAAATCATACACACACACACACACACACACACACACATATACATATACATATACACACGTATATAAGTCTGTTCTGGTACCTTGTATGGCCAGCAGCCACCAATCCCACCAGAATATGGTCTCCTCTTCCATCTCCCTGTGGTTGCTTCCAACTGGACTCCATTTTATGGAAAACAGAGACTGCATGTGGCTCCTTGCAAGTTTCTCCCCAGTGTTGGTAAACACAGGCAGAAACTGCATGCAGTTTCTTTCCACCACCTGCCAAAGCTCACCACACGAGTTGAAGCCATTTTTGTACTGTGTCACCATGCTGGCCAACCTGTCAGGACAGAAGACTGTTAAAGACATTCACATCCTGTAAATGACCCCATTGGTGGTATACTTTTATTCATAGTGACCTTTTAGAATCCTAACCTGTGGAAAACATAGTGCTCAATAATAACAGCACGCAGGAATGGCAAGTCATCCATTTTAGCCCCATAAATTGTAGGCATGCCACAGGAAGCCAGCCAGTCTCCCAAATCTTCCTTCAGCTGTTCCAGCTGATCGGCTGTTGAACACCTCCAAACCTTGAGAGTTTACACCAAATTATGAGACAGGGTTGTCCATCTCCATTCCTTTATGTATCCCTGCTTGGAACACGCCTGACTCAAAATAATGAATCATATAGAGAAGGTCATTTGCTATTACATCCATTTAATTTGAACCAGGTGTGCTGAAGCAAGAATACGTGTTTTGTCATGCTACATGCAGGACAGCAGGCTTCAAAGACCAACTTTGGACAACCTCTCTTGTAAGACCAAAAAAGAAGAGAAAAAATTTAAAATCACTTTTTTCATGCCATTTCACATAAGCTTAGCTGTAATATAACAATTCCACCAGGAAATGTTTTTTTAACAATAAAAACATAACCTAAAAAAGTGAAACAAGAACTCTATGAAAAACCTAATTTCTAAATACTAAATACTGTTTTACAGACAAGATCTACCAGCCAAATACATACATGATTAATTCAAGAGTTGATAAACCTCCACTTGAAACCCTTTTCCTGTACAGTATGCCTTACCTTTTCAATGTTCTGTTTAACAACAGAGTCCACATTAATGTCTGGGACCTGTGCAGGGACATCAGCCTTCTGGCCACACATCATTTTGTAGAGGTTGCCGTTAAGGCCTCGGGGGCCAGGGCCATTGTGAAAAATTGACCATGCCGTCAACCTCCCTGCCAGAAAATACCTGTTCTTTCCTAGTGCCTCTACATCATATGTAAAGAACAGGTTTCCCGGCTGCCCTTCAAACACTCCTAATGAAGAGTGAACTTCCACCATTAGAAGCCTGGAAACAAAAAAATCACATAAGTATCATTACAACAGTCATTTAGTTTGTCAATTAAAATGAAGGTATTTATACCTAAGAAATTCCCTCCTGGGGCCTCCATAATCGTCTGCCATCTGTCCAACAAATTCCACATGTGGAACCTTCTTCCAGCAGAAGCTTTGTTTGGCTATAGCCATGATCATGCTCTGGAGAACTTTCCTCTGCCGTGCAATCACAGTCACTGTGTCCTCTTCTTTGTTTTCAGTCTGAAAACTTTCCAGTATTTGTACCAGACTAAACTCATTCTCCAACTGCAAAACCAAAGCATAACCCAATGTTTATAGTATGACAATTGTAAATGCAAGTAAAACAAAACTTTTAAAAAATTACACACACAACCCAAAAGGTACACATCACAACACTAACCACTCACCTGAGTAACAGTGATTGGAGGATCTTGCAGAAATTCCTCATCTGTGTCCTCCAACTCCCATTCCATGAGAATGTCACTATAAGATGAAGTATTGTCTCTGTCAAACTAAGATTTACATCAGCAATAAAAACCACAAAAGTAAAAATAAATCAGTAATGATGTACTCACCTTGTGGAAGCACTTCCACCATTAACTCCCATGTCCTCTGTTACCTGGACTTCAGTACTTAAAAACACATGACAAACACACACACCACAACATCAGAGATGATATCTTACTACAATTATAATAATCAAGTTATGCACTCACCTTGGAGTTGGTGTATCTGGAGAGGCACCATCTCCTGTCGGAGCACAACTAATCTCCAGGCTTTCCCTATTTTGAACAAATGCTATTACCACCTAATCCCAAGTAGTCAAGTTTTTTGCAATAGCTGACAATCTGCATAAAAAAGTCAGGATTGCTTATAGCAATGCTTTGCTACGTCAAAACAAAGTGATAATAGCAACAATTTTATCCTCCATAATCCATCTCATACACACCCACAAAGCCTTTTAGTGCTTTTACCACACATCTAAATATACCTCATAGTTTAAACATTTGTCTCACTATACAGATGTATCAGAAAACAATTCGGTATTGGTGTAATGACATAAATTAACTTGTAACATCGATGGCAGAGAGTGTGGTTCATTCCAATCTGGTTACAAACAGACATGTAGTTACGTAAAATATAAACTAATCCAAATCAGAAAGACTGTCAACTCCATGGATTGACATTAAAAGCATAATATGATGTGTAATTAGCTTTAAAGATTACTAAAACGGACACGGACTGTATTAAAATAATACTTTCAACAATGAAATAACAAAAACACTATGAGAATGAATGACAAGAAACCAAAGCATCCAGCAAATTGCAATTAAGATTAAACGCTGAAGTGTGTGACTGTAGACAAGAGGCGGCTGATTGGTTACAAACTGGATGCAGCAGGGAGAAAAACCAAATAGGTACAATGTGGAAAGATGAACTAAACTGAAAATTAAGAGACCAACCAATCAAGGTGAAAAGACCAACAATGACCACAAGGAAGAAATCAAAATGCACAAAATCACAAAACAATAAATACATAAGCTGAATAATAAGAAATGAACTTGTATGGCAAAACCTTTCCAGTGATAAGTACAGCAACAGCATAAGATCTGGTAAAACAAAAAACAAAAAAACCAAGAAACAAAGGGATATAAACAAACAAGACACAGGGAAAAAAAAACACAAGCAACATGTAACAATGAGTTAAAAATACAGCATAAAACATCCACTTGCCTTGTCAGGTCAACTGTTTCTGGTTGAATCTCATGAGAGGTTTGAGTGCTGTATAAATCAATGATAACATTAAGTTGTTTTTTTTTTTATGTTTTTGACACTGATAAAGAATTATTTACCTAAATGTAATACTTACATGGTTTGTTCATCCGAAGATGGTAGCTGTCTGTCAGGAACCTAAATTAGTGTATTGATTTCAAGTGATTAAAATTATTATACAAAATCCATTTAACATTTTTAGTTACAGGTCTAAGCTAAGTGTGTTGGGCTGTAATAACAAATAACATCAACATTCTCATATGGCAGTCAATATTCTCCAAATATGAAAAAACTTTTAGTATAACACAAAGACCTGAGTTTAATTGCATAATGAAGACATTTAAATGATGACTTTATTTATTCTGCAGATATCCAAACCAGCATGGATCTAAATGAAAAGTAATTCCCCCCATAATGTTGTTGTTGTTTAATGTAAAAAAAAACTTTTGGAAAACAATTTATAAAAAAAAAAAAGAAAAAAGAAAACAATAGGGTCTGTTTCATACTTCATGTGGCTCGGTCCCAAATAATAATAATAATAAACACATTTATGAAGAATAATAAAAAGAAACAGGGAATTTATGTGATGATCTGAAAGAAAGTAATGTGAAAATAAAAATTGAAAGGATTTCTCTCCTTTACAAAATCTGTAAGGGGGGAAACACTTTTCCACAACCCACTAGGTTTTTGAAAATTTTCATAAAAACAAAAACCATCACCTACCGGTCTCAGGTAAAGATTGGATCGACCAAGTGCCCTATTGGTGTGGATTTCCCTTGGGCACGTCTCCAAAAGAGGAATAACCTCCCGCCTTCCATTAATCCTGCAGAGCTCAAAGTCTCCTGTGAGCCCTGGAATGGCATTTTGAAGTGCCACTTTAAATTGCTGGCAGTCTTGATCAAGAGGAACCACTATCCTCCGGGCAGCTGTGGCATCTGAAAATGTAAGTTGTACTTTATTGATTAAGGCCTATGACCATTTTTTCAAATATCTAATAGACTTTTTCTATACTACATATCCACACATTTACAGGTAACTGCAAAATTCAGTTTTCATCTTACCTCGACTGGAGCGATAATAAGTGACTGCAGGATTTAAAACAGCCACTTTAAAAAATCCTCCGCCGGCTTCTCCGGCCCGTGTGCCCTCCTTGTCTGAAGTGCTGTAGTCTGTTTAAAAAAAAAAAAAAAAAAAAAAAAAAAAAAAGATAAGCTCTATCAAAACATTTTCCATTCTATTTTCATGCGTGTTTAATTCTGACTTCTCAAACTAATAATTATCCAAATGTATATTAAAGTAAGACCTCTGTAACTGTTTAACTTGAAAAACATTTACACTTAGCAGTATTTGTAGCACAATAAAAGCTTGCACTTTATGAAATGTTAATAATAAGTTCCAGTAATAATTGTTGGCATATAATTTTATTTAAGAAGTAATTACAATTAAAAGTAAATATAGCTAGATGAGCTGCGATGGACTGGCGAGCTGTCCAGGGTGTACCCTGCCTTCGCCTATAGATAGCTGGGACAGGCTCCAGCTTGCCTGCGACCCTGAATGCATAAAGCGGTTTAGAAAATGAATGAATGAATGAATAGCTAGATGAGCTGATAGTGCTCTAACACACGTGAACTATTCTCGATTTGCTACTTTGTATATCAGTTATTGGTGTAATTGCAAGGTTTTAGAACGATTGTTCGAAATACTATTTCCTCGCTGTCCTTAAATGCATCACTGTTTCGTCCGACAGGCGGGCTACCTCTCCTTCCACATTTTATTTCTATTTTGTTGTCCACGATGTAGTCTGCTGAAGTCGCATTATTTATGACTTACATATATATATACTTATATATATATATATACTTATATATATATATATATATATATATATATATATATATATATATATATATATATAAGTTTTGCAATTTGGTTTAACGCCTTGACAAACACAAATCTGTGATGGAAATGAGTTCTGGTCACACACTCCGGTTTTGTCACGGCAATGACAGCTTTTCAAAATTTTGGCACACTTTTCATGTTAGGTACAACTTGTTTGTCTCTAAGAAGGCACAGTCCGCCACAATTTAAAGATAATATGATGGTCTCTATTATTTGTCCCAAACAACTACTACAGACACAAATGTAAATGATGGGAAAAACTATATATATATATATATATATATATATATATATATATATATATATATATATATATATATATATATATATATATATGTATTAGAAATTATATTTACCTTACTGATGCAATTGAAACAGTGGAATCATCATATTTGAAGTTTTTTCTTTAAAGTCATGTCATTGCTTTTTCAAGTAACTTCACTCACCTTTCAATGACAGAAGGTACTGTTGCTGTATTGTCGTTCCTTTCATTTAAAATGCGTTCAAAATTAGCATTAACACGATCTCTTATTTCCGTTAATCGTCTTCTGAAGTCCGCCATAACATAAATTCGGCGTTCCAGTCTGACACTTACGGCCACACCACCCTGAAAACGCCCAATCTCGTCTGATTTCGGAAGCTTAGCAGAGTTGGGCCTGGTCAGTACGTGAATAGGAAACCGCCTGGGAATACCAGGTGCTGTAAGCTTTTGCACTTCCATTTCAGTGTGGGATATTAGAAGAATTCCATTACGATGTCATAGTACTCTTTGATATGTCACTGTTTGATCTTTGTATGTAATATTTGGAGAATAATTCCATTATGATATCATAGTACTCTTTGATATGTCACTGTTTGATCTTTGTATGCCATAACTGGAGCACAATTCACATTTCATAAATGTGTGATGTCACTTCTGCTTGTGGTTAATCTCGACACCATATTTATGCAATACAAATACATACCAATACAATACCAGGTGGAGAACTTGACCCTTCTGAGGACCACGTAGTCAACTTCTGGCCAAATTTTCAAGTTTGTCTGATTTCCTTGTAACTTTGGCCACACTGTCTGCATCCTACATGGAGTGTCCTGTGTGAATTTCAGCCTTCCTGGACCAAGGGAGACAAAATGGGACAATGGTATGCGTAATTGTCCATTGGTGTCCAGTTCCAATCCCTATGAATGGGGCCCCGTGGATGCCTTGTGGACAGTGGCTATTTCTGGGTCACAGTTAGTCATATGTTGCTGGGATTCACAGCACCAGCTCCTAGAGCTCCACTGAGTCTGCCCTGTGAGTTTCAGCCTGCTTGGACAATGTATGACTGAGAAATGGCCACTGTCCACAAAGTGTCCCTGGACCATAATGGTAAGGGATTGCTAGTGGATGCTTTTAGACACATACCCTCACTTTTGTCCCTGTTTGTCCCCTGTTTTCATGGAAACATCATAGCGTCGGGATGTCCGGTCAGGAGGTCGAACGCCGTACAGTGTGAGAACACTCATGAGGAAGGATTAATTGCTGCTACGTTCTAACGATGATGCTGCGACCTCCCGATCAAACTTCTGGCATGTCAGAAATTTTCGCCGTCGCTTGTACAGTGTGAGTGGTGTTACATCACGATTCTATGTTGGCACCTGCGCAGAAGACACCGGTGGAGCTTTAAACAATGGCGGGCAACAAAAACTTCAGACGTGTGTGGTGGACACAGCTGCTAGAAGAGAGATTAGTAGAGCTATGGAGAGAAGAGGAGGTTTTCTTTTTTTATTTTGTTTGCAGCGCACAAGACAGCGCACACAACTGCTACAACTTGCTGCCTGCTCGCCATCTTGTTGTCAGGCACGCTGTGGTTGTCATAGGAACTAGGAACCTTTGTTTTTCATTGTTCACACTCGAGCATGTCGTGTGGTCACACGCCGACGGACGCCGACAACTAGTCGTGGTTGTCAATAATCGTGGCTGACAGCAGTCGTACAGTATGAGTACACATGTCGTAGGGTCAAATAGAGTATGAGGGATAAACCCGGTCGTGCAGTGGGAGCATTTCCCCGACAGGCAGAATTCTAAAATCGCACAGTGTCCGCCCGGCATTAAACTACTAAAAACCATTAAAATCCACTAAAAACCACGAATAATAAAAACCATTAAAATCCACTAAAACCACTGAAAACCACTAAAACCACTGAAAACCACTAAAAACCACTGGCAACCACTAAAAACCACTAAAAACCACTAAAACCACTGAAAACCACTGAAAACCACTGAAAATCACCAAAAACCACTGAAAACCACTAAAACCCACTAAAAACCACTGAAAACCACTAAAACCCACTAAAACCCACTAAAAACCACTAACACCACTAAAACCACTTAAAACCACTAAAAACCACTAAAACCACTGAAAACCACTGAAAACCACTAAAAAAAAACAAAAAAAAAACAAAACATTAAAATCCACTAAAACCACTTGCAACAACTTGCTGCCTGCATGCCATCTTGTTGTCAGGCACGCTGTGGTTGTCTTAGGAACTAGGAACCTTTGTTTTTCGTTGTTCACACTCGAGCACGTCATGCCGTCACACACCGACTGACGCCGACAACTAGTCGTGGTTGTCAATAATCGTGGCTGAAAGCAGTTGTAGAGTATGAGTACACATGTCGTAGGATCAAATAGAGTACTGGGGACAAACCCGGTCGTGCAGTGGGATCATTTCCCCGACAGTCAGATTTCGCACAGTGTCCGCCCGGCATTAAATCAATAAAAACCATTAAAATCCACTAAAACCACTAAAAAACATTAAAATCCACCAAAATCCGCTAAAACCACTAAAAACCACTGAAAACCACTAAAAACCACTAAAACCACTGGGGTAAGTTGGGGGATCAATTCCAGGCTTCCCCTGAAATGCCAAAGTGTCCTAGGGAGAGACACTGCCCCCTGATGTGCCTATCTGGGTGTGAGTGAGTGTGTGTGTGTGTGTGTGTGTGTGAATGGGTGAATGTGACAAGTAGTGTAAAGCGCTTTGAGTGGTCTGTATGACTAGAAAAGCGCTATAGAAGTACAAGTCCATTTACCATTACACTGAAAACCACTAATGCCAGGCGAACACTGTGCATTTTTGAGGGTAATAGTCCATTTCCATCCACTTCCAATCCCTGAGCATTAGAGCCTAGGGATGCCTTGTGGACAGAGACTTTTTCTCAGTCAGGGTAGGTCCTACGTTGCTGGGATTCACAGGGCAACCCCACAGAGCTCCACTGAGTCTGTCCTGTGAGTTTCAGCATCCTAGGACAATCCATGACTGAGAAATAGCCACTGTCCACAAGGCTTCCTTGGCCCCCAGTGTATAGGGATTAGAAGTGGACAGAAATCAACCCTTTATCTTAACTCACTCCCATCTGGTTCCTGTTTGTTCTACAGGCCCTAAACTTGGCACTGGCACTCTGCTATGGGTCTCTGTCTTCCTGTATGAGTTTGGTCCATTTTGGAGAACTTTGAAAATTTGACTCTTCTGAGGACCACTTAGTTAACTTTTGGCCAAATTTTCAAGTTTGTCTGATTTCCTTGTAACTTTGGCCACACTGTCTGCATCCTACATGATGAGACCCAACTCTGCTTATCTTCCGACATCAGAGATCAGTGACACTCTTTGATCTTTCTGTGTAAAATTTGGAGCACATTTCAAATGTCATAAACATGTGTGGGATGTCACTGCTTGATCTGTGTCATGTGTGCGCCAACTTCTTGCATTTGGAGCAACAACAAAAGAAGCAATTTGTGGTCATATATGCTGCTAACGGACATGCCTACGTTAACACGCCCAATCTCTTCTGATCTTGCAAACTAAGCAGGGCACAGACCTTCGGTCTCATTTTCAAACAGTCGCACGCAAAAAAACTGCCCTATACCAATTATAGTCAACTCTTTGGATTTATAAAAACACAATCTGACGGTAAAAAGTTCCTACCTCCACAACAACTCTGACCCAGACGTACGCACAAAATCTGGAGTAACCACCTGGGAATACCAGGTGCTCTCAGCTTTTACACTTATATGTGAATGTAGGACATTTGGAGAACATTTCATTGATGATGTCACTCTTTGATCTTTAGGTGTAATATTTGGAACACATTTCAAATGTCATAAACATGTGTGTGATGTCACTGCTTGATCTATGTCATGTTGGCACCAGCTTTATGCATTTGGAGCAACCTCAAAACGGCATTTTTCATCCATATCTGTTTCTTACGGCCATGCTTTGGTGCATACAATCACATCAGTGAGATGATTTTGTGTCTACATTAAAACATAATTGTTCATACTGCATGAAGCTATGCTGATTTTAAACATTCATGCCAAATAAAGGATGAAATTGTAACTAAGCAAATTGATCAAAACTGTATTTATTTAACAGTTAAAGCAGTGGCACAAACATGTCATTTTAAATTTGTGGTACTACTACCTTTTGTGGCGACATTTTTGTGACATACTTACAGTTGTTTGGCCAACATCCTCTCTCCGGTATCCAAACCACTGCCAGATGATGGATCCTGTACTATTTTTCTTTGGAACAAATTCTCCCTCCATTTTTTGTAACTCGCGCTGCTACTGCTACCGGAGTTCTCTGCTAGAAAAGCTGCTACACCACGCTGCCTCTCATGATGTAGCACGTAGCTCACATTATGTACATAACTCTGTGCGCTTGCTTTAACTCTCTGTGCAAAGCGGTGCTGACAGTGAAGGAGTGGGATAACCCCACCCACAGCTAAAAACAACTACGTGACAACAGGGCAACTCGAATA
This sequence comes from Telmatherina bonti, assembly GCF_933228915.1. NCBI lineage: Eukaryota > Metazoa > Chordata > Actinopteri > Atheriniformes > Telmatherinidae > Telmatherina > Telmatherina bonti. The sequence continues at coordinate 6,895,062 of NC_136633.1, forward strand.
TGACAAATATAGACATTTTCTATATGACTAACCACGATATTTCGAGTATATTTGATATATCGCCCAGCCCTACTTTAGACCTGAAGGTCTGTATCTCGGCATGGAAGTCTTGAACCAGGCCAAGAGGTCTGGACCTTGACATGGAGGTCTGGACACGGTCCTGGAGGTCTTGACATGTGTATCGACATCGATACATATGCTTAGGTCTGGACACAAGTCTGGGATCTAGCACCCAGGCCTGGAGTTCTGGACCCTGGTCCGGAGTGTGCCTGTCCCTGGACTAGTCCTGGGGAACTAAGCTATGAATTAAGCTGGATGCTGAGTCTCCCATGTGGAGCAAATAAAGTAAAAGGTTAATATTTTGTGATCCGTTTAAACTTTGAAGGTGAAAGACTGAGCTGGTTTATGGCTCATGTCAATTGAGTTTTTTTAGATTAATCGCAAACTTTCTATTTAATTGTATACATTTTTTAAATTGAGTCTTCACCATTTGTATTTTTATATTTTGTATATTAACATGTTTTTTGTCTTTTTGTGTTTTGTTCTTAGATTTTTAAAATTTATTTGTACATTTTGTTTATTGATTTTTAGGGTTTGTTTTGTGTATTTCTATATTTTTTGTTTGTGTTTTTTTTTTTTTTTTTTTGCTTTTGTGTACGTGTATTATTTTGTTTTTGTTTATGTGTATTTTGATTGCTAGTTGTGGCAGTGGTTCAGGTGGTAGAACCGCTTGTCTTTTGACATGACGGCCGGTGGTTTAAGTCCGGCTTCCCCCCCTTAGCACTTGCGCAAGGTCGGCCGTACACGGGCAATCCCTTTGAATGGGGAAAAGGGAGGGTTTTTGGACACCACAAAACTTTGCTTGCCGCGGCCCCCGAAGGTCCTAAAAATCGAACGAGGGGGTCTACGCGTGCGTCTCGCTCCCGCGCATGCGTTGGTCACTCGACCTCGCCCGAGGGTCGAACGGTCAGGGAGTTAAAAATAAAAAACTGCTTACCGACCGTCTTCAGTAGCACGCGAAACACCCCAGGGGGCATACTTCCAAAGGGCTCAGAGGTGGACGCTTTGACACCCCCCATTACTTCCCATTCAATTTTCGGGGTGGACGCCGGAGCCCACTTGCAATCCCCCAGTATTGCCAGGTCAAAGGGATTGGAAGTGGACAGTTTGTCCACTTCCAATCCCTTTTAATGGCAATACAAAGGGATTGCCGGTGGACATTTCGTACACTGGCAATCCCTTTTAAGGGCAATACAAAGGGATTGCCGGTGGACATTTCGTACACCGGCAATCCCTTTTAATGGTGGAAATCTACCTCAAATCAAGAGAACGGGGCCCCTGGTGTACAGTGTGTCCACCTGCAATCCTTTTTTAATGGTGGAATCCAGTCCGACTATGAATGCAGAGGGATTGCCATTGTACAAAGTGTCCACTTGCAATCCCTTTTAATGGTGGAAATCCATCCGACTATGAATGGAGAGGGATTGCCATTGTACAAAGTGTCCATTGGCAACCCCTTATCATGGAAAGGGATTGAAAGTGGACACTTTGTCCACCTCCAATCCCTCTCTATTCAAAGTCGAATGGCTTTCCACCATTGAAAGGGATTGAAATTGGAAAAAGTGTCCACTTCCAATCACTTCTGTTGGTGGAAATAACCTCAAACTTAATAGAAAGAGATTGCAAATGGACACTGTGTTCACGTGCAATCCCTTTCAATGGTGGAAATCCATCCGACTATGTATGGAGAGGGATTGCCATTGCACAGAGTGTCCAATGGCAATTCCTTATAATGGAAAGGGGTTGAAAGTGGACAGAGTGTCCACTTGCAATGCCTTTCAATGGTGGAAATCCATCCGACTTTGAATGGAGAGGGATTACCATTGTACAAAGTGTCCACTGGCAATCCCTTATAATGGCAATGGAAAGAGATTGCCATTGTACAAAGTGTCCAATGGCAATCCCTTTTAATGGTCAAAGAAAGGGATTGGAAGTGGACACTTTGTCCATTTCCAATCCCTCTCTATTCATAGACGGATGGCTCTCCACCATTAAAAGGGATTGCCATTGTACAGAGTGTCCATTGGCAATCCCTTATAATGGAAAGGGATTGAAAGTGGACAAAGTGTCCACTTCTAATCTCTTTTAATGGTGGAAGTCCATCAGACTATTAATAGAGTAGGATTGCCATTGGACAAAGTGTCCTTTGGCAATCCCTTATAGTGGAAAGGGATTGAAAGAGGACAGAGTGTCCATTGGCAATCCCTTATAATGGCAATAGAAAGGGATTGCCATTGGACAAACTGTCTAATGGCAATCCCTTTTCATGGCAATAGAAAGGGATTGCCATTGTACAAAGTGTCCATTGGCAATCCCTTTTAATAACAATAGAAAGGGATTGCAATTGGACACTTTGTCCACCTCCAATCCCTCTCTATTCAAAGTCGAATGGCTTTCCACCATTGAAAGGGATTGAAATTGGACAAAGTGTCCACTTCCAATCATTTCTGTTGGTGGAAATAACCTCAAACTTAATAGAAAGAGATTGCAAATAGACACTGTGTTCATGTGCAATCCCTTTCAATGGTGGAAATCCATCCGACTATGAATGGAGAGGGATTGCCATTGCACAGGGTGTCCAATGGCAATTCCTTATAATGGAAAGGGGTTGAAAGTGGACAGTGTCCACTTGCAATCCCTTTCAATGGTGGAAATCCATCCGACTTTGAATGGAGAGGGATTGCCATTGTACAAAGTGTCCACTGGCAATCCCTTTTAATGGTCAAAGAAAGGGATTGGAAGTGGACACTTTGTCCATTTCCAATCCCACTCTATTCATAGACGGATGGCTCTCCACCATTAAAAGGGATTGCCATTGTACAGAGTGTCCATTGGCAATCCCTTATAATGGAAAGGGATTGAAAGTTGACAAAGTGTCCATTTCTAATCCCTTTTAATAGTTGAAATCCATCCGACTATGAATGGAGAGGGATTGGCATTGTACAACGTGTCCATTGGCAATCCCTTATAATGGCAATGGAAAGGGATTGCCATTGTACAAAGTATCCAATGGCAATCCCTTTTAATGGCAATAGAAAGGGATTGCCATTGTACAAAGTGACCAATGGCAATCCCTTTTAATGGTAAAAGAAAGGGATTGGAAGTGGACACTTTGTCCATTTCCAATCCCTCTCTATTCATAGACCGATGGCTCTCCACCATTAAAAGGGATTGCCATTGTACAGAGTGTCCATTGGCAATCCCTTATAATGGAAAGGGATTGAAAGTGGACAAAGTGTCCATTTCTAATCCCTTTTAATGGTGGAAATCCATCCGACTATGAATGGAGAGGGATTGCCATTGGACAAAGTGTCCATTGGCAATCCCTTATAATGGCAATGGAAAGGGATTGCCATTGTACAAAGTGTCCAATGGCAATCCCTTTTAATGGTCAAAGAAAGGGATTGGAAGTGGACACTTTGTCCATTTCCAATCCCTCTCTATTCATAGACGGATGGCTCTCCACCATTAAAAGGGATTGACATTGTACAGAGTGTCCATTGGCAATCCCTTATAATGGAAAGGGATTGAAAGTGGACAAAGTCTCCACTTCTAATCCCTTTTAATGGTGGAAAGCCATCCGAGTCTGACTATGAATGGAAAGGGATTGCCATTGCACAAAGTGTCCATTGGCAATCCCTTCTGATGGTGGAAATCCATCTGACAGTGAATAGAAAGGGATTGGAATTGTACAGGGTCCACTTTCAATCCCTTATTATTGGAGCCTGGGGATGCCTAATGGACAGAGGCTTTCTCTCATTGAAGGTAGGTCCCATGGTGCTATGTTTCACAGGGCAACCTGATGGAGCTCTACTGAGTCCACCCTGTGAGTTCCAGCCTCCTAGGACAATGTATGACTGAGAAACAGCCACTGTCCACAAGGCCACCCTGTCTCCCAATGCATAGGGATTGGAAGTGGACAGAAACAGACCCTTTCTCTTACCCTGCTTCCATCTGGTGCCTGGTTGTTCTAGAGACCCCAAATTTGGCACTGGGTCTCTACTATGTACCTGTGTGCTCCTGTACGAGTTTCATTGAGTTTGGACAACTTTAAAAATTTGACCCTTGTGAGGACCTGAGCACTTGGTGAATACATTCATTCATTTTCTGAACTGCTTATTCTAATTCAGGGTCGCAGGGAAGCTGGAGCCTATCCCAGCTGGCTTTGGGCGACAGGCAGGGTACACCCTGGACAGCTTGCCAGTCCATCGCAGGGCCACACAGAGAGACGAACAACCACACTCACACTCACTCCTAGGGGCAATTTTTTTAAAGATTAAATGTCTCTAAATGCGCTTTGTACACGCAACTTCATTTCACCTTAACTCCGCGATTCCTTGGCCTAAAAGAATAATTCCAACAGTTTCTGAAAGTGCAAGGCTTCTTTTTTCTAACAGAAGGGGGAAAAGTGAAGGTTTGACCAGGATAGACCATGGAAATTCAGTAAATTGGGCTGGGGTTTTTTCCCGCCGCTCGAGCGCACCAGGCGCTCAGCACCGGACAGCTCCTCGCGCGCAACTCCGCGATTCCTTCGCCTAAAAGAATAATTCCAGCAGTTTCTGAAAGAGCAAGGCTTATGTTTTCCAACAAAATGGGGAATGTAAAGGTTGCTCAATGTGTGCTTTTTTTCCTTTTTTTTTTTTTCCCCCTTTCAGTCAAGCACATGTCCGTTGTGCCACCGAGCGTACAGCAATCTGCCAACGCACCTCAAACAAACACATTTGGTGACAAACGTCAACGAAAGGAAGATCTTATGTAGCCTCGCAACAGGGCGAATAAATATTCGCACGTCAAGATGCCTGATTCCTGCATGTGGCTACAAGCAGGCTCGCCTGGACCGGCACCTGTCTTCAAATCACCCGGAGCTTGACGTCTCAAAGCGGGCGGAGATGTTGAACAAGGCCCGCTACTCCGAAGCTGTCCGGCAGCCCTGAGGGCCAGCAACCCCACCCCATCGATCACATGCACCCTCGACCTGGATGAGGAGGAGCAGGCGGAGGACATGTCGTTCCTCCCTCCTCCACCATCGCCGCCTATGTCCTGCGCCAATGTGGAGTGCCTGGACCACCGCAGGCAGAGCAGGCAGGAGATTGAGCGGCTGAGGAGGGAGAGGGACGATCTGATTGACCAGATCAAGGCGCTGCGGGCCTCACTGAACCAGGCCCGCAGGAAGCCGCCGGCCGCAGCAGCTTCAGTGCAGGCCCAGGTAAGCTGGTCTTTTGCAGATTGTGAAGGCGTACAGATGGGAGGGCATATTCTGGATGGGACAATGCGTATCTACTGACTTGTGTTCCTTCCAGATCAGTGAGGATGAGACCCCGGGGCCCTCCACCAGCACCTCAGCCACAGCCACACCAGGGCCTGAGTCGGCGCGTCCGAAGATGCAGCTGGCTAAGAGGAGGTCGAAGGCGGGGAGAAGTCCCATCTCCCCCTCCAAATTTTCCCCCTGGAGCGAGGGCACCGGGAGGGGGAACAGGATGAGGAGAATTTCTTTCACGCCCTGCATGGGTAAGGATGCTTTTCCATAAATACTTGGATTGCAGAAGAGTACCAGGAAAGACATGATTTCACTTTGCTCTTGTCTTGCAGAGGAGTACCTCCATCACTATCAAGATTTCCTCACGGGCATAAACCCCACGACCAAAATGATCAGGAACGCCCGGTCCAAAGTGAGCAGGATCCGGACGTTCCTGCTCTACATGATCCATGGGCACGCCAGGGTCGGGGACTGGCTGTTTTTGGACGATACTGGTCGGGTCAGAGGGTGAGTTTTCACTTGTATGGCCACATTCTGTGGTTGCCTGTCTTTTTTTTCCTTTTTTTTTTTTTTTCTCCATTTTCCATGACAACTAAGTTTGGTGTTTTTCCTTTTCACCTACTAGTTGGGCCAAATCGCTCCTCCGGAGCAAGATGGAAGTCACGACTGCGGCGTTTTATCTGAAAAACGTGCAGTTTTGCAGGGTATTTGAAGGAGAGCACTCCCCGAACCAGCCGGCTGACAAAAACTCAGCTGTCAGACCTGCAGCGGGAGCTGAAATCGTGCCTTAAAAACTTTAAGGCGCAAGTGGTGGTGCACCAGCTGTCGGTTAAAAGAAAGTTGCCAAGCTGCCGAGCCGGGACGACCTGCGGACCTGCATCGGGGTCGCTCGGGCCAGAATCCCCATCCTTCTTGGTGAGTTTCTCATCCAAACGCACACAGTTGATGGGGCGCGTCTCTCACTGCACCTCCACGCTGACTTTTCTTCTTCCCCCCGCCCCCCCTCTCCTTTCTCCTCCTCAGAAAAGATGGAGACAGGGCTAACCAATGAAGACAGGTACCTGTTCTATGGGTACCTGTGTTTATTCTGGACCTGCCTCTACGGCCACAGGTCAGGAGTGTACTCCAACATGACCGACCAGGAAGTGGCCGAGGCAGAGAGTAGCGGCACCGACAGTGGCTACCTGATCCATGTGAGTATGCAGAAATGAGTTGTGTGTGTACGGCAGTGACGTAAATCATGCTTACAAGCACTCTGTCTCTGTGTGACACGCAGGTCAAGGAACACAAAACCGTGAAGGCCTTTGGCGAGGCACAGGTCCTCTGCACGCCAGAGGAGTTCCAATGGCTTCAGAGGTGGCTGAAGGTCAAGTCGGCGATTCCACAAGACCAGCGGAATAACTTCCTCCTCTACACACAGGGCAAATGGCCATACAAAAACCTCAACAACTGCCTGCAGCGAGTGTGGAAGTTGATGGCGCTCCAGGGGGAGATCAATTTTACCCTGATCTGCCATTGCCACATATGTAAGTTTCACACTCTAGCATGCTGATTCATCTTGTCCTGAGAGGTGTGCAAGTAGTGAGCATGAGAACTAAACATTTCTCTTATTTTCCAGGCAAAACAGGCCAACACAGCGGAAGAGAGAAAAAAGGTGTCAGACCTCATGTGTCATGACACAAGCACAGCTGACCGCTTTTATGTGCAGAACCCTGACCTGGCAGAGGTCCAGAGGGTCTGCAAAATTATCGCGGACTCTCTGGAGCAAAGCCCAGGTGAGGGGGAGCAGCAGGCCGGTCCGTCTGGCAGCAAATCCCTCAAGCGTCAGAGGGTCAGTGACGATGGCGAAGGCAGCGAGGAGGCGGAGGTCCCTGGTAAGAAGTCAGGCGGCGGCAGCAGCGACAGCACCACCACCGGCGGCAGCGACAGCACCACCACCGGCGAGAAGGGTCCAGAGCAGCCCAGCGAGGAGGGACCACCGCAGCTCCGCAAGCGCAGGTCCTGCTCGGTCCGCATCAGCCCTTACAAGGCAGGCCAGCAGGCTGCAAAGAAAAAGGCCAATATGGCAAAAAGAAGGTTGCGATACCGTAAATAGTGTATATAGTTAGTTGTAGTTATTATTGTCATATAGCAAGTGTTTAAATAGTGTATATAGCGAGTGTTTAAATAGTGTATATAGCGAGTGTTTAAATAGTGTATAGCTTGTTGTTAAATAGTATAGTTATATTTATAGCAAGTTGTGTGAATAAATGTTAAATGAGGAACAGATTGTCTTTGTATGATTATTGTATGTACAAAGTGGTAATGCAAATGTCTAATCTGTCCACTTCCAATCCCTTAGTATTGGAACCCAGGGGTGCCAAATGGACAGAGGTCATTTCTCAGTCACAGTTAGTGCTCTGTTGCTGGGATTCACAGGGCAACTTGGTGGAGCTCTACTGAGTCTACCCTGTGAGTTTCAGCATCCTAGCACCATGTATGACCGAGAAACAGCCACTGTCCACATGGCAACCCCGGCCCCCAATGATAAGGGATTGGAAGTGGACAGAAACTGACCTCTTCTCTTACCTTGCTCCCATCTGGTCCCTGGTTGTCCTAGAGGGCCCAGATTTGGCACTTGCACTCTGCTCTATGCCCCTGTTGTCCTCTATGAGTTTCATTGAGTTTGGACAACTTTGAAAACTTGACCCTTCTGAGGACCTGAGCACTTGGTCAACTTTCAGTCAAAATTTCAAAGTTTTCAGATTTCCTTGTAACTTTAACCACACTATCTGCACCCTAAATGGAGTTTATTGGCCAAATTACAGCTCTCCAGAACTAAAGAGGACAGAATGGGACATTGGTAAGGGTAACTGTCCAAATCTGTCCATTTCCAATCCCTTAGTATTGGAATCCAGGGGTGCCAAATGGACAGAGGCTATTTCTCAGTCACAGTTAGTCCTATGTTGCTGGGATTCACAGGGCATGTTCAGACACCTTCAATGAGCCTATCCTGTGAGTTTCAGCATCCTAAGACATCATATGGCTGAGAAACAGCCACTGTCCACATGGCCACCCTGGCCCCCAATACTAAGGGATTGGAAGTGGATGGAAATCGAACGTTTTCCCTTACCACGCTCCCATCTGGTCCCTGATGGTCCAACCTGCCTCAAAACTGGCATTCGTGCTTTCCACCAGGCCCTCTTCCCCCTGCCCGAGTTTGGTCCAGTTTGGACAACGTTGAAAATTTGACCCTTTCAAGGGCCCCTGACCAAGACCCCTGACACGGTCCAAAATTGTCAACTTTTTCAATTTGGACGAGACTTTGCAGGCCAACAGGGCATGCTACCAGGACCCCCGTGTCCAAATTTCAGCATCCTAGGCCCAAAGGTGAGCCCCTGGAGGCCCGGGGCCCGTGCCCGGTGAAAGGGATTGGAAGTGGACACTTTGGACATTTCCAATCCCTTTGACTGGACAGGGGGTGAAATTGTTACAAGTGTCGACTGAGAGTGTCCATTGGCAATCCCTTTGCACTGGTGGAGTGTGTTTTTCCCTCTCATTTCTACCAGGAACGCGTCACGGTCGCCGCTCCGCCTCGGTCGCTATTAGTATCCTTTCAGCATGACGCGGAAGCATTTTGGGCCCTCTGGGACCTTCCTGTGTCCCCCCGTGTCCAAAAAGACACAGCAAAAACGGGACTGTCCACTGGCAATCCCCTTTGCATTGGTGGAGTGTCTTTTTGCCTGGCATTTTGCCCAAAAAAGCCCCCAGGAAGGCGGCTTCGCCTCGGCCTCGTAGGGCGCCTTTTCGGCACCGAGCGGAAGCGTTTTGGGCCCTCTGGGACCTTCCTCTGTCCCCCAGTGTCCAAAAAGACACAGCAAAAACGGGACAGTGTCCACTGGCAATCCCTTTGCATGGGGGGAGTGTCTTTTTGGCTGCAGATTTGCCTGAAAACAGTCTAAACGAGAGGCGGAAAGACCGGCCTGTAGGGCCCCGCCGGGACCTCTACAAGGCCGATCCTGGCCCTTCTGTGGTGTTTCAGGACCCCGTGGGAGGACAGAGACCGGATGAATGGAAGTGAATGGGAAGTGGACATTCGTCCCACTTCCAATCCTTTTCCATTAAAGGGCTCCAAACCCTAACCGGGCTCCCGCGGGCCCCAGAAGCGTCGCTGAGAGGGCAGACTTTTTGCGCGCGCGCCTTTTGGACCAAAGGACCCCTCTGTGAGCGCCCTGGGGCCCAGAGGGCCCCGGTAAATTTCGGGCCCGTGCGATTTCGGGCCCGTTCAGGCGCAGGACGCGGGCGTAGCGGGGCTTAATTGGCTGTCGGGGTCAAAAGGTCAACCCTAGTTAAAAGGGATTGGAAGTGTGACAAAGCGTCCGTTGGCAATCCCTTTACATGGGCCCAGGGTGGCGATTTTGGACACTTGTCCGTTTGGGCTGACAATGGGAAGGGTCTGACGGTGGACGATCATCCGCTTGCAATCCCTTCGAATGGTACTTCCCTTACCGGTCTCCCGCGGGGGCCAGAGGGTCGGCGAGCGAAAGGGCGCGCCTCTCTGGTCCCCTCTGCGCGCCTGCGAGGCCCCCGGGGCCCTAGGACCACTTTTTGGCAAAAGTTTTTCCAACGGGTCCGGCGTCGCCGTGGCGGGCGCGCCCGGGGCCGGAGGTGCGCGGGTGGCGTCAGGGGGCCTTTTCGAGCACGCAGAGAAAAAAAGTCATTTTTGAGGGCCCCGGACCCCGAGGGCCCCCTGCGGGGCCCCGAAGGCGAGCTTCGGGCCCCGCGCGCCGTTTGGGGCGCCGCCGGCAAGGGGACCCCGTGGGACCCGTAGAAGGGAAGCGACGTTTCCCATGCAAAGGGATTGCAAACGGACAGGCGTACGTTCGCCTCAGAATGGGAAGGGTCTGACGGTGGACGGTCGGCAACCCCCCGAATGGGACTTCCCTTACCGGTCTTCCCCGGGGCCCTCGGGGGCACGTTTTGGCAAAAGTTCTTTCAACGGGTCCGTGGGCGCCGTCGGGGGCGTCTCCCGGGCCGGGGGTTCGCCGGTCGCGTCAGGGGGCCTTTTCGGGCATGCGGACCAAAAAGTGTTTTTTGAGGCGCCCGGGTCCTGCTCGGCCCGTCGGGGGCCCCCGCGGGGCCTGGCGGGCAAGTTTGAGGCTCCGGGCGACGTTTGGAGCGTTTCCGGGGTCGGGCCTCGAAGTGGACGAAAAGGCCTCGAAGTGGACGGGGTAAGGAAAACCGGGCCCCGTAACCACTGGAAGGACCTGAAGTGGACGGAAAGGCCTCCTCGTGGACGGGGCGAAGCAAGAGCGCCATCCGTAGGCGCAGTAGCGCCGGCACGGCCCCGTCCACGGGGCTTCTTCGTGGACGTGCAAAGGGATTGCCAACGGATGATTTTCTTCGTGACATTGACATCGTCATGACTTTCCGTACAATGGCAAGACCTGCCCATTCAAAAATTGTCCAAAAGTAGGCCCATTCCCTAACCTACGGTACTGCTAAATGCAGAGGTTTGAGTCAGGAAGGGCATCTGATGTACATTTATACATATGTATATTTCACTTTAGAATAGTTTTCAAATAACATGAACCTTCTTGTGACATATAAACAGTTTTGTGATGCAACGCCACACAGATGAAGCAAACTTTTGCTGCTTTCCTGGTCTTCCAGTTATTGCCTTTAAAAACTTCAAGAAAAATTTCATCCGATATTGGCTGCTCTAAATTACTGAAACCCACCATCATACCATGTGGGTTCATGATACGTTCATACGCCCCCTTGTATATCTTTTTGTCTAGATTTTTAAACTTCCATGGTGAAATTTTGAAGTCTACCTTTTCAACTTCTGCCCACATTTTATCGTACAGACGCTCGTACAGGTCTTCGTAGTTCTTCTTGGAATACAGCAAATTAGCATTTGTAAAGAGACGAGAAATGATGGAAATAGTCGTTTTGTAAACATAAAACTCACATTTTTCTTGTCTTTTCAATCTCTCTTGTTCACATATGACATCCAAGTCTGTCTCTGAACTGGAGGATTCAGACTGAGATCTGGTCTTCATCCGGTGAGTCCAAAACATCGGGGCTCTCTGGAGATTTACTTTTAAATTTGTTGATGAACTGGCTGAACCTGGACGCAGGCTTCTTTGAGAAGAAGCTTCTTTGAGGGAACATGCCATCTGTGCCTTTCTGAAGATGCGCAAAATTAGATTTTCCACGAGTGTTTTCACCAACATTTTGGCCCATTCTTTGTGTTGTTGGTCCTCATGTCTCTTCAGATTTGTCAGGAGCTGCTAACAACTTGAAAAATGGTGTCAAGTCTGGAGAAGGGTACAGCATTGCCTGTTCTCGCTTGGTTACAGCTTCAGGCTTCTTCTTCAGAAGATGTAGAGACTCCACATCGGGAATTGTTTTGGATATTCCAGGCAAGGAAGATTCTTCATCTTTAAAACATGAGATTGAAAATCTCTTTGCATGCCTTTTTGGGGACTGTTTCTTGTGGCGCCTGATCTTACTGGATGAAATCGGCTTTTGGAACACAGTCCTGTTTTAGAGGACTCTGGGACTCCATATGTGGGATTTCTCTGGACTCAACAGATCTGAGTGATGAGCCCTCCTCAGCTTGTTTTTTAACATCTCTTTTTTGCTTACGTGTAGATTTTGAGAGGGAAGCACGTGTCTCTCCCAGATTTTTGACATCTGAAAGGTCTTGAATCTGTCCAGATTCAGATGATCTGTCCACAGGTGATTTCTCCACGTCTGAACTTTTAACGTGAGCTTCGGTTTCTGTGGACTTTGCCTCCATGTCGTCCACCGTTTCAGTTCAGGGAGTTTGGATTTCTTTTTTAGTTTGCCAATGGCTTGAAACAACGTTCTCAGCATTATGCATGTGTTTGAGACCATTCCATCAACATTTTTGATGGGAGAGTTGGACTTTTCACTGTCAGAATTCACTCTGTCACCTCTTCCACAATTAAACTTGTCAGAGAGTCAGATTTCTCCAGTTTCAATGTCTTCTTTGATTTTCAAAACTTTTGCAAAAGTCTTGGGAACAGCGTCACCTACTGTGGCCAAAACATCCTCCTTGGATATTTGACATTGTGCGTGAATCTTCTCTTTGACTAAATTTGTGACAGTTGTCACTATTTCAAACAACAGACCTTTTAAAATAATGTTGCTCTCCTCATCTGGGTTTCCTGATACCAGTTTGCGCATTGAGTCTAGTTCAGCTGACCAAAACAGGATTCAACCACCGGTTGAATCAAATCCATTAAATCGGCCTTAGGCGTGTGTTTGGTTGGTAAACTGCTTGTTCTATCCATGGTGTTGTTCATTTTCGTTGCGTAAAGACGTGTTAAATAAAAGTCGCGTTTTCAATACGTGGTTCAATTTTAACAAACATATGCGCTGATTCTTCTGCTTGTATCTGTAAAATGACAGAATGTCTCAACGTTGTGACTCTTATAACCTGTTTTTATGACATCACTGAGATCAAAGGACTGAAAGAATGGTCCCTCTGCTGCTAGGAGACGTAGTCTATCAAAGGAATTCCATTCTATTAGCCCCACCCCATCGCGACGATGCTGTTACTAGGTGATGGGAACGTTTTCAACAACTCAGAATTATTTTAAAAAATAATTTGCAATGAAAGGACATTTGTGTAGAAACATTTCAGATTAAAAGAAAAATTCTACATTTTTATTTTGTTCATTTTTTAGGTTTATTGCTCTTTTTTCCCAAATAAATGAGTTACACAAGAAGGCATAAAGCAGGTTTCATTTGCAGGATTTTTACTGAAGTCCAACTCTTTTTACAGAAAAATGAATGTAATCCGGTGTCTTACAGAGTTCAGTTTAAATCAGTATATTCCATCCTTTATCACTGCATGTGTGCAGGGTCATTTTCAGAACAATCTTCGTATAAATGGCTGAAGAAGATAAATATTAAGTGTTAATATGAATATTATATTTATGCACCGCCTCACACAGCTCTTTTTGCTGTAGTTTTAACCTGTTTTCCTTACTAGACATCTCTGCAGAGTGAAATATTATTGATAAACTACACATAGAAGGCATCTAAATGTATATATATATATATATATATATATATATATATATATATATATATATATATATATATAAATAATCAATTTCTCCTCATTGTTATGCATTATGTGCAGTGAACATGACTGAGGTTAATTATGTATTCTTAATTTTTAAATATTTTTAGAAAAAGATGCTAGCGCCATCTCAACGCTTCCCCTCGTGGCAGTTCTCAGTAAGTATATACATACCGACAATAGGCTGAAGAATGAAGTAGCTACGCACAGGACTATCATTTTCAGGACGTTTCATTTAATTATTTTTTATTTATTTTTTAAATTTTTTTTATTTTTTTTTATTTATTTATTTTAGTTCTTGAAAACATGAAAATAGAGAACTGATTCAATTTTGGTGGTGATCCAGATCACCGTTTGGATCCAGGAACCTCTTATTGGCGAATGTTTGCTGTCTGACTGATTTTTTCATTAAAAGAATGTTTTTGAAGTTTGTGTTTGTCAAGACTAAGTCGTAGCTATGTGTGGATTGATGATGAAATTGTATTTCAATTCTTCTCATACCATGAATTTAATACATACTTTTTCATTAATTCTCATATTAAATCTTATATGGTGGCAAAGAACGTAGCCTATATTAGGAAAGACCAGCGCCATTTAAAATTTCGACACTCCCTAAACTTGCCGACACGCGGTCACGTGGTTCATGTAGACCAACGACTGTGTCTCAATTCAGGGTCTGCACACTTACAAGTGTAAAGACTACGTAGACTACTTAGTGTTCTTCATAGTCTGCACACTCCGAACTGCGCTTACTGTCAGTAAAATGAGACGTACAAGAATTACCCATAGTGCTCCAGTCCTCCGTTGCCTAGCAACTACATATGCCAAGTTTAGCTAGTTACTGATCCCATTCTTCCGCAAAAAGACAAATATTTTTTAGAATGACGGAAAATTGTGCCAGTAATTTTCATTTTATTAATTTTCATTTTCCTTTGTGTCTAAATGATAAACATGGAGGAGGCGGTTCAGACGAGCTCTCCTCTGGCTGTCTGCTCATCTTGTCAAGCTGATGTTAACTTCAGTGAAAAATACTCCTTGTTAGAGACATATACAGTCGTCCTCATATGTATTCATACACTCCCACTAAAGAAGAAGAAAAACTGCTCAAAATTATTTAAAAAAATAAAGAGCCTCCAAGAAGTCAAGCAAACAAATGCTTCTCAACCCGGCTCCTTTATTTTTGTCGCAGGTTGGGCAGAGATGGACTGGCAGAAAATGGAAGGCAGGAGGAAGCTAGAAACTGGGAGGCAGGCTGAGCTGGTTGGCACTGGAAAACAAGACAGGGGTTTCTTTAGATTCTCTTATTTAGTTCACAAACACAAGAAGCTGATTGGCCATACAATACCGCTGGCAAGTAGACAAACTGGCATTGGCTGGAGAGCAGTCCTCAGTCTTATCCACCAGGCTGGAACGAGGAACAGCTGCAGCCAGTCAGTCAGGACACACCTGAGGAAAATCACATCCTGCCAGGCCCAACAGGTAGATGTGTATTTAAAAAAAAGTGTTTCCATGAAAGCTGGGTCCAAGTTCTCAATTGAGCTGCTAACATTAATAGAGTGTAACAAATAATTGTCTTTTTTGAGCTCAGGTGAACATGAATGCAAAACACAAGTTAATGTAAGTCAGCGCTAAATTGTCAACTGTTCTGATGGGACAAATAGATATAAGTAATGAGTAGAGGTTCTGATACGAACCAGTTGAATTACTGTATGCTATGCATGTGAAGGTCTGATACAGGACAGATTTGTTCCATAGTACGTCAGGAAAAGCAATGTAGAGCTATTTGCTAAATGATGAATTGTAAGGTCTTTTTTTCCCCTTTTTTAAATCATGTATTGACTGAGCTGTGTTAAAGTTCTGTAGTCTGGTTGGTTGCAGAACAAATTATTAGCTGTAGGATTCTAAAACAATAATTACCATTAATTTATTACAGAAAAAATAATGCATTTATTTGTAGAACATTAGTGTAAAATATACACAGTACCTTCGCTACTTATCTTAGGGACGACAGCGCTATTTAGCAGGACTTAAAAAATATGTAGTTTCCTCTTGTACATTAGATGCTTTAGCATTTATTGTAAAATGCTTTTAGGTTTATTCTATTATTAAAAGTTGCTGCCATTAAGTTGACCTGTGTTTTTAAAAGGACAACATGTGCTCTGGTTGTTCCCAAAATTCCAGCATGTCACTTAATTTTAATCAAGATTTTAGCTGAGGCAATTAAATTTGAAATAAATGATTGGTGCCTTGATGCTTTAGATTAGCAAATTACTTTAAAAATAATTAGTATTAATTGCATGGTGAGTTTATGTAGTATTTAATCATACATACTTAACTTATACCATTCTTACTTTGTGTATTTATGCCGTAAATTTATCTTCTCTTTATATATTTAATAGAAAATACAGAGAATTGTTATACTTGATGAATATAATTTTATGTTGATTGGAAGTTGCTGTGAAAGTATATGTGTACATTAATTAAATGGGATGTCGCTTGTTGAGGCTGAATAATTACAAGGTGACGTTGAGCAACGACGCAGCCACTGCCAAGCTGCTCGACGGCTTAAAGATTGGGGATAATAGGGTGTGTGGAAACAAACTGATCAATGACGAGCTTGTGGTATCGTTTCTAAATATGCCTGTGTATATTGCAGATGACACCATTGTTGAACGTCTGTGCAGCTGAGATGTAGGGCCCATCTCGACGATCAGGCGACGGATCTGGCCAGGAACGACCATCGCTGATGTGAAAGTGCGCTTCACTGACACTGTGCAGTTGTTGCCTTATTCTGCGAAGTTCATGACTGTGACGGAAGCGCAGTTTTTTCAGGTCATACATGACTGGCCGTCCAGAGTGTGTCGCCTATGCCTGCAGCCAGGCCACATTCTGAGGGAATGTCCCGATTTCACGTGTCATAAATGTAAGGGGCAGGGACACTATGCTAGGGAATGCGTACGTCAGGATGGTCGTTGGGTGGGGTTGAATGATGAGGTTTCTGCTCCTGAGGTTTCCACTGTTGATGGCGGCAGTGAGGATTGAGTGGCCGTGCCCGATGGTTCGGCTCCTGACAGGATAGTCTGTCAGCTTTTTTTTAGTTTTAGTTTTTTTTTGTTTTTTAGTCCTACGGTCGACTGGCGCCGTCCCCTTGGTTGGCCCCGCTGTTCTGGCTTTTCGGTTTGGGGGTGGTACGTCTGCCAAAGACTTTTTATCCCTAAAGACTGCAGTGATATACAGGGTGCTGCTGTCGACTGTGGTGACACCGCCAGCTGCTGTTGGCAGATTGGTGGAATCTTTCCCGGGTCTTGCCGTGTCCTCTGTATTTGGTGCCCCGTCGTGTTCATGGCTGCTGTCGCCCCGCAGGGACACACTTTAGGATTATGCAAGTTTAACCCTCCTCCTTTATCTGGGCTTGGAACTGGCACAGTGACCCAAAAAAGACACTTTGACAGAGATACGTTTATTTTTATTAGAATATTTTTGTTGTTGTTGTAGCTTTCTTACTTTTAGTTTAGTTTTTTTTTTTTTTAGTTTTAGCTTGCTTTGGGTTGAAATATTATAAGGCTTTGCTTTATGGATATGTTTTTGAGTTGTTGTGAATTTTTTTTTGCAGAGTTTAGCATAGAAATCAGTCTTATAATCAAGGCAGAATGTCCTCGTATCGTCTCCAATAAACGGCTTCAGCCAGCTTTTAATTCAGGTTTTGATTCCCACTCCTTTCTGTACTTTCTAGAGACATGACGAGCTAGATAAATGTCTAGCTTGTGTCACACACAGTGGATGAGGTGAGTAAGTGACAGAGGCTGTGAATATAATCAAATAGAATTAATTATTTTTGCATGACGTGAAGAATTTTGTAATTTAGGTCCCACTCTGTAATCCAGAGCGGGATCAGTGGTGGATTTGGCTGTTCATTGTGACTGTAGGTGGAGTCGTGCAGGTGTCCTCTCTGCTCCTCTGACTGGCTGCAGCTGCAGCCGGAGCGACTGAGTGCTTTAGGACGGGGAGAGACTCTCCTTCTGACAATAACTTTACAATATGCGCTTTAAAGTCAGTTGCCAAAACACCAGGAAAGTCTCCAATAACTCCAGTAAAAGTTGCTAGATTTGTCGCTAGTCGCTTTTCACATAAAAAAGTTGCCAGATTTAGCAAAAAGTCGCCTAGTTGGCAACACAGCTCACTCCCACAGATGAGAAGCTGGCAGTTAATGCAATTAATCAGAGATCAGGCTGACATTTTGACAGCTGTTCATGACCATTTTCCATACCATTTTTCATGTTTGTGAGGTGAGGTTGTGGTTGTTTTTGTGTAGGTTTTCTCTTTTTCATTGTTTTTCTCTTTTCTTCTTCTTTTATTTCTCCTCTTCTTTATCCCTTTGGGGACCAAGGGTATTTTATGGAAATAAGCCTCGCCTGACTTTTTTTTTTTTTAGTTTAAATGCTAATAAACACCACCTTTCAATGCCCCATAATGTCCTATACCTTGTTTTTTTTTTCATTTTGAATAGAAATATCATAAACTGCTATGTGAATGACGCTCCTTTGCTTGAAATAAAGGGTATTATATTAAAAAAAATACAATGAAAAAATAGGCGAAAATTAGAATATCACACTTTATTCCAAAAATAAACAAACTAAATATAAATGAATAAGAAAAACAACACTTGAAAATGAGTGTTTAGGTCCTTTTAGGCAAATCTAAGTCCAATTTTCCTGCAAAAAAGTCTCAAATGTTGCCTGCTGCTGAGTGATAGTTCAAAAAGCAGTTTTGATCTGGGATCACACAGAAAGGCACTTCACACTTTTGACATTTCCATGGAGTGTTCATCTTCTTCCCCTCAGTCTGCCTGCAGTAGGCACAAGTTCTCCTTCTGAAAGAGGCACGCCTCGATGGGTCTTCTTGGTCAGAGATCGCAACAGGGAGGTGTTCTGCAGGCGCTGCTGGGGCAGGAGAGATCTTTATGGGGGTTCCAAGCAGTTGGGCTGTCAGCTTTTCAGTGAACTGCTTGTGTGTCAAAGCCTTCTGTCCCCTGTAAAAGCTTATTTCCTGGTGAAGAATGTAAGCGTTGGTGGTGGCAATGTCCAAAAAATGATAAGAGAGTCCAGTACCAGCACATGGTTTTGCGATGAGCTGTGTAATATTGCACGAGCTGGTCAGACAGATTGACTCCTCCCATATGTTTATTGTAGTTTACATTCGGGTTTGGGCAAGGAATATGCTGTGTCCCCCATGTGCCTTGCTGGTCCTTGGTGCGTCGAGTCACTTTGTCACCATTGTAAGCGGGATGGACTGTTGAACAAACTGAAACCCCCCGAGTGTCCATCCATTTTAAAAACACAATGGGGCCATCCCGGATCCACCTGATTGTCCCCCTTGGATCCCTCTTGGAGAGGGCATTTTGCTGTGTGTTGGGGCATCCCTTTCTGTTTTCTCTATAGGTGCCACATGCTCCATTATTGATATTCAGCAAGTCTTTGAATAAACTCGGGCTGGTATAAAAGTTGTCCATATATATGAATGGTAGCCTCCTCCCTGGTAAATTGGATCTATCAGTGACATCACAGGGTCATATGACAGTCCACGCCCCTTGGTGAATTTACACTTCCCTGTATAGATTTTGAAGTCGACTGTATAGCCATGACTGCTGCTAGCACAAATAGCTTGAATCCCCATTTCACAGGTTTTTCTTTCATGTACTGGGTCATTCCAGTGTGGGCTTTGGTGCCCACCATTCGCTCGTCGATGGAGAGGTTCTGCTTGGGATGGTATTGGGATTTGCACGCTGTTGTGAGAGTGTCCAAGAGGGGCCTGATGCGAAAGAGCTTGTCGTGTTCTTCTGTTCCACGTTTGCGGTCATTTTCAACATCCTCTTCTGGGTCACTCATATGAATGGTCCAAGAAATTCTCATTTATCTGTCCCTTGTCATCACTATTGGTGGAAATTGAATGGAAAAAATTGAGTCCCTCCTCCAGTAGTCTCTGATGTCATTCAGTTTCACAACACAAAGGTGTGAAATGGCAGCTCTGTCTATGAAGAGTGAGAAAAGAGGGGTGTAGTCGGCTGTCATGTCCGGCTGGGGACCAGGATTCCTTTTGGGAACAAATCTTTTCTGGGGTGGGGCAATGTCTTCATCCATAGAAGTTCCCCAGCCAGTCTGTCTACTTTGCAGGCCTGGTGATCTGCTCCGGCCAGGCTGTGTGCACCTTTCTCTGGCCCTCGATCTCTCTCTTACCTGTGCATGGCTGTGCTGTGATGTTGTGGGAGTAGGGTGGGATGGTGCCCAGCCAAGGTGTAAAGTGGTTGGCTCTTCAGCTGGAGTTAGTGACGTTGCAGCAGAGCTCAGATTCGACAATGATTCTGGAGATGTTGATCGAACAGGCTCAATGCTGTAAAACAAACAAAAAAAACGTACTTTATCAAACATGTATTTCAAAGCTGCACAGTATCAAAAAACTTTGACAAAGAAGCAGTGTGTGTGTGTGTGTGTGTGTGTGTGTGTGTGTGTGTGTTTCACCACTGTAAACTAAATACATAGTAAACAAAATTGATTCTCATTGTATTTTCTGTTCTACACTGTAAATTCTACAGTAAAGCTAAAGCTGAGTTACTGTGTTGCTACTAATGCCAAAGGTATGACTTTTTTTCATTCATTGATCAGCTGCTATCTCTGCTCTTCTTATGCATTTTGTCAATATAATATTATTTTACTTACTCCTCTGCTGGATCCAATCCATCCAGGTAGTCCCAACTCATCACCAGAGGAAAAGCTTTCGATGTCTGACTCGGGTTCAGCGTTACTGTCCATCAGCTGAGCCTAAACCTCCGCCGCAGTGAACCTCTGTTTTGCCAAGGTTTTTGTTACATTAGCAAAACCAGTCTGGGAAGAAATTTCCCTTTGTGTGTTCTGTGCATCATATTTGACTCTTCTTCTTCTTCATCTTCTTCTTCATATCCGTCTCTGGTCTTCTTCTTCGTTTCATTGCGGCAGTGTCTCTGCTCGTCTCCAAGGAACTGTGTGCCATTGTGTCGTTATGTTGAAATAAACTACTTGAGTAATGCAAATGTTTGTTTGAGCAATTATGCATGGTATGCATGGGTAAAAGCTGTTGTTTTCATAATTTATTGGCCTTGTAAATACAACAGGCAGCTATCCGACAGCTAATGACACCGATGCATAGTGATTGACACTGTTTGGAGGCGGTTCCTGAGGCATCATGGAATGATGTCTTTGGCGTCATGACAAAGGCTCTGATTGGAACACCTACTTGACACAACACTGTATCACCTATAAATGGGCTACAGTGATGCCAGAACTACCGCCTGAAAGCCCAGAGTCTCCCGATTAAGAGGGGGAAAATGTAAGTTTCTATCTTTTATGGTTCGAAAGCTATGCTCGATTGAACACAACATGGTCCCTGGCATCGCTGACAATGCCGGCATCCCCAGAGTGAAGCCAGTGATCTTCATTCCAGTCCACACATCCCACATATTCTGCTGGATAGGACTTTCTAACTTCTTCCTGTAGTCCTCCTTGCACTTCTTAGTTTGTGTTTTAAGTTGTTTTTGTGTTGCCCTCAATAACTCCCTGTCTCCATCCATGAAGGCTTTCTTTTTGATGTTCAGCAGCTTTTTTCGGTCACTGGTGATCCAGGGTTTGTTATTGGGGAAGCACCTCACTGTTCTTGTTGGGACGATGCTGTCCACACTGAAGTTTATGTAATCTGTCACACACTCAGTCATGGCGTTGATGTCGTCTCCATGAGGTTTACAGAGGACATTCCAGTCTGTAGCCTCAAAGCCTCCTCTAAGAGCATCTTCAGCTTCAGCAGGCCTGATCTTGATAATCTTTGTGATGACTGGTTGCTGCTGAACAATGGGCTTGTAGGTGGAAATGAGAAGAAGCAGATTATGGTCAGATCTTCCTAAAGGAGGCGGGGCAGAACAACTGTATACAACATTCAAATTTGCATAAAATAAGTCCAACATCTTATTTTCTCTGGTGGAGCAGCTGACAAACTGCTGGAGAGGGAGACGTTGTTGAAGTCTCCGGAGATCGCCATGAATGAGTTTGGATGCTGTGTTTGTAGTCGAGCAATGACGGAGCTGATGACGTCACAGGCTGTGTCTGGTGTGGTGCTAGGTATTATATGAACTGCTACTAGAATAACACAGTTACTCTCTGGGTAAATAATATGAATGGAAACTCACAGCTAACAGTTCAATGTCTCTTGTGCATATCTTCTCCTTGACAGTAACATGTCCAGGATGACACCAACACTGGTTAACAAGCACTGCAATTCCACCACCCTTTAGCTTTCCGCTGTGTTGTCTACTGCGGTCTACACAGAGTATTTTAAAGCCCGGTACAGACACAATACAATCAGGGATGTGTTCATGCAGCGATGTCTCGGTGAAGCACATAATACTTCACTCTCTGTATTCTTTCTGAGACCTTGTTAGCATCACGAGCTCGTCCATCTTGTTAGCTAGCAATCTCTCATTACCCATTAGGACGGTTGAGAGAAATGGTTGAAATCTCAGTCTCACTGCCGCTCTACATCCTCTTCTCTTTCTTTTTTAACTCCTTTGGGATTTGATGTGTTGTTTCACTGATAATCCTGATTTGGAAGAGATTATTCAGTTGATCCCAATTGTAAAAAGTCTTTCGTTGCCATGGAGACTGTTCATAACAAGTCTTGAGAGAGCCAAAATTATGCAGAAAAATCTTACTTGCAGCACACCCTCCGAACCGGCAGGAAATCCTCAGAAAAAGCTGATCTAATATGAGCTAATATTTATGTGAGTACTCCAATCAAGATAGCAAGTCATAGCTACTACAATTTGCTGCCAACAGACGGCGCAATCCAGAATGTAGATCTAGATCTATATCAATCTATAATGGAAACATGAAACATGACACAGATCAAGCAGTGACATCACACACATGTTTATGACATTTGAAATATGCTCCAAATCTTACACAGAAAAATGAAAGAGTGACATTCAAATTTCATAAACGTTTGTGATGTCACTTCTTCTTGTGGTTTATCCTCCTACCATATTTATGCCTTTACAGTAGCAATAAAAATACAATTTCCGTTCCAGTCTACAGCTCCCGGCCACACCACCCTGAACACGCCCAGTGGGTGTGTCCTAACGAGGAAGTGTTTTGGAGGGAAAGTGGAGAGGCGCTGTTATTTTGTGTGGCTGTTGTCTTTTGTTTCTTATTTTATTTTGGTTTCCCCTTTTTGTTTTTGGTATTTTTTTCCTCCTCCCGGCACTCCTGCTGTGGAGGAGTGATTTTGGTTTCTCCCTTTTTGAGCCTTGGCTCTTTGGGCGGAAATCATGGCTTCGAACCCTGCTCGCCCCCGGACTACTCCTTTGGTTGATGGACAAAACAAAAACATGGATGGTCTTAATGTGAGTGAGAGGAACCGGATATATGACAAGGAATTAACTGTTGTGCTGGACATTGAGGGTGTGGAGGATATGGTGCCTATTGTGCTCATGAGAGCGGCTAAAGAAGTTTGTGGACAAATCATTGCTTGCAGACAGATTACCAAGCTAAAGTATGAACTGACAGTCACCTGCACAAAAGCAAAGGAGCGGCTGATGGATGGTTTTCGCGTCGGAGAGGCCAGGGTTCACGCCCGTGACGTCTCCGTTGATGAGCTGGTTGTCTCCTTCATGGGATTGCCGGCTTACATTGAGGACGAGGAGATTCTTGCGAAGCTCCTCTCCTGGGGAGTCTCTGCAGTCTCTGAGGTGCGGCGGAGAATGTGGCCGGGGACAACTGTGGCGGATGGGACGCGTTACGTGAAGGTAAGATTCACTGACACTGTACAGTCTCTGCCATACTCTGTGCGCTTCAACACAGCTGCAGGCCCGGATTACTTTCGGGTTATACATGACCGACAGGTGCGAGTGTGCAGGGGGTGTTTGCAGCCTGACCATATTTTGCGTGATTGTCCAGACTTTCTGTGTAATAATTGTGGAAAACAGGGACACTATGCTCGTGAGTGTGTGGAGCCGAGGGCGCAAAGGTGCAGGGACTGCCGTGCATTCCTGCATCTGTGTGTGTGCAGTGAGTTGGATTCTGATGAGGACGGGGGTCACGGGGGGGAAAGTGGTGGGAGTGAAGCAGAGCAGGGTGGTGCATTTCAGGAGGAGGTTCAGGCGGCTGACGACTCCAGCCCTACTTCACAGCCTTTGGTCACTTTTGACTCCTTGGATGCAATTCCGAACTCCGTCTTGTCTGGTACTGAGGAGCCTGGGAAGGGGGGGGGGGGGCGTGCTATGCTCCTGACCAGCGGGAGGAGGCCTGTGAAGACCTCACTCCTAAGGCCACAGTGGGGGCGGTCGAACTCGGGAGGAGGATGAGTGGTGGGCTGCTTCCTCACTTTACCTCTGAAGGAGAGAGGTTGGTGCCAGCTGCGGCCCAATTCTCTAGACTGGGAGAGCGCAGAGAGAGCACTGAGAGTGCGCAGCCAACTATTCAGGAGGAGACATTCAGCCTGAGCAGGACACTGGCTCAAAAAAAGGCAGTCAATGAGGCTGGGGAACGGAGCAGGTCTCGGGGGCGTGGTGCGCGCGGTGCGGGCGGCGCGACCCGGGATCAGTCCCGTATCCCTATGCCCGGTACACCGGCCTCTGGTGCATCCCCCACTGTTTCATCCAGCTCTGGGAAGTCTGGAGCTGCTGAGGTATTCCCGATGGTTCTGGAAGTGCAGTCTAATAAAAGGCTGAGTGATAGTGATGGGAAAGAGATTTCTAAAAAGTCTAAATGATGTTCGTTGTGTGCACCTCCTTCTCCCTCATGCTCATGGCTTTTTCCCTTGTGTCCCTTAACACAGGTGGGCTGCGGAGCCCCGTTCGCATGCACAGTGCGCTCCACTCATTGAGCTGGGGTGTGCTGTGTTTGCAGGAGACTCATTGGGAGCCATCTCATGTGCGTGCAGTGCAGGCAATGGGCGTGGGAACTGTCTTTTGTGCTCTTGGCTCTGCACTTTGGCGTGGTGTAGCTACTATTGTAAAAACTGACTTTTTTGGGATGCCCACACTGGTCCATGCGGATCCTGGAGGTGCTTTTGTTGTTGATTTTGTCCAGCCTTTTGCATTTAGGCTTATCAATATTTATGCTCTGAATGAGGAGCAGGAAAGGAAGATTCTTTTTTCCTCTGTCTTTACTTATGTTAATTTAGAAACTATTGTTATTGGTGATTTCAATGTAGCCCTTACGAAAATAGACTTAAGTGTTAGTAATGTGTATAGAAATGACGTGTCTAGGACGCACTTGTTGGACCTTATGTCCCGATATGGTATGATTGAAGGCTGGAGAGCTCTGAATTTCAACAAGAGAGTTTTTTCCAGACGGCAAGTTGTCTTAGGGGCATTGAAACAGTCCCGTAATGATTTATGTTTGATGTCTGAGGGCTTCTTGAGGCGAACGGCCTCAGTTTTCTATGATGACACTTGGTTAAGCGACCATTCTCCACTGCGAGTAGATTTTAGCCCTTTTAAAGGGCAGCGAACGGGGGGGTTGTGGATTTTAAATAATTCTTTGCTTGCAGATGAGAATTATTGCAAAAAGATGAATAGGTTGTTTGATTCTTTTGATATGGAAATGGAATGTATTGGGTCAATTGTGGACTGGTGGGAAGAGGCAAAGGAGAGAATAAAGCGCCTTTCAATAAATTTTAGCAAACAGAAGAACTGGTTGTTAAAGGCAGAGGAGACTCAGTTAAAACATAGGCTGAGGGACATTGTGAGTAGGTCAGCTTTTACTAGTGGTCCAGTAAATCCTGAATATTTAGAAGTTAAAGCTCAACTGGATAATATTGAGATCTCTAAATGTGGAGGTGCCATGCTGCGTGCAAGAGCGCAGTATACTGTGCAGGGTGAAAGGTCTACAGGTTTTTTCTTCGCAGTGGAGAAGGTGAGGCAAAAAAAAAATGTATATTGAAAAACTGATAAATAGTGAGGGAGAGGAGGTGTCAGATATTGATGATGTGTTGGGTGTTGTGGGAAAGTTCTATGGTGCTTTGTTTAGTTCGGAGGGTGTCTTAGTAAATCGTTTAGATGAGGTGGTCATTTCTTTAAGTGGCAGGTTGTCAGATGCTGAGGCTGAGGCGTGTGATGCGCCTCTTGTGTTAGAGGAGGTCAGATCTGCAGTAAAGCTCCTCAGTACTGGCAAAGCCCCAGGTGAGGATGGGCTCACCAGTGAATTCTACAGGTGCTTTGCATCCAGGCTTGCGCCTATTCTCCTTCAATTCTTTCAGAAGATGGAGAGCGAGGGGAGAGCCTCAAGCTCCTTTGCTTTGAGTGTAGTGTCCCTTGCTTTTAAGAAGGGAGACAGAAATAAATTGGAAAATTACAGGCCAATCAGCTTATTGAATGTGGATTATAAAATTCTTAACAAACTTTTAGCGGGCCATATCAGACGTGTAATGGAGTTGGTTGTTTTATCTGCCCAGGCTTACAGTGTCCCTGGCCGGGACATCTCGGACTCAATTTTGTCTATAAAATATTTATTAAATGTGATGCATAAAATGGGTGGTATTCATGTAAGCGTAGATTTTAATAAAGCGTTTGATAGAGTGGAGCATAGCTTTCTATTTGCTGTATTAGAAAAAATGGGATTTGGTTCAAATTTTGTTAATTGGATAAGATTATTGTATGGATCTGCTTCTAGTAAGGTCAAATGTAATGGTGCGATGACAGATGTTTTTCCTGTGAAGCGTTCTATCCGTCAGGGACGCCCCCTCTCTGCTTTTCTTTATAGCCTCGTGGCTGGGCCTCTGGCTGCCCTGTTGATGTCAAAGTGTAGTGTCAGGGGCATACTCTCCCCCGCAGGAGCTGAGTATAAGGTGCTACAGTTTGCAGATGACACAAATTTATTTTTGCGAGACACCGAAAGTCTTGAGGCATCCTTGCACGTGTTGAGAATTTATGGTCTTGCCTCGGGTGCAACAATAAACTTTGAAAAAACTTCTGTTGCATTTTGTGGTAGCGTAACTCCTCAGCCTTTGTCAGTGCATCTTCAGGAAGCGGGGAGCACATACAGGGTCTTAGGGGTGCTTGTAGGTAAAGATGGTGTAGAATCAAATAGGAAAATGTGGGAAGATTTAGTTAAAAAGTTAGTAGCTAAATTGAATTTCTTAAAATTGAGGAATTTGGGACTAAGAGGTAGAGTTTTAATAGTGAATGCTTTATGTCTGTCGAAATTGACCCATGCTCTAACTGTGAGCGAGCTGCCAGGAGACTGTGCAAATCGAATTTCTGTAATTTTATCCAAGTTTCTCTGGGGTAACAGTCGTTGTTTGGTCACACACAATGTAATGATCAATGATGTTGATAAGGGAGGTCTGAATTTAATTGATCTGGTATTAAAAAAAAACAGGCACTGAGACTAAAAGTGCTCAGAAAATTTCTGGATCCAGTCTGTCGGGCTCCCTGGAAGGCGTTTTTCTTGATGGATCTGAGCGTATTGAATAATTTTGGTGCATTTAATCTTTGTTTGTTGCCCCCCAGCCCAGTCCTCGGGGTCCTCCCGAACTTTGTAAGGGAAGCCTTGCAGGCGTGGGCCGCTTTGAGGCCTTTTGCTGTGGCAGTTCCTGGTTCATGGATTGATTTGTGTAAAATGCCTCTCCGATTCAATCCAGACCTCCTCTCTTCTCCCTCCAAAGAGAGGAGAAAGATGATGGGAGAGTCTATGGAGAGAGTTGGGTTAACAGTTGTAAAGGATATTTTTTCACCTTTTGGGGATTGGAACATTGAATTTGTCCGTAGAAAATTTGTCATGTCGAGAGTGATGTTTAGAAGAAGATCAGTTTTGGTGTTGTTAAACTCATTTAAAGAGTACCTGTTCAGATGGTGGGGCGCCCTGCTAACAGGTGGCACGCCTCCTGATGTGGGCTCCACCCCCCTTGATTTTGATATACATTTTGATGGTTCAGTCAGGCGTTTCACCTCCCTGCACACTCGCACCTTCTACCGGTTACTGTTGGCTCGTGTGGTCAGGGCTCCTGCAGTTGAACATGCCTGGTCCCGTTCATACCCTACTCATGACATCACACCCATCTGGGCCAAGACATTCCAATGGTACACCTCACCCCAGCTTGCAAATTTTGAGTTCAAATTGAAACAGACTGATTTACACACGCGCTACACTGCATACTATATACCCAGACAGGTATGGCAGAGATTGTCCGGTGTGTGGTGGGTCTTACGAGGATCTCCATCACCTCTTCATCACGTGCCCGGCCGTCCGCCCCTTCTGGACCCGGGTGCAAGATCTGCTCGCCTGGAGACTGTCTTGGAGACTCCCACCGCCGGCCTCTCTTGGGGGAGGCGACCAGGAAACATGGCTTCTCCTCTTTGGGCCCTCCATCAGCCGCTCTGGGGCAAACCGCCACCTCTGTCATCTCATCCTGTCCATAGCCCAGTATACCATCTACATCGTCAGGAACATCCACCACTTTGACCACCGCACCGCACGCCACTGGCCCATCTTCACCCGTCTCCTCACCGTCCACCTACGTCACCTGCAC
The DNA here is from genome assembly GCF_933228915.1 of Telmatherina bonti. Lineage (NCBI taxonomy): Eukaryota > Metazoa > Chordata > Actinopteri > Atheriniformes > Telmatherinidae > Telmatherina > Telmatherina bonti. Next base: position 6,923,030 of record NC_136633.1, read on the forward strand.
TCGGCTAAGGAGCATCGCTTCATCACTTCCTTCACCCCCAATCAGTCACTTTTCTCCATCCATCCGAATGACACTCTGGCCATGAACATTTAAACTGTTTAAAGACTTCCATCCTGGCAATCATGGACTCACTGCCCCCTCATCTGATCAACCCATCCCGGACTCTTTTGCCTAGGTAATTGGACTCACTAAGCACTTTAAATAAAAAGCACAAAATAAAATTAAAAAAAAAAAAAAAAAAAAAAAAAAGTAAATAACTGTCTAGTGTTCTATTGTCTGTTCCCTCTGCCTAATGTATTCCTTTTAAATGTTCTTGTGTGTGTTGTCTTGTTGTTCTTGTGATTGTAAGTATTGTAAATAACCCATATGTGTAATTTCAATATTAAAAGATCCCCCCCCCCCCCCCCCCCCCCCAAAACGCCCGATCTCGCCTGATCTCGGAAGCTAAGCAGAGTTGGGCCTGGTCAGCACTGGAATGGGAGACTGCCTGGGAATACCAGGTGCTGTAAGCTTTTGCAATTCCATTTCAGTGTGGGATATTTGGAGAATAATTCCATTATGATGTCATCGTACTCTTTGATATGTCACGGTTTGATCTTTGTATGTAATATTTGGAGCATAATTCAAATTTCATAAACGTGTGTGATGTCACTTCTTGTTATGGTTCATCCTGGTTCAATATTTATGCCTTTACAGTAGCAATAAAAGTAAGATTTTCCGTTCCAGTCTGATGCTTACGGCCACATGATGGCCATAATGATGTCATATTACTCCTTGATAAGTCAGTGTTTGATCTTTTTGTGTGATATTTGGAAGCAGTTCCATTCTGTTTGATGTTTTTATGTGTCTAATGACAGTTCCATTCCGTTTGATGTTGCCGTGGTTAAAATGACACAGTTCCATTCTTTTTGATGTTTTTATGTGTAAAATGGCACAGTTCCATTCTGTTTGATGTGACCATGGTTCAGTCAACACAGTTCTATTCTTTTTGATATTTTTGTGCTTCAAACGACACAGTTCCATTCCGTTTGATGTTGCCGTGGTTCAAACGACACAGTTCTATTCTTTTTGATATTTTTGTGCTTCAAACGACACAGTTCCATTCCGTTTGATGTTGCCGTGGTTCAAAAGACATAGTTCCATGCCGTTCGATGTTGCCGTGGTTCAAAAGACATAGTTCCATTCTGTTTGATGTTTTTATTCTTCAACGACAATTCTATTCCATTACATGTTGCCATGTTTCAAATGACACAGTTCCATTCCTTTTCGATGTTTGCATGCTTCAAACGACAGTTCCATTTCTTTTTGATGTTTTCATGCTTCAAACAACACAGTTCCATTCTGTTTGATGTTTTTATGTGTCTAATGACACAGTTCCATTCTGTTTGATGTTCTTATGTGTAAAATGACACAGTTCCAATCTGTTTAATGATGCCAAGGTTGAAACGACACAGTTCCATTCTGTTCAATGTTGCCATGGTTCAATATACACAGTTCCTTTCTCTTTGAGGTTTTTATGTTTCAAACGACACAGTTCCATTCTGTTTGATGTTTTTATGCGTCAGATGACATAGTTCCATTCCGTTTAATGGTGCCGTGGGTCAAACAACACTGTTCCATTCTATTTAATGTCGACATGGTTCAGTCAACAAGGTTCCATTCTTTTTTATATTTTTGTGCTTCAAACGACACAGTTCCATTCCGTTTGATGTTGCCGTGGTTCAAATGACATAGTTCCATTCTGTTTTATGTTCTTATGTGTAAAATGACACAGTTCCAATCTGTTTAATGTTGCCAAGGTTGAAACGACACAGTTCCATTCTGTTTAATGTTGCCATGGTTCAATCAACACAATACCTTTCTCTTTGAGGTTTTTATGCTTCAAACAACACAGTTCCATTCCATTTAATGTTGCCAAGGTTAAAACGACACAGTTTCATTCTGTTTAATGTTGCCATGTTTCAATCAACACAGTTCCATTCATTCTCTTTGGTGTTTTAATGCTTCAAACGACACAGTTCCATTCTGTTTAATGTTGCCATGTTTCAATCAACACAGTTCCATTCTCTTTGGTGTTTTAATGCTTCAAACGACACAGTTCCATTCCATTAGATGTTGCCATCTTTCAAACGACTCAGTTCCATTTCTTTTTGATATTTTCATGCTTCAAACGACACAGTTCTATTCTGTTTAATGTTGCCATGGTTCAAAGGACACAATTCCATTCTGTTTGATGTTTTTATGCCTCAAGCAACACAATTCCATTCTGTTTGATGTTGTCGTGGTTTAAATGACACAGTTCCATTCTGTTTGATGTTCTTATGCTTCAAACGACACAGTTCCATTCTGTTTGATATTTTTATGCGTCAAATGACATAGTTCCATTCTGTTTAATGTTGCCATGGGTCAAACAACAAAGTTCAATCGACACAGTTCCATTCTGTTTTATATTTTTGTGACCCAGAAATAGCCACTGTCCACAAGGCATCCCCGGGGCCCCATTCATAGGGATTGGAACTGGACACCAATGGACAATTACCCATACCATTGTCCCATTTTGTCTCCCTTGGTCCAGGAAGGCTGAAATTCACACTGGACACTCCATGTAGGAAGCAGACAGTGTGGCCAAAGTTACAAGGAAATCAGAAAAACTTGAAAATTTGGCCAAAAGTTCACTAAGTGGTCCTCAGAAGGGTCAAATTTTCAAAGTTCTCCAATATGAACCAAACTCAGGAAGACAGAGACCCATAGCAGAGTCCAAGTGCCAAGTTTAGGGCCTGTAGAACAAACAGGAACCAGATGGGAGTGAGGTAAGAGAAAGGGTTGATTTCTGTCCATTTCTAATCCCTATACACTGGGGGCCAGGGAAGCCTTGTGGACAGTGGCTATTTCTCAGTCATGGATTGTCCTAGGATGCTGAAACTCACAGCGCAGATTCAGTGGAGCGCTGTGGGCTTGCCCTGTGAATATCAGCAACGTAGGACCTTCCCTGACTGAGAAAAAGTCTCCACGAGGCATCCCCAGATTCCAGTGCTCAGGGATTGGAATTGGATGGAAATGGACTATTACCCTTCCCCTTCTCCCACCGTGTCCCCCTTTGTTCTAGAAGGCTTAAACCTTCAATTTAAAACTATTTTAGGACCCAAGACACATTGGTAAAGTGTGGCAAAGTTTGGAGAAAATTTCATTTTTAGGGGACATCCTCCAAGTCCTATGCCCAGGAACAGTGCACGGAGCTGGCCCCGTGAATCCCAGCAACATATGACTAACTGTGACCCATAAATAGCCACTGTCCACAAGGCATCCCCGGGGCCCCATTCATAGGGATTGGAGCTGGACACCAATGGACAATTACCCATACCATTGTCCCATTTTGTCTCCCTTGGTCCAGGAAGGCTGAAATTCACACAGGACACTCCATGTAGGATGCAGCTTAAGTGAGCTTGTCCTTTGAGTTTCAGCATCCTAGCACCATGTATGACTGAGAAACAGCCACTGTCCACAAGGCCACCCTGGCCCCCAATACTAAGGGATTGGAAGTGGACGGAAACTGACCTCTTCTCTTACCTTACTCCCATTTGGTCCCCGGTGGTTCTACTGACCCCAAACTTGGCACTTGCACTCTGCTATGTGCCCCTGTTGTCCTGTATGAGTTTCAGTGAGTTTGGACAACTTTAAAAATTTGACCCTTGTGAGGACCACTTGTTGAATATTGGGTTAATTTTTCAAAATTTTCTGATTTCAATGTAACTTTAACAACACTATCTGCACCCTAAATGGAGTGAATTGTCCAAATTTCAGCAGTCCACAACCAAATGAGACACAGTGGGAGAAGGGTAAGGATAATGGTCCACTTCCAATCCCTTAGTATTGGGGCCCAGGGAACCTTTATGGACAGATGCCTTTTCTCAGCCACACTGTGTCCTAGGAAGCTGTGATTCACAGGGCCACCTGCGGGCACTCTACTGAGCCGACCCCGTGAGTTTCAGCCTCCTAGGACAATGTATGGCTGAGAAATGGCCACTGTCTACATGGCCACCCTGGCCCCCAATGATAAGGGATTGGAAGTGGACGTTTTCCCTTACCACACTCCCATCTGGTTCCTGATTGTCCAACCTGCCTCAAAACTGGCATACATGCCTTCCAACAGGTCCTCTTCCTCCTACCCAAGTGTGGTCGAGCTTGGACAACGTTGAAAATGTGGTCCCTTTCACCATGGTCCGAAATCGTCAACTTTTTCAATTTGGACGAGACTTGGCACACCAAGAGGGCATGCTACCAGGACCCCCGTGTCCAAATTTCAGCATCCTAGGCCCAAAGGTGAGCCCCTGGAGGCCGGGGGCCCGTGCCCGGTGAAAGGGATTGAAAGTGGACACTTTGGACATTTCCAATCCCTTTGACGGGACAGGGGGTGAAAATGTTACAAGTGTCAACTAAGAGTGTCCATTGGCAATCCCTTTGCACTGGTCGAGTGTGTTTTTCCCTCTCATTTCCCCCAGGAACGCGTCACGGTCACCGCTCCACCTCAGTCGCGATAAGCATCCTTTCAGCATGACGCGGAAGCATTTTGGGCCCTCTGGGGGCTTCCTCTGTCCCCCCTGTGTCCAAAAAGACACAGCAAAAACGGGACTGTCCACTGGCAATCCCCTTTGCATTGGTGGATTGTCTTTGGTTGGCATTTTGCCCAAAAAACCCAGAAATGTCGCTTCGCCTCGGCCTCGTAGGGCATCTTCTCGGCACCAACTGGAAGCGTTTTGGGCCCTCTGGGACCTTCCTCTGCTCTGCCATGTCCAAAAAGACAGAGACAAAACAGGACAGTGTCCACTGGCAATCACTTTGCATGGGGGGGAGTGTCTTTTTGGTTGTGAATTTGCCTAAAAACAGTCTAAACGCACGGCGGAAAAACTGGCCCGTAGGGCCCCGCCGGCACGTCTACGAGGCCGATCCTGGCCCTTCTGCCGCGTTTTGCGACCCCGCGGGAGGACAAAGACTGGATAGATGGAAGTGAATGGGAACAATCGTCCACTTCAAACCCTTTTCTATTAAAGAGGTGCAAACCCTGACCGGGCTCCCGCGCGCCCCAGAAGCGTCGCTGAGAGGGCAGACTTTTTGCGTGCGTGCCTTTTGGACAGAAGAACCCCCCTGTGCATGCCCTGGGGCCCAGAGGGCCCCGGAAAATATTTGTCCCCAAACCCTAATCTAACGATTGGGAGGGGGTTCGGATGTACTCGCGAAAGAGCCTCGTGCAAAAGTTGGTCATTTTGGGGAGAATTTTTTTCTGAGCGGCGCTGTGCGCCGCAGGGGCAATATGTCATTCTGGGGGCCGTGGGGCGACGGCTACCGGAAGCAGGGACCCCCAGCTCCGACGGGGGCCCCCGCGGGAGGCCGTCCATTTGCCATGCCAAAAACATGGGGCGTTTTGGTAAGGCAAAATCCCATGTTAAGGGATTGGAAGCCCGCGGTTTCCCCAAAAACCCCCGAAACCAGGCCAAAACCCGGTTCTCGCTGTTCCTGGGAAAGCTGGGAGCCCTCAAGGAGCTACTTCCATTCAGGAGCCTCGCGGCTGAAATCAGGCGACGGGAGGTCGCTCCTCGGGTGCCCCCGACCGCCCGGTGCAATTTCGGGCCCGTCCGGGTACTGTGGGCGGCTCAGTCGGCGGTCGGGGTCAAGAAGTTAACCCTAGTTAAAAGGGATTGGAAGTGGGACGAAGCGTCCGTTGGCAATCCCTTTACATGGGCCCGTGGTCCCGATTTGGACGGGCTGCGGCTCAGCCCCCGGAGGGCCCAGAATCGAACCCCCATTCCGCCCGGGCGCGCCCTGCCACCATCCTGAGTTTGGCCGGGATCGGACGACTTCGAATTTTTGGCGCCCTGCCAACCCTAAGATCTGACACAGCCTTTTCCCCCCACGGGGCCGAAAATCAAAGTTTGTCGAAACGGCTCAGCGTCGGAGGGGATCATTCCCCGGGCCCCTCGGGCACCCTCCTCCGGATATCGGCACGCAGGGACCTCGCGGGAGGGAGGAATGGGTTCCCATGCAAAGGGATTGGAAACGGACACTTGTCCGTTTCGGCTCACAACGGGGAGGGTGACTGACGGTGGACGATTGTCCCTCATCCCCCCAAATGGTACTTCCCTTACCGCTCTCCCGAGGGGGCCTGGCAGGGGCCGGAGGGTCCAAAAGCGAAGGGGCGCACCTCCGCGGAAGGGGCTGCGCGCCCGCGGGATCCCCGGGGCCCTCGGGGCACGTTTTGGCAAAAGTTCTTCCAACGGATCCGCCGGCACCGTGGTGGGTGCGTCCCGGGCAGGAGGTTTGCGGGTGGTGTCGGGGGCCCTTTTCGAGCATGCGGAGAAAAAAGGCCCCCGCTGGTGAGTTTGAGGCTCCTGGCGCGGTTGGGGGCATCGGGCCTCCCCATGGAGGAAAAGGCCTCGAAGTGGATGGAGTAAGGAAACCGGGCACCCGGAACCCATTGGAAGGACCTGAAGTGGACGGAAAGGCCTCTTCGTGTCCACGGTGGAGCGAGAGCAGCATTCGGAGGCATTCGGAGCATTCAGTTCCGCCGGCAAGACGCCGTCCCAGAGACGGCTTCGTGGACAGCCAAAAGGCTTGCCAACGGATGATTTTCTTCGCGACATTGACAGCGTCACGAGTTTTTGTACGATGGCAAGACCTGCCCATTCAAAAAACGTCCAAAAGTAGGCCCATTCCCTATCCCTTTTTCCCCAATCCTAAAAGCACACCCATTATGCATTTAACTGTGCCCATTTGACATCCAACCTTGCCCATTTGACATGCTAGTCTGCCCTTGCTAATTTGGTGGTGAAATTGCCAAATCCTAGACACTAGACCACCAGGGAGTAGGATCCCAAAGGCTCTTGAAGCAATCAACATTTTAAACCCTAACCCTTTCTCCCTAACCCTAAAAGCACAACCATCACGCATTTAACTGTGCCCATTTGACATCCAACCACGCTCATTTGACATCCAAGTCTGCCCTTGCTAATTTGGTGGTGAAATTTCCAAGTCCTAGCCACCAGACCATCAGGGAGTAGCATCCATAAGGCTCTTGCAGCAATCAACATTTTAAACCCTAACCCTTTCTCTCTATCCATAAAAGCACACCCATCACCCATTTAACTGTGCCCATTTGACATCCAATCATGCCCATTTGACATCCAAGTCTGCCCTTGCTAATTTGGCGGTCAAAGTGCAAAATCCTTGAAACTAGACCATCAGGGAGTAGCATCCCAAAGGCTCTTTCTGCAATAAAATGTCGGTGGAGAATTTTGGCCAACAGATTATCGACAGACGCTCTGTGATGGACTGGCAGCCATCAACGTTTTAAACCTTAACCCTTTCTCCCTAACCCTAAAACTATAACCACACCCATCAGCCATCTAACCATGCCCATTTGACAGCCAACCACGCCCATTTGACATCCAACCCCGCCCAATATCCAGCCCTGCCCCATTTTCCAGCCTGCAGCTGGGGGTAATTGGTCTTTCCAGGGTGTTCCCTGCATCCCGCTTGATTATTGTTGGGTCTGCTGTCACTGTTTGCTGTGGGCTTGGTCCTTAAGGGCTGGGTTGTGCAATTTCCATGTGAGTACACACATTGCTGCACATAGTAAAAAGCACCATTGCAGCAATGTGGTTTTGGATTTTCACGACTCTGCACAAGACGACATTAAGTGCAGGCCTATGTCGCCCTCAGCAGCTTTCTTTGCAGGCATTGGTGGTATAGTGGAGAGCATAGCTGCTTGCCAAGCAGTTGACCTGGGTTCGATTCCTGGCCAATGCAGCGTGTATTTAGAATCCTTCGAATGTGAAATGGGGCTAAAGCTGTCTTTGAGCTTAATCTTAGCAGTCAATTGTGTACATTCTCTGACATCTTCAGGACATTGTTTGCCCCCTGCTTCTGTCCACATGCAACGGCCAACAATTGGCAGCATTCAGGCACTTAAGAAGTATAATCTAAGAATGAGGAGCGTGTGGCCGACCATTCGATACCCACTTTGCTTCACTTGAAAGATGTTCCACGTTGGTGTCCCAGCCCGACCCTAAGTGATGCGTTCAGTAATGACAACAAGGTTTAACTTGTTGGCTCCAATGTAAATTTGCATTTGCAATTAGCCTTTGTCACAGCAAACTTGAAGTGTTTACATGATTCCATTTGTGATTCCCTGGAACATCTTAAGAATTCCACATTTGTCATGTTGCTGGAAAGCAGCAAAAGGAAACGTGGGCATGTATGCTAGGCAATTGCTGCAGTCATCAGATTCCCTGACCGGGAATGGGGCCGTGGCGGTGAGAACGCCAAATCCTAACCACTAGACCATCAGGGAGCCCTTTTCACGTCTTAGCGAGGGGGTTTTAGTCATGGGGTTAAAGCTCCAATTGGCCAGATGTTAATATACACAGTGCTTTGGATTGGCTATATGCCACAGATGCTAGCATGTGAATGATGTCAGGTTAATTCTCTCTGGAATAAGAAAGGCCAAGCCAAACAAAGATGGCCTGAACATGGTGGATAAATGTGCTCTTTTCAGGGAATGCAGGAATAAAATGCCCAAGTATAAAAGGAAGACAAAACAAACTTCCCTGACTGGGAATTGAACCCAGGCCGTGGCAGTGAAAATGCCAAATCCTAGCCACTAGACCATCAGGGAGTAACATCACAAGAGCTCTTGCAGCAATCAACATTTTAAACCCTAACCCTTTCTCCCTAACCCTAAAAGCACAACCATCACGCATTTAACTGTGCCCATTTGACATCCAACCACGCCCATTTGACATCCAAGTCTGCCCTTGCTAATTTGGTGGTGAAAGTTCCAAGTCCTAGCCACCAGACCATCAGGGAGTAGCATCCATAAGGCTCTTGCAGCAATCAACATTTTAAACCCTAACCCTTTCTCCCTAACCCCAACCCTAAAAGCACACCCAGGAGGCATTTAACTGTGCCCATTTGACATCCAACCTTGCCCATTTGACATCCAAGTCTGCCCTTGCTAATTTGGCAGTGAAAGTGCAAAATCCTTGAAACTAGACCATCAGGGAGTAGCATCCCAAAGGCTCTTTCTGCAATAAAATGTCGGTGGAGAATTTCGGCCAACAGATTATCGACAGACGCTCTGTGATGGACTGGCAGCCATCAACGTTTTAAACCTTAACCCTTTCTCCCTAACCCTAAAACTATAACCACACCCATCAGCCATCTAACCATGCCCATTTGACATCCAAGTCTGCCCTTGCTAATTTGGTGGTGAAAGTTCCAAGTCCTAGCCACCAGACCATCAGGGAGTAGCATCCCAAAGGCTCTTGCAGCAATCAACATTTTAAACCCTAACCCTTTATCTCTATCCATAAAAGCACACCCATCACGCATTTAACTGTGCCCATTTGACATCCAACCACGCCCATTTGACATCCAAGTCTGCCCTTGCTAATTTGGTGGTGAAAGTGCCAAATCCTAGCAACTAGACCATCAGGGAGTAGCATCCCAAAGGCTCTTGCAGCAATCAACATTTTAAACCCTAACCCTTTCTCTCTATCCATAAAAGCACACCCATCACCCATTTAACTGTGCCCATTTGACATCCAATCATGCCCATTTGACATCCAAGTCTGCCCTTGCTAATTTGGCGGTGAAAGTGCAAAATCCTTGAAACTAGACCATCAGGGAGTAGCATCCCAAAGGCTCTTTCTGCAATAAAATGTCGGTGGAGAATTTCGGCCAACAGATTATCGACAGACGCTCTGTGATGGACTGGCAGCCATCAACGTTTTAAACCTTAACCCTTTCTCCCTAACCCTAAAACTATAACCACACCCATCAGCCATCTAACCATGCCCATTTGACAGCCAACCACGCCCATTTGACATCCAACCCCGCCCAATATCCAGCCCTGCCCCATTTTCCAGCCTGCAGCTGGGGGTAATTGGTCTTTCCAGGGTGTTCCCTGCATCCCGCTTGATTATTGCTGGGTCTGCTGTCACTGTTTGCTGTGGGCTTGGTCCTTAAGGGCTGGGTTGTGCAATTTCCATGTGAGTACACACATTGCTGCACATAGTAAAAAGCACCATTGCAGCAATGTGGTTTTGGATTTTCACGACTCTGCACAAGACGACATTAAGTGCAGGCCTATGTCGCCCTCAGCAGCTTTCTTTGCAGGCATTGGTGGTATAGTGGAGAGCATAGCTGCTTGCCAAGTAGTTGACCCAGGTTCGATTCCCGGCCAATGCAGCGTGTATTTAGAATCCTTCGAATGTGAAATGGGCCTAAAGCTGTCTTTGAGCTTAATCTTAGCAGTCAATTGTGTACATTCTCTGACATCTTCAGGACATTGTTTGCCCCCCGCTTCTGTCCACATGCAACGGCCAACAATTGGCAGCATTCAGGCACTTAAGAAGTATAATCTAAAAATGAGGAGCGTGTGGCCAACCATTCGATACCCACTTTGCTTCACTTGAAAGATGTTCCACGTTGGTGTCCCAGCCCGACCCTAAGTGATGCGTTCAGTAATGACAACAAGGTTTAACTTGTTGGCTCCAATGTAAATTTGCATTTGCAATTAGCCTTTGTCACAGCAAACTTGAAGTGTTTACATGATTCCATTTGTGATTCCCTGGAACATCTTAAGAATTCCACATTTGTCATGTTGCTGGAAAGCAGCAAAAGGAAACGTGGGCATGTATGCTAGGCAATTGCTGCAGTCATCAGATTCCCTGACCGGGAATGGGGCCGTGGCGGTGAGAACGCCAAATCCTAACCACTAGACCATCAGGGAGCCCTTTTCACGTCTTAGCGAGGGGGTTTTAGTCATGGGGTTAAAGCTCCAATTGGCCAGATGTTAATATACACAGTGCTTTGGATTGGCTATATGCCACAGATGCTAGCATGTGAATGATGTCAGGTTAATTCTCTCTGGAATAAGAAAGGCCAAGCCAAACAAAGATGGCCTGAACATGGTGGATAAATGTGCTCTTTTCAGGGAATGCAGGAATAAAATGCCCAAGTATAAAAGGAAGACAAGACAAACTTCCCTGACCGGGAATTGAACCCAGGCCGTGGCAGTGAAAATGCCAAATCCTAGCCACTAGACCATCAGGGAGTAACATCACGAGAGCTCTTGCAGCAATCAACATTTTAAACCCTAACCCTTTCTCCCTAACCCTAAAAGCACAACCATCACGCATTTAACTGTGCCCATTTGACATCCAACCACGCCCATTTGACATCCAAGTCTGCCCTTGCTAATTTGGTGGTGAAAGTTCCAAGTCCTAGCCACCAGACCATCAGGGAGTAGCATCCATAAGGCTCTTGCAGCAATCAACATTTTAAACCCTAACCCTTTCTCCCTAACCCCAACCCTAAAAGCACACCCAGGAGGCATTTAACTGTGCCCATTTGACATCCAACCTTGCCCATTTGACATCCAAGTCTGCCCTTGCTAATTTGGCAGTGAAAGTGCCAAATCCTAGTCACTAGACCATCAGGGAGTAGCATCCCAAAGGCTCTTGCAGCAATCAACATTTTAAACCCTAACCCTTTCTCCCTAACCCTAAAAGCACAACCATCACGCATTTAACTGTGCCCATTTGACATCCAACCACGCCCATTTGACATCCAAGTCTGCCCTTGCTAATTTGGTGGTGAAAGTTCCAAGTCCTAGCCACTAGACCATCAGGGAGTAGCATCCCAAAGGCTCTTGCAGCAATCAACATTTTAAACCCTAACCATTTCTCTCTATCCATAAAAGCACACCCATCACCCATTTAACTGTGCCCATTTGACATCCAACCACGCCCATTTGACATCCAAGTCTGCCCTTGCTAATTTGGTGGTGAAAGTGCCAAATCCTAGCAACTAGACCATCAGGGAGTAGCATCCCAAAGGCTCTTGCAGCAATCAACATTTTAAACCCTAACCCTTTCTCTCTATCCATAAAAGCACACCCGTCACGCATTTAACTGTGCCCATTTGACATCCAACCACGCCCATTTGACATCCAAGTCTGCCCTTGCTAATTTGGTGGTGAAAGTTCCAAGTCCTAGCCACCAGACCATCAGGGAGTAGCATCCATAAGGCTCTTGCAGCAATCAACATTTTAAACCCTAACCCTTTCTCTCTATCCCTAAAAGCACACACATCGAGCATTTAACTGTGCCCATTTGACATCCAACCATGCCCATTTGACATCCAAGTCTGCCCTTGCTAATTTGGCAGTGAAAGTGCAAAATCCTTGAAACTAGACCATCAGGGAGTAGCATCCCAAAGGCTCTTTCTGCAATAAAATGTCGGTGGAGAATTTCGGCCAACAGATTATCGACAGACGCTCTGTGATGGACTGGCAGCCATCAACGTTTTAAACCTGAACCCTTTCTCCCTAACCCTAAAAGCACAACCATCACGCATTTAACTGTGCCCATTTGACATCCAACCACGCCCATTTGACATCCAAGTCTGCCCTTGCTAATTTGGTGGTGAAAGTTCCAAGTCCTAGCCACCAGACCATCAGGGAGTAGCATCCATAAGGCTCTTGCAGCAATCAACATTTTAAACCCTAACCCTTTCTCTCTATCCCTAAAAGCACACACATCGAGCATTTAACTGTGCCCATTTGACATCCAACCATGCCCATTTGACATCCAAGTCTGCCCTTGCTAATTTGGCAGTGAAAGTGCAAAATCCTTGAAACTAGACCATCAGGGAGTAGCATCCCAAAGGCTCTTTCTGCAATAAAATGTCGGTGGAGAATTTCGGCCAACAGATTATCGACAGACGCTCTGTGATGGACTGGCAGCCATCAACGTTTTAAACCTTAACCCTTTCTCCCTAACCCTAAAACTATAACCACACCCATCAGCCATCTAACCATGCCCATTTGACATCCAAGTCTGCCCTTGCTAATTTGGTGGTGAAAGTTCCAAGTCCTAGCCACCAGACCATCAGGGAGTAGCATCCATAAGGCTCTTGCAGCAATCAACATTTTAAACCCTAACCCTTTCTCTCTATCCCTAAAAGCACACACATCGAGCATTTAACTGTGCCCATTTGACATCCAACCATGCCCATTTGACATCCAAGTCTGCCCTTGCTAATTTGGCAGTGAAAGTGCAAAATCCTTGAAACTAGACCATCAGGGAGTAGCATCCCAAAGGCTCTTTCTGCAATAAAATGTCGGTGGAGAATTTCGGCCAACAGATTATCGACAGACGCTCTGTGATGGACTGGCAGCCATCAACGTTTTAAACCTTAACCCTTTCTCCCTAACCCTAAAACTATAACCACACCCATCAGCCATCTAACCATGCCCATTTGACAGCCAACCACGCCCATTTGACATCCAACCCCGCCCAATATCCAGCCCTTCCCCATTTTCCAGCCTGCAGCTGGGGGTAATTGGTCTTTCCAGGGTGTTCCCTGCATCCCGCTTGATTATTGCTGGGTTTGCTGTCACTGTTTGCTGTGGGCTTGGTCCTTAAGGGCTGGGTTGTGCAATTTCCATGTGAGTACACACATTGCTGCACATAGTAAAAAGCACCATTGCAGCAATGTGGTTTTGGATTTTCACGACTCTGCACAAGACGACATTAAGTGCAGGCCTATGTCGCCCTCAGCAGCTTTCTTTGCAGGCATTGGTGGTATAGTGGAGAGCATAGCTGCTTGCCAAGCAGTTGACCTGGGTTTGATTCCCGGCCAATGCAGCGTGTATTTAGAATCCTTCGAATGTGAAATGGGGCTAAAGCTGTCTTTGAGCTTAATGCTAGCAGTCAATTGTGTACATTCTCTGACATCTTCAGGACATTGTTTGCCCCCTGCTTCTGTCAACATGCAACGGCCAACAATTGGCAGCATTCAGGCACTTAAGAAGTATAATCTAAGAATGAGGAGCGTGTGGCCGACCATTCGATACCCACTTTGCTTCACTTGAAAGATGTTCCACGTTGGTGTCCCAGCCCGACCCTAAGTGATGCGTTCAGTAATGACAACAAGGTTTAACTTGTTGGCTCCAATGTAAATTTGCATTTGCAATTAGCCTTTGTCACAGCAAACTTGAAGTGTTTACATGATTCCATTTGTGATTCCCTGGAACATCTTAAGAATTCCACATTTGTCATGTTGCTGGATGGCAGCAAAAGGAAACTTGGGCATGTATGCTACGCAATTGCTGCAGTCATCAGATTCCCTGACCGGGAATGGGGCCGTGGCGGTGAGAACGCCAAATCCTAACCACTAGACCATCAGGGAGCCCTTTTCACGTCTTAGCGAGGGGGTTTTAGTCATGGGGTTAAAGCTCCAATTGGCCAGATGTTAATATACACAGTGCTTTGGATTGGCTATATGCCACAGATGCTAGCATGTGAATGATGTCAGGTTAATTCTCTCTGGAAGAAGAAAGGCCAAGCCAAACAAAGATGGCCTGAACATGGTGGATAAATGTACTCTTTTCAGGGAATGCAGGAATAAAATGCCCAAGTGTAAAAGGAAGACGAGACAAACTTCCCTGACCGGGAATTGAACCCGGGCCGTGGCGGTGAAAACGCCAAATCCTAGCCACTAGACCATCAGGGAGTAAGATCCCAAAGGCTCTTGCAGCAATCAACATTTTAAACCCTAACCCTTTCTCCCTAACCCTAACCCTAAAACCAAACCATCACCCATTCAACTGTGCCCATTTAACATCCAGGCACGCCCATTTGACATCCAAGTCTGCCCTTAATAATTTGGCGGTGAAAACGCCAAATCCTAGCAACTCAACCAGCAGGGAGTAGCTTCCCAAAAGCTCTTGCAACAATCAACATTTTAAACCCTAACCCTTTCTTCCTAGCCCTAACCCTAAAAGCACACCCATCACCATTTTACTGTGCCCATTTGACATCCAACCACGCCCATTTGACATCCAAGTCTGCCCTTGCTAATTTGGTGGAGAAAGTGCCAAATCCTAGCAACTAGACCATCAGGGAGTAGCATCCCAAAGGCTCTTTCTGCGATAAAATGTTGGTGGAGAATTTCGGCAGACAGTATATCGACAGACGCTCTGTGATGGACTGGCAGCCATCAACTTTTTAAACCCTAACCCTTTCTCCCTAACCCCCCCTTAGCACCTGGGCCCGGATGACTGTCCACAAGCAATCCTTTTGAATGGGGCAAAGGGTGGGTTTTTGGACACCACAAAACCTTGCTTGCAAGGTCCTAAAAATCGAACGAGGGGGTCTATGCATGCGCTTCGCTGCCCCGCACACGTTGGTCCATTGACCGAGCCCGAGGGTCGAACGGTCAGGGAGTTACAAATGAAAAACTGCGTCCCGACTGTCTTCAGTAGCGCGCAAATTACACCAGGAGGCATACTTCCAAAGGGCTCAGAGATGGACGCTTTGACACCCCCAATCCTTTCAATTTTTCGGGGTGGACGAAACTTGCAATCCCCCCTTACTGCCAGGTCAAAGGGATTGCCGGTGGACACTTTGTCCTCGTTCAATCCCTTTTAACGGCAATGCAATGGGATGGCCCGTGGACACTTTGTACACTGTCAATCCCTTTTAATGGCAATGCAAAGGGATTGCCCGTGGACAGTTTGTCCACTTCCAATCCCTTTTAATGGCAATACAAAGGGATTGCCGGTGGACATTTCGTACACTGGCAATCCCTTTTAATGGTGAAAATACATCCGACTATGAATGGAGAGGGATTGCCATTGTACAAAGTGTCCACTTGCAATTCCTTTTAATGGTGGAAATCCATCCGACTATGAATAGAGAGGGATTGCCATTGTACAAAGTGTCCATTGGCAACCCCTTATAATGGAAAAAGATTGAAAGAGGACACTTTGTCCACTTCCAATCCCTTTTAATGGCAATACAAAGGGATTGCCGGTGGACATTTCGTACACTGGCAATCCCTTTTAATGGTGGAAATACATCCGACTATGAATGGAGAGGGATTGCCATTGTACAAAGTGTCCACTTGCAATTCCTTTTAATGGTGGAAATCCATCCGACTATGAATAGAGAGGGATTGCCATTGTACAAAGTGTCCATTGGCAACCCCTTATAATGGAAAAGGATTGAAAGAGGACACTTTGTCCACTTCCAATCCCTCTTTATTTATAGTCGGACGGCTTTCCACCATTAAAAGGGATTGAAAGTGGACACTTCGTCCACTTCCAATCCCTTCTGTGTGTGGAAAAAACCTCAAACTTAATAGAAAGGGATTGAAAGTGGACAAAGTGTCCACTTTTAATCCCTTTCAATGGTGGATATCCCTCCGACTATGAATAGAGAGGGATTGCCATTGTACAAAGTGTCCATTGGCAATCCCTTATAATGGTAATAGAAAGGGATTGCCATTGTACAAAGTGTCCACTTCCAATCCCTTCTGTTTGTGGAAATAACCTCAAACTTAATAGAAAGGGATTGAAAGTGGACAAAGTGTCCACTTCCAATCCCTCTCTATTCATAGTCGGATGGATTTCCACCATTAAAAGGGATTACAAGTGGACAAGGTGTTCACTTGCAATACCTTATAATGGTAATAGACAGGGATTGCCATTGTACAAAGTATCCAATGGCAATCCCTTTTAATGGTCATAGAAAGGGATTGAAAATGGACACTTTGTCCGCTTGTAATCCTTTCTGATAATGGAAATCATGCTTAAACTTCATAGAAAGGGATTGCCAGTGTACAAAGTGTCCACCTGCAATCCCTTTTCATGGTGGAAATCCATCCCACAATGAATAGAGAGGGATTGCCATTGTACGAAATGTCCACTTGCAATCCCTTCTGGTGGTGGAAATCCATCCAACAATGAATAGAAAGGGATTGGAATTGTACAGTGTCCACTTGCAATCCTTCATTATTGGAGCCCAGGGATGCCTAATGGACAGAGGCTTTTTCTCAGTGAAGGTAGGTCCCATGTTGCTGGGTTTCACAGGGCCACCTGATGGAGCTCTACTGAGTCCACCCTGTGAGTTTCAGCCTCCTAGGACATAGTATGACTGAGAAACAGTCGAGAAATGGCCACTGTCCACAAGGCCACCCTGGCCCCCAATGATAAGGGATTGGAAATGGACAGAAACAGACCTTTTCTCTTACCTTGCTCCCATCTGGTCCTTGATTGGTGTAGAGACCCCACATTTGGCACTTGGACTCTGCCGTGAACCCCTGTTGTCCTGTACTACTTTCATTGAGATTGGACAACTTTGAAAATTTGACCCTTCTGAGGACCTGAGCACTTAGTCAACTTTTGGCCAAAAATTCAAAGTTGTCTGATTTCCTTATAACTTTGACCACATTATCTGCACACTAAACGGAGTGTCTTGTCCAATTTTCAGCCTACTTCGACTAAAGGGGACAGAATGGGACATTGGTAAGAGTAACTGTCCAAATCTTTCCACTTCCAATCCCTTAGTATTGGGGCCCACGGAAGCTTTGTGGACGGAGGCCTTTTCTCAGCCACACTGTGTCCTAGGAAGCTGGGGCTTTCAGGGCAAGCTCAGTCACCTTAAATGAGCCTATCCTGTGAGTTTCAGCCTCCTAGGACAAAATATAACTCAGAAATAGCCACTGTTCACATGGCCACCCTGGCCCCTAATGGTGAGGGATTGGAAGTGGACAGAAACTGACCTCTTCTCTTACCTTGCTCCCGTCTGGTCCCTGGTTGTCTTAGAGGGCCCAAATTTGGCATTTGCAGTCTGCTCTTGAACCCCTGTTGTCCTCTATGAGTTTCATTGAGTTTGGACAACTTTGAAAATTTGACCCATCTGAGGACCAAAATTTCAAAGTTGTCTGATTTTCTTATAACTTTGACCACATTATCTGCACCCTAAATGGAGGGAATTGTCCAATTTTCAGCCTTCTTGGACAAAGAGAGACAGAATGGGACATTGGTAAGGGTAACTGTACAAATCTGTCCACTTCCAATCCCTTAGTATTGGAACCCAGGGGTGCCAAATGGACAGAGGCTATTTCTCAGTCACAGTTAGTCCTATGTTGCTGGGATTCACAGGGCCAGCTTAGAGAGCTCCAATGAGTCTACCCTGTGAGTTTCAGCACCCTAGGACATTTTATAGCTGAGAAATGGCCACTGTCCGCAAGGCCACCCTGGCCCCCAATGATAAGGGATTGGAAGTGGACAGAAACAGACCTTTTCTCTTACCACGCTTCCATGTGGTCCCTGGTTGGTCTAGAGACCCCAAACTTGGCAATGTGACTCTACTATGTACCTGTGTCCTCCCGTATGAGTTTCATTGAGTTTGGACAACTTGGACAACCATCAATGACTGACAAACAGCCAATGTCCACAAGGCTTCCCTGGCCCCCAGTGTATAGGGATTAGAAGTGGACAGAAATCAACCCTTTCTTTTACCTCTCTTCCATCTGGCTTCTGTCTGTTCTACAGACCCCTAAACTTGGCACTGGGACTCTGCTATGGGTCTCTGTCTTCCTGTATGAGTTTGGTCCATTTGGGTGAATATTCCATTCATGATGTCACTCTTTGACATGTCACTCTTTGATCTTTCTATGTAAGATTTGGAGCACATTTCAAATGTCATAAACATGTGTGTGCTGTCACTGCTTGATCTGTATCATGTTGGAGCCAGCTTCTTGCATTTGGAGCAACAACAAAGGGGCAATGTGCGGTCATATATGCTGCTTACGGCCATACCAACCCTAACATGCCTGATCTCTTCTGATCTTGCAAACTAAGCAGGGTCCGGCCTTGGGTCTCATTTGCAAACTGTCGCATGCAAAAAAACTGACCTCCACTAACTATAGTCAACTTTTTGGATTAATAAAAACACAGCCTGACGGTAAAAAGTTCCGACCTCCACAAAAAGTATAACCCTGCCGTACACACACAATCTGGAGTAACCGCCTGGGAATACCAGGTGCTCTAAGCTTTTCCAGTTATATTTGAATGTGTGACATTTGGTGAACATTCCATTGATTATGTCACGCTTTGATCTTTCTGTGTAAAATTTGGAGCACATTTCAAATGTCATAAAGGTGTGTGAGGTCACTGCTTGATCTGTGTCATGTTGGCGCCAGCTTCTTGCATTTGGAGCAACAACAAAGAGGCAATTTGCGGTCATATATGCTGCTCACGGCCATACCAACCTGAACACGTCCCATCTCTTCTGATCTTGCAAGCTAAGAAGTGTCTTGCCTTGGGTCTCATTTTCAAACAGTCCAATGCAAAAAAAACCTGGCCTACACCAATTATAGTCAACTTTTTGGATTTAGAAAAACACAACTTGACGGTAAAAAGTTCCTGCCTCCACGCCAACTCTGACCCTGATGTACGCACAAAATCTCGAAAAACCGCCTGGTAATACTAGGTTCTGTAAGCTTTTCCACTTCCATATGCGTGTGGGATATTTGAACATTTCCTTTAAGATGTCACTCTCTGATCTTTGACGTGTCACACTTTCATCTTTCTGTGTAATATTTGGAGTCCATTTCAAATGTCATAAACATGTGTGTGATGTCACTGCTTGATCTGTGTCATGTTGGCGCCAGCTTCTTGCATTTGGAGCAACAACAAAGAGGCAATTTGTTTCATATATGCTGCTTACGGCCATACCAACCTGAACAAGTCCGATCTCTTCTGATCTTGCAAACTAAGCAGGGTCTGGCCTTGGGTCTCATTTGCAAACTGTTGCATGCAAGAAAACTGAACTACACCAATTATAGTCAACTTTTTGGATTTATAAAAACACAAGTTGACAGTAAAAAGTTCCGACCCCAAAACAACTCTGACCCTGGCGTACGCACAAAATCTGGAGTTACCGCCTTGGAATACCAGGTCCTCTCAGCTTTTCCACTTATATTTGAATGTATGACATTTGGTGAACATTCCATTTATGATGCAACAATTAACAACCAAAATACATGTTTCCCTTTTGGTGTGTTCCTCTGAAGGGGCCGCCACAGCAAATCTTCCAGTCTGACACTTACAGCCACACCACCCTGAAAATGCCTGATCTCATCTGATCTCAGAAGTAAAGCAGAGTTGGGCCTGGTCAGTACTTGAATGGGAGACTGCCTGGGAATACCAGATGCTGTAAGCTTTTGCACTTCCATTTCAGTGTGGGTAATTGGAGAATAATTCCATTATGATGTCATAGTACTCTTTGATATGTCACTGACTGATCTTTGTATGTAATATTTGGAGCACAATTCATATGTCATAAACATGTCTGATGTCGCTTCTTGTTGTGGTTCATCCTCGTGCCATCTTTATGCCTTTACAGTAGCAATAAAACTACGATTTCCGTTCCAGTCTGCCGCTTACGGCCATACCACACTGAAAACGCCCGATCTCGTCTGATCTCGGAAGCAAAGCAGAGTTGGGCCTGGTCACACTGCGCGAAAACCCCCAGAATCCAGAGATATCTTTGCCTGGATACCCTCAGATATGGCTCAAGCATGGTGAAAACTGTCCTGGATACTCTCCGACCATGACAGTTTCAGATGTCATGTCAGGAGCATATCAACTCCCCGTATGGGACCACTTTGATACTAGCAGAATCTGTAGTCCAGATTTTCTCCGGATATGGGATATGGGTCAAGACCCATATTCGGAGAGTATCCCTACACTAGAGATATCCGGACAAGATATTTCAAGATTCTAAGAAAGTAAAATCTAGTGATTTCTGATGTTGAGCCATCATATCTGGGCTCAGGATTCTGTAAATGTAGCCTGTGGCCATATTTGCAGTCCGAACACAAGTGATATCTGTAGTCCGGATATCTCCAGATTCTACTCATGTCAAATCTGGTGATATCTGATGTGGATATATCCATCATATCTGGGGTCATGATTCTGTATATGTAGCCTGTAGCCATATTTGCAGACCAAACACAAGTGATATCTGTAGTCCGGATATCTCAAGATTCTGCTCATGTCAAATCTGGTGATATCTGATGTTGCTATATCCATCATATCTGAGGTCAGGATTCTGTATATGTAGCCTGTAGCCATATTTGCAGACCAAACACAAGTAATATCCGTATTCTGGATATCTCCAGGTTCTACTCAAGTCAATTCTGGTGATTTCATCCTGATGCCAGGATAC
Organism: Telmatherina bonti; assembly: GCF_933228915.1. Lineage (NCBI taxonomy): Eukaryota > Metazoa > Chordata > Actinopteri > Atheriniformes > Telmatherinidae > Telmatherina > Telmatherina bonti. The sequence goes on from NC_136633.1 coordinate 6,944,110, forward strand.
CCGTCACGTCAGAGGTCAGAATTCTGACATATATTCCAAATCAACTAGATTCAGGTAAAAATGACAGCAAACCATTTAACTCCAAACATTTTAATTAAAAAAAATGAATTCACAATAAATATTTCAAAATAAACACTATATTTCACCACCAAACAATATCAACAGAAGAATACAAAATACAGCAGAGAAAGGAAGTCTCCTAAGAGTCTTTATTACTTTCTTCCTCCACAGCATATCCATAGCAGCTTTTTGCAGGACATGGACTGCAGTTTGTGAAGCCAGCACAGTATCTTGCAAGTGTTGACCTCGGTGTGATTCCCTTCCTCTTCTCATACAAGGCCTTTAGGCATCTGCTGATGACCGCTAGATAGAGTCCCACTTTGGTGAGGGTTAATTATAACATGGTGTTTCCTCCTTGCTTTCCTGAAGTTTGCTTTTGCTCCTTTTAAATATGCGAGGTCATCTTCATCCGGATGTCCTTGTCAATTTTCACCCGCTTCTTGAATAACTGTGGAAAAACAAGCAAAACAATTAATTTCAGCTTTCTCCAAACTATATCTATTTAAAAAGTAATCAAAAGACAAACGCTTTTAATTTTTTTTGTCAGTGGAAAAACTAAACTTGAAGGTGAAGCGTATAACTTTCAGTTATATTCATAGCCAATACATCAGTTTAGATATTACAGATGAGAGGTGAGTACTGGGCTTTGTCAGAGAGTCTGTAGACATCAGGTATCTTCAAAACATGGGACAGACAGATGGAAAACAAGAATAAAGCTCTTTAAAGCACGCAGACACAGGTGAATTTTTTTTTTAGGTGCAACAACACACAAGCTACACAACTGTTTATCATTATATGGGTTCCTTGTTGACTGAGGATGAGGTATTCACACCCAGCTATGACAGACCGTATACTCAAAGTATTAAGTTAGGTTAACGAATTCATTAGCCACAGGCCATGTCTGGATATATTGTACATACACAACAGACTCAGTATATTGCACCTAAACTTTCCTAAAACTTTTGTATAACTAAACCTTTATAGACATATATATATATATATATTTACATACTTTATTTATATGCATATATATATATATATATATATATATATATATATATATATATATATATATATATATATATATATATATATATATATATATGTGTGTGTGTGTGTGTGTGTGTGTGTGTATACATATATGTGTAAGCATATCTAACGATATATATATTATCTATCTATCTATATTTATATTATCTATATATATATATATATATATATATAAATATACAGATAGATATCTAGATAGAGATATATCTAGATATATCTATCTATCTAGATATACATCTAGATCTAGATATATATCTATATCTAGATCTAGATGTAGATATATATACATATACCAGACATTAACAATTCAGAGATGCATTTTCACCAAGGGTTTTTTTTTATTATTATGTGTGTGCAGTGAAACATCATGTGCTGAATGCTGTTTATAATATGGTATGTGATATGTACGATATATATATATATATATATATATATATATATATATATATATATATATACATATATATATATATATATATATATAAATATATATATATATATATATATATATACATATATATATATATATATATATATATATATATATATATATATATATATATATATATACACACACACACACACACATTATTAACAGCATTCAGCACATGATGAATTGTGAATGGTGAAAATGCAACTCTGAATTGTTAATGTCTGGTTTATCAAAGTTCAGGTAAACAGACATTTGCAGATTTAATTTAAACAACTTACCTGTTCAGCATGTTTCTCCTCTTCCCTGCTTCCATCTCTCCTACATGTTAACTGTTCATTCTTCAGGCTCCTGCTGGTTTTAAATAACACAGAAACACATATGACGTTGGCAGGTTGGAAGAATTATTTCTATAATAGAACATACCAACACTGCTGCATGATTGAAAGAGGTAGTTTTACCTGAAAATATCCGCATGTGCCCCCGCCCCTCCCGGACCCGCTGTGGTCTTCTCTGCGATGCTGGCATGAGAAGAATGTCAGAGCTTCACGCAAACTCCTGCATTGTCGCGCCTTGTTGGAGAGTGTCCGCATGCTGGAGTCGTTCATGTCTCCCATTCTTTGTTTTATTTGTTCAGTATTTAATTTAGTTTTTCTGAGCTGTTGTTTTCGACTTCTTCCTCAGGAGCGGCTCGTCAGCATCCCGCCATTAGTTTGCTAACACAAACTGCTTTGCATGAAGTTCTGATGTTAAAATCCTCTGAAGTGATGATAGAAATATGACAAAAACAATTAATAATCAAGTATGAGTTTAAATTAAGAGAAACCTCACTGAATGAAATGTTCTGTATTTTTTAATTAAGCTCTTTATTTCAGATGTTTAACTCCTTGTGTCTTTTTTTTTTATTTTTACAATGATATAATTTACATTAGTCAGTGACCCAATCACACTTCCCCATTTAACATCCTATTTCCCAGGCCTTTAGATAATTCAGGAAATTCAGGATTTGTCCAACAGATTAGTTTGGAGTCATTTAAATTTTTTGCTTGCTGTTTTAAAAAAAAAAGCAGCATGTCTGTGGAAGGAAAGACAACTGAAGCTTTTGCCATCACTGTGGAAAAGATGTTTCAGTCAGCATTTTACCGCCATCAGAAATGTGAAAAGTGGTAAGTGACCCTTTGCTGTTACACCATAACACAACAATGATATTTAGTATTTATCAATTATTTGCCTCCCCTAAGTCTAGCCATCTTACACATTATTTGAGATTTACTTGCATTATTTAGTTAATCTGCTTTCTTTCAATGTAATCTATTTGTTGGAGTTCAGCACCACACCAACCGTTGCCACACACATGTAGATGTAGAACATCTGTGTAACAAATTAAACTGCAGAATTATCAAGAACGGTTCTAATGGGTAAAAGGGGTTTAGAGCTGTAGCAAGCACTGCTCTTAAATGTCTGTAAAACCAAATTATACACAATGATAACAGCTGCTGATCCATCTCCTGTTGTCATTGTACTGCATGTTTTCAGTCAGATGGAGGAGAGAGGCAGCATGGATATTGGCAGAAAGTGTGTTGGTAAAAACTTTTTGTAGGTCAAAAATAACTTCCTGTTATAGCAGACAATGTGAAAACTTGGCCGATTATATTATCTTTTTTTTTTCCCCACTCAGTTGATAAGACTGCCATACCACATTGTTGATTACAATGATGACTCTAGGAAGTCAACAGGTCATGTACTGAAAGTTGCATTTGATCTAAAACTATACATATGTGGACAGAATTGTTGGTTCCCTTCAGTCAATGAAAGAAAAACTTACAATGGTCACAGAAAAAACTTGAATCTGACTAAAATAATAAAAATTCTATGACATTTAACCAATGAAAGTGAAACATTGTTTTTCAGCCATGCTTTCACATAATTATATGAAAATAAAGTCATGAAACAGGCCTGGACACAAATTATGGGACCCTTAATTTAATATTTGGTTGCACAACCTTTTGAGGCAATCACTGCCATCAAATGTTTCCTGTAACTGGCAATGAGAATTCTACCTCTCCGCAGGTATTTTGGCCCACTCCTCAGCAAACTGCTCCAGTTTTCTCAGATTTGAAAGGTGCCTTTTTCAGGTGCCATGTCTCAACTCCTTCCAAAGATGCTCAATAGGATTTAGGTCAGGACTCATAGAAGGTGACTTTAATCCAATGTTTTCCTCTTAGACATTCTTGTGTTAGCTGAGTGTTTTGGCTCATTGTCCTGTTGCAAGACCCATGACCTGCAACTGATACCAAGCTTTCTGACACTGGCAAGCACATTTCTCCCTAGAATCCCTTGATACTTTTGAGATTTCGTTGTACCTGCACAAATTCAAGACACCCTGTGCCAGATGCAGCAAAGCAGCCCTCGAATATCACAGAACCTCCTCCATGTTTTCCGGTAGAGACAGTGTTCATTTGGTCTACTTGGCAAACAGTTCCACTTCATATAGGCCCACTGACTCATTACAAGACTGTAGACACTCGTAATGCTAATTAGTGGACACACTTTGGAGTAACATGTTCCTTTGGTAACATTGTTTTCAGTCTTCTCTTGGAGTACCATCATTTTTGTCCAGGCCTGTTTCATGAGTTTATTTTTTCATAGAATTCTGTTAAAGCACGATTGAAAAGCAATGTTTGACTTTCACTGGTTAAATTCATTAGAATTTTTATTTATTATTACTTTTGTCAGATTCAAATTATTTTTGTGAGTTTTTCTTTGATTGACCAAAAGGTACCAAAAATTTTATTCACATCTGTAGCTATCATTTTACTTGGTACATGCCTGGTTCTATCTAGTAATTTTATAGGTACACATGGTGCACTGACATGGGAAACAAATGTCTCAACTGTAATTAATTGGTCATGAAATAGATTCTATCTGTTCAACCCTCCTTTCCATGACGTCTGAGCATCACATGTAATCACATGTTCCTAGAATGCAAGCAGATTCACCGCAGGCGAATCTGCTTGCACCAATTTTCAGTCTGAGTTATTTCCCTGCTTCACTGTAAAACTGTTTGCTTTTTGTATTTCAGACGGTGGTATTTACAGCAAAAACAGAGGAGACGAGAGTCTGTCCTTTTTCAAACAATGACTAATGAAACAAAATTAGGGCAAAAAGATTTTTGCCTAAAAGATGGAAAGAAGAAAACTTATTTACTCCCATTTTGCATCCAAATTACTAGCAATAACTTCTTCAATACATACAACTAAAATTGTTTTACTGCAACTTTAGACTAAATTTATACGGATCAGATCTATATGGAGAACTGTTGTTTTGTTTTTTTCCCCCCATCTGATGGGACGACCACCAACTCGCTACATTGTGGAGTCATCAGAAGACGAACATGTAATTTAGCTACTTCTTTGTAAAAAAAAAAAATACTCTAGAGGAAAACATAAATTCACTCTGTGGACTTCAGCAAAACATTTGCAATTCAGAGTTTCTGACTTGGAAGATTTACAGAGATTAATCTGCCCTGGAAGACACCCAAAATGACTGATTTGCATGTCATTGTCTAGCATTGTGGCCAAGCCCAGAGCAATTTGCCATTGAAGTGGTCGTTGTGAGGACAATCCCTGTTACAAAAGAGAGAGCAGAAGAAGGTGTAAACTAATCTACAATTTAACATGCCTCTTCTCATGGTTTCCCTTTGACTGCAGCCACAACACATTCACAATGTCTGATTTCCCCATGACGCATTTGCTATGTTCAAATGCCTCTTTCATTCCACTGAAGACAGCTGCAAGACGTCTAAAGTAGTCTTTTCTACAAAAAGGCAAGAAACCATGTTATATGTTTGTGATTGAACTATTAGCAAAATGTATTGAGTCATGTGCTTCACCCAGCAATAAATTATCCATTGATATATAACATCATATTGGTCAAATTTGTATCGTAAGACTAATATTTAAGTATTTTTCTTTGCTGTCAAATGAACTTTTTTGCTCACTTGCATGTGTTTGTAAAAAGAATATACAATAAATAACACAAAAATGTGTTTTTAGTCATTATTGCTACACTGGCCTTCTGTCTGGTATCCTGACACAATATCTGCACAAGTATCCTGAGCCCGCATATCAAGAAAGAAAAATGTCAACATTTTGTGACTTTACTAGAAATGGCCCAGATTTTTATAAGGCACAGAGAAATATACCCTACAGATAAATCAGGATGCCGATTCTTTTTAGTATCTTGACCACAGATACTTCCGGACATGACTGCAGATCATATTCGGAGCTCATATATGACAAATGTCAGACACACCTTGTATCTAGACACAGTATATTACCTCATGCAGTATCTTATGTCCATATATCACCAGATATGGTACATGTTGGCCACTGAGGATATTTACCAGAAATGGTCAAGATTCTTCTGAGACTTAGTGAAAATATCCCTGACAGATATGTCAGGATTCTGGCCCTTTTCACCCAGTGGAATGGAACTGTGTCATTTGAACCTTGGCAACATGTAATGGAATGGAACTGTGTCGTTTGAAACATAAAAACATCAAAGAGAATAGAACTGTGTTGATTGAACCATGGCAACATTAAACAGAATGGAACTGTGTCGTTTGAACTGCAACAACATCAAACGGAATGGAACTTTGTCATTTGAAACATGGTCACATCAAACAGAATGGAACTGTGTCGTTTGAAGCATAAAAACATCAAACAGTATTGAATTGTGTCATTTGAACCACAGCAACATCAAACGGGATGGAACTGTGTCATATGACACATAAAAACATCAAACAGAATGTAACTGTGTCGTTTGAACAGTGGCAACATCAAACCAACTGGAACTGTATCGTTTGAAGCACGAAAACATCAAAAAAAGAAATGGAACTGTGTTGTGTGAAGCATGAAAACTTAAAAAAGGAGTGGAACTGTGTCGTTTGAAGCATAAAAACATCAAAGAAAATGGAACTGTGTTGATTGAACCATGGCAACATTGAACAGAAGGGAACTGTGTCATTTGAAACATGGCCACATCAAATAGAAAGGAACTCTGTCATTTTACACATAAAAACATTAAACAGAATGGAACTGTGTCGTTTGAACCATGGCAACATCAAACCGAATGGAACTATGTCGTTTGAAGCATGAAAACATCAAAAAAAAGAAATGGAACTGTGTTGTGTGAAGCATGAAAACTTAAAAAAGGAGTGGAACTGTGTTGTTTGAAGCATAGAAACATCAAACAGTATTGAATTGTGTCGTTTGAACCACAGCAACATCAAACGGGATGGAACTGTGTCATATGACACATAAAAAACATCAAACAGAATGGAACTGTGTCGTTTGAAGCATGAAAACATCAAAAAAAAGAAATGGAACTGTGTTGTGTGAAGCATGAAACTTAAAAAAGGAGTGGAACTGTGTCGTTTGAAGCATAAAAACATCAAAGAGAATGGAACTGTGTTGAATAAACCATGGCAACATTAAACAGAATGGAAATGTGTCGTTTGAACCATGGCAACATTAAACAGAATGAAACTGTGTCGTTTGATCCATGGCAACATTAAACAATGGAACTATGTCATTTGACACATAACATCAAACAGAATGGAACTGTGTCGTTTGAAGCATAAAAACATCAAATAGATTGGAACTGTGTCGATTGAACCATGGCAACATTAAACAGAATGGAACTATGTCGTTTGAAGCATGAAAATATAAAAAAAAAGGAACTGTGTGGTTTGAAGCATGAAAAGTTAAAAAAATGAATGGAACTGTGTCGTTTGAACCATAAAAACGTCAAAGAGAATGGAACTGTGTTGAATGAACCATGGTAACATTAAACAGAATGGAAATGTGTCGTTTGAACGATGGCAACATCCAATTGAATGGAACTGTTTCTTTTTAACCACGGCAACATCAAACCGACTGGAACTGTGTCGTTTGAAGCATGAAAACATCAAAAAAAGAAATGGAACTGTGTCGTTTGAACCATGGCAAGATTAAAAGGGATGGCACTGTGTCGTTTGAAGCATAAAAACATCAAAGAGAATGGAACTGTGTTGATTGAACCATGGCAACATTAAACAGAATGGAACTGTGTCATTTAAACCATGGCAACATCAAACGGAATGGAACTGTGTTGTTTGAAGCATGAAAACATCAAAAAGAAATGGAACTGTCGTTTGAAGCATGCAAACATCGAAAAGGAATGGAACTGTGTCGTTTGAAACATGGCAACATCTAATGGAGTGGAACTGTGTCATTCGAAGCAGTCCACTGTCCTATCACTGACCATATCTGTAGACTTCTCTCACCTGACAGAAAATGTTCCATCATGATGTCACATGATCACACATTTCCAGTGTAATGATGTCACCATGCAACACAGGTGAGCTCAGATGAAACAAATAAAGGAGGAAACATGGCCGAGTGAAGAAGAGTTGATGTGGAATATACAGAATGTTGATTTTTGCTTCAAACAATCACAAAATTGGTGGTATGCAGAAATGATTCTTGTTAAATTATTCAAGTGTAAAACACACATGCGGTACGGTTACATGATGTTTTTTAATTCAGAATGAATGATTCTGGATTATAACAACATGTATTGATGTTTCAAAAGACACTGGGGTCTCATGTTTGTGGGGACCCACAGTGATATTGGACATATAGCGATTAGTGGGCTAAGCAATGGCCGCTTCGCATTGGACGGTTCATGCCTCATCGTCCATTAATTTCTGATAATGGACACCTTGTCGGGCATTGTCCCACTTATACCATGGTCACTCACAAAAGAAAAATAAAATAAGATCAATCGCTCATGTTTTTTTTTTTTTACTGTTAAAATAATATTTTAAAGAAGAAGCAGTGGAGCGGACTATTTAATGTCTCTTGTTGTGGCGTTGCCAAGGTAACCACCATTGCAACCTGCAACTTGTTTGGTGATCGAGCCCGAAAGATAAAAGTGTTGAAAGGAAGCGCAGCCCCCTCCTTTTTACAGATTCCAATGAAAATATGGTGATTTCTAGAAAATGCATATTTCTTTACAATATGAAGGAAATCGGGTTGGTTTGACGATGGTCAGTTTCTTAAACAGTGTATGAATACCCTACAGGTCAAAGTCCAATAGAACCCTCTGCTGCAATAGAAAAAATTGGCTGTGGAAAAATCAAAATGCAAACAGCACGGACACTAGAACCGCCAAGCGGGTCATTTTTTACCTCCTTGGCTCTTCAAACACTTATATCTCTGTTAAAATAAAATCCCTATCTCTCCAAATTCATCATTTTTCCTGAAATGGGCCCAGTGAACTTATAATGAGTTTTGGTGAGTGTGTGATCACAACAAAAAGAAATCTGAGCATAAATATCTAGAACCGCCGACGGGGTAATTTCTACCGCCTAAAGAAATGCATTCAGGTTGGCAGTGTCCTATCAATCTGTCAGATGTTTTTCACGCCACGCCCATTTACGCCACTCCCAGTTGCTTAGTAACGCACGTGAGTTTGACAGCTGTCAAAGATTGCGTAAGAGGGTTTTATGAACGCTGAATTTGAGAAATGGATAAATACAAGAGATATATGAGTGCCAAAGAAGCTTGGTTATTATTTCAAGAACTGAGTGACGGAGAACTAGCTCTGGATGACGGTGGAGGAATCAGTAGCTGGAGAAAGTGATGATCTGTCTCTTTTACCTGATAACGAGTCATGTAGTGAGTGAGAGGAGCTGATCGCACATCGCCACATCACACGTCGTGTTTGTACGCGAGTGAATGAAAAATAAGTTGAAGAGCAGGGTTTATTTATCTTACGGTAAAATTAATTAGAATATTGAAATATGTTATTTTGTTATTTAATATATGTTTTTTACTGTTTAGCTAGTTTTTTTTAAAGTCCTAATTATAACTATTAACATAATAAATGAAATCAAACAACTTTAAAGCATCTTGGCGTTATTTGCGCTGTTGCAGCAGGGGGTGGTAAAAATGACCCTTCTCTGTGGTTCTAGGAGTGTTGGCATGTTGGCGGTTCTAGTGTTAATTCCTAAAGAATGCTGTGAAATTGGCATAACCGCTGGAGCATTAATGCAGAGAAACACACGCGTGGTCCGCTGCAGGGTGACGTCAGAGCTACTCTGTCCCTCTTTGAGGGATCTAGAGCGTCATTACCAACTAACTTATTAAACATTATTTAATATGGTTGAAACAGTATGATAGATATTTTATCTGCAGTGACTGATGTCAACTAACAATTTAGGTAGAACATTAACATAATACAGTAGTGAGATGAGGAGGGAATGGGAAACTTTTCTTCCTTACTCCCTTTTCTACTCTGGTTATTGTTCAACCAATCGTCTAAATTAACCTGAAAATAAAATAACTTAAAAACTGGCATATCAGATGCAGTCATTAGTAACCATGGGCCGCTGTTTGACATCATCCTTCCAGATATTCTTTCTGCTTTCTGTTTGTCCGTTTGTCTCTAACATTTCTGTTGCCACGGTTACCAACTGGCGTTTGAGCCAGCGCAATGATTTAGAAGTATTCAACTGTTCGACAAAACTTTTTCTAATTGATGTCCCATATCACTTTTTAACGGACACCCTGCAACCAATCAGAATGGAGTATGCACCCAGACCATGGTATAAGTAAGGGATAATGCCCAACGAGGTGTCCATTATCAGAAATTAATGGACAACGTGGAGGCGTGAACCATCCGACACGAAGCGTCGAAGCATTAATTTCTTATAATGGACACCTCGTCGGGCATCATCCCGCTTACTTTTATCATATTTAGCACAATTTTAATCCATTTTCATACATGTATGTATATATATATATATATATATATATATATATATATATATATATATATATATATATATATATATATATATATATGTATGTATATATAGCCTAGCTATAGGGAAACGTTTTTATATGCATGTCCTACATTAAAGTTTTTAGAGCTTTGTGTTTTCAAGTTAATTTTCAGCTGTAGTAAGTGATCATTGAATAAATGAGCCTTTTTTATTAGTGTTGTTAAACTGTTATGACTTGAGTTCCCTTCAAGTCATGAGACAGGCAGCAAACAGATATACAGTCCAATATGTAGGATTAACAAAGAGCCACATTTCACGACACGACGGGGAGTCCAGACACCATAATGCAGCATCGTCATCACCATGGTGCCACACAGTAAGCATTTTATAACAAATGTTTATTTCTACTTTTTTTTTCTTTTCTTTTTTTTTTTTTAATACAAAACTCACAAAATAAGCTAAAGCAGGCTGTAAGAACTATTTTATGTTGGCCTCTATAGTTTTTGTGCCAAACAACTGTTGTTAAGTAGTGCATTTCTCTCATTCACCTGTCTTAAATCAGCTGATCTGTACTAGCTGATTAAGGTGTTGCTATTGTAACGCCCATAAGGGAATGATAAGGCAGGAATTGAACTTACCCATCTATCAGTGACCACGGTATAGATGATATGAATTTGTCATGCCATTTGTCATGCCATTCCTCCCCTCTTACAGGTGAAGTGACAGAAATCTTCTTTAAGGTTAATTGATTACACAACTGCTAAATATTGTGCATATGGCACTTTATTATATAAAGTATTTTCCTTATGTTAGTAGAGATCCATGTAATCACAGCTTTATGTTCCCTAATGAGCAAAACTTTATATCCAACAATGTAGCACACCAAATAATGTATTCATTGCTAATAAAGCATTTGTGCCAGGATACCAGGGAACATTGTAAATAATCAAACACTAAGTTCACTTTAACAACATGTGCAATAATAGGTTCCTTGTGCCCACAGGTTTTGTCTCCTGCCCAGCATATTGTCTTTTTATTCTTATCTATTTCTATTGTTGTTGTATATGGATCTATTCCCTTTGGCGCAGTAATGGTTTCTATGTTACTAGGTATCAATGCATTTGCGCATTGATACCTTAACAAAGTATGTCAGTACTTCTTTTCTCAATAGATTCTGATCTACCAGATAATGGAGTCTGTCTCGTTATTACTGTGAAGTAGTCAGACACAACAATTGTGTAATTTGCCTTGTATAGTGTCTTCCGGCTGTATTGTTATTTCTACATTTTATATTGTATATTTACTTTTAGTCCTAATTTTAACTTACTTACTTTTTAACTTTAACTCACTATTTTTACTTTTACTCTCTTTCCTGTACTGATGACCCTGAAACTGCTGCACAAAATTTCCAACATGCTTCGACAGTCAGCTTATGCAAAAATGATAAAATAAAAACCTTGAATTTTGAAAACCTTGAGTTTGTCTGAGTTTACTAGCAAGTGTTTCAGCTGCATTGTCATGGGCAAGGCAAACCACAAATCCACTCCATATGTACACAAATCTGCTTTAAGCTCCAAGAGAAACCGAAAAGACGACTCACTTGACGCGACATCTTCTGATGGGGATGAGACCTTGATTAAAATCTTACGTCTGGGCCTGCTAGAAGTTCTCCACCGGGAGTTTTGGTCGCTGTGGGAATAGATGGAATTCAGTCAACAGCAGGTTGAGTCTCTGGCTGCAAAGAATGCCAACCTCAGGGAGAAGTTGAAATCCCTCAAGAGGGGAATGACCCAACTCAGAAAATAAACTAACACAATGAAAGAATTCTTTTGATGGAGTCCTGTGATGGACTGGTATAGACTACAGGTTCACACAACCCTTCACCGGACTCCACCGGTTTGGAAAATGAATTAATGAATATTTTTATGGAATGTTTTCTGATCTTTTTTTTTTTTTTTTTTTTTTTTTTTTTCAATTATTGCCATCTAGTGGTGGTTTTGTGTCATTTATTTTCCAAACCTGAGCAAAACAGGTAGTGAGGTAACTTTCCTTTAGGCCACTTCCTTCTGAGCACCATTTTACCTCGAGCTCCAGCCAGGTGCAACAACATGTGTTCATCTGTTGCCATCCTTGCCACAAGTTAGAAGGAGGTGTTCTCTGTAAGTAATACTGTTCATTTTCATTGAAGCAAAATGTTTGTTGGAATATTTTTTGGGAAGAGACGTATTTTGTAGCTTAAATCTAACTTGGAAAAATGAGGAACAATTAAGTAGCATGGCATGTATTTTTGAATTATGTTTGATGATTGAGTCAACATGTTTTGATTGGATACTTTATTTGAACTAAAACAGGAGGTAGTAACTATAAAAACATAGTTGTGTAGTGATGCAACACTAGTTATTTACAACACTTGTTTCTGCTCTTGTCTATAGTTTCACACTTACCTTGATTAAACCATCCAACTTAACATATCAGAAGGTTTCTTAGAGTTTGATTAGGAAAGTGTTTAGCTGTCTGTATAGCTGAGTCTACGTTTATGGGAACAACACTTAGTGGGGACAGAAGAGTGAACGATCTCCAGGCATGCAGTATAACGGACAACCTGGTTTTTGTAGGAATCCCAGAGAAACAAAAGGACGATCCAGAACGAACAAATAGTTAATCCAAACCAACATCCAAGGTCATGGTGAAGTACACCTTCATCTTTTACGTGGAAGAAGGCTGGACAGCCGCAGGCCAAGACTGATTTTAACCAAATTTATAAGCTAAAAGCAGGAGGAGCAGGTTAAGAACCAGGGCTGGGAACTAAGAGGGGCCGATTTTAGAGTAAATGATAAAGTTCCCAAAGAGATTCTGGAGAAACAGTAGGTCCTGTTTCCCATTTGGAAAAAGTTAAGATTGATAAATTATTCATTAATGGACAGCTTTACCATGACAAAAATACTACGCCCTGGCTCTACTAACCTCAGGTAATATCCACCAGTCATTCAGCTCACTGTAGTCTGTAGTCATCCAAAACACCTGCCAGTCTATGTACGTGTGTTATTGTGTTTTTTTTTTTTTCTTTTAGGGCTTTGTTTTTATATGTGTTATAGTTTACTGTTCTTCTTTCTTCTGCCTCAGTTAGCTTCTATTTCTCTTTACTATGCCATATCAACAATAACATGTAAAGCACACAGACATCCAAATTACACACACACACACACACACACACACACACACACACACACACACACACACACACACACACACACACACACAACATGCCTGCAACACAGAGAATGTTTACTCACTAAAACTCACACTCACTTAGAAGATACATTATGTAACTTTCTGACCTTAACTCTGCGTCATGGACTTGTTCTATGACATTGACATCTATCGTGTGCATTTCTAGAGCCGCTGCTGCCCATCAATGTCATGAGGCTAATAAATCCATCCATCTTCTGCCACTTATCTGGGGTCGGTCTAAGCAGGGAAGCCCAGACTTCCCTCTCCCCAGCCACATTTATCAACTCTGCTGGGGGAATCCCAAGGTGTTCCCAGGCCAGCAGAGATATATAATCCTTCCAGTGGCCAGGATGAGGTGTGCCAGCTACTTGGAGACTTGCTACCTGTTTGAGGTCTCCAGGAAGAGCAGGGACAGCCCATTGCCCCCGCCGCTGCAGATGCCGCCCGTTCCCAGCAGCAGCTGGCTTCTAGCCACCTACGCCAGAGAGTCCTTCACCAGGATAGACTAGCTGAAGGCAAAGGTGACCTACACCTATGGGTCAATCCTGAAGATGGACTCCACTAAGAATGTGGGTCATTTATCTGCTCCCAGTCAGGAAGCTCCACCTGTACTGCAGGAGGACGCTCACCTGTCTGTCCTCTGCTGGTGACCAAGAAGCTGGCTGGCGCCGATGCTGGGACAGCCCATTCGATGACCAGCATCAGCAATGAGCTGGGCAGGTCCTCATCTGCGTCTTGACAACAGTGGAGGGCTACGGGCTGAGAGAGATGACCACAGGCCTGCAGGAGCGGTATTGGAAGGCGGGGCAGGATCCCCCAGAAGTCCTGTACATGGACCAGGACTGCTCCAGGATGGGCAAAGGAACCCGGCGCGGCAGCCGCTCTCTTCTGAGTGGCTGTGGATTGTGGTCCAGCTGGACGTCTGGCACTTCCTGCACAGGCTTGCAGTGGGAGTCATCTCAAAGAGCTACCCAATGTACCCGGCCTTAATGCAGCGCCTCTCCACTTGTGTTTTCGAGTGGGACCTGGAGGATCTTTTCGGACTCAAGGCAGCCAAGCAGGCGGAGAATTCCAGTAGGGGGAGCACCATTAAACTCAACGAGATGGCTTGGCACTGCTGCCGCCACAGGTGTGGGGTTCAGGAGACCGAACGTGTCTTTGAGTCTATCCAGGTGTTCATTGGAGTCACCAACACCATGGACATCCCCCTGCTGGACACGGCCCACATGGAGGACATCTGGGGGACGCAGAGGAGCCTCCTCAGCCTCCACCCCAACACACAGGAGGGGCAGCTACACCCCAAAGAGGGCTCTGCAGTACCCGTCGTGTGGCGAATCCACCAAGGAGCCTGGTCACTTTGTCCACCAGCTCATGGTGTACTGCAGGTCCACGGCATTAGACCTCTGCCTGGAGGACTGGATGAAAGCCAAAGTGTCCAGGACAACCAGATGGAGGTTCTCGGTCCAGATGGAAATGGAGGTGGGCCTGGTTCTTCCCCAGAGGGTTGGGAGTTGCAAAAGGTGTGGCAAAGAAATGTCAAGACATTGGCCATCTTAAACATTCCCGAACCCAGAAGGCCTTCTGCCAGGCCACCGACCCCCCAGGCAGGATGGTAGAGGAGTGGCTGGAGGAGGACAATTGGCCAGTAACAACAGCAGCAGCAACGGTTCAGAAGAAAAAAAAATTCAGCTGCTTAGCATTTGCTAAAATTGAAACAAAAACAGAAGATCCCTCCCCATCTATAATGTTCCCAAATCAAGTTTTTAAACTTTTTATCTATAATGCACACAGCAGTTTCCGATCTCACATCACACGGTCAAGTTTTTTGCAAGCTAATGTGGAAGGACAACAATGCCATAGCTAAAAATCCTGAAAATGTATATTTGAAAACAGCAACAAGAGGTTTGAATCTCTGAACATGTGAGGATGAAACTGCAATATGGATGGTGCACTTAAGAAAAACAATTCAAGTACACAATTATGTTGGCAGAGATTCAGATTTTTCTTTCAGACTTTCAAATACCTTTTAAGGTTTCAGATGTTATTTTCAGACTTGAAAAAAATGTTTATTTCAGGCTTTCACTTTTCGAACACTGGCTTTCAAGATTTCAAAATGTTTTTTTCTTTCAGATCAGGAAACAGAGGATGAGCCCTCCACAGCGACAACAGAACTGCAAGCAGCGCAGCCAGCTTACCGTTGCCAGCCAGCCCATCAGCCCAAATTTGATCCCTACAGCAGCCTATAATAAGAATTTGTGGTTTCAATCTAAATTTGACACACTAACACAGGAGAATTAAATTAATTTATTGTAAAGATAGGAACAAAAACAATCGGACCCAATTCATGTCAAAATCAAACTGGTGGCCTCCTTTGAGCCAAGTTCCTGCAGCCGAGTGGAAGCTAGTTGAGGCAGATCAGAAATATCTTAAAGGAGTCATCACCTGGAAATTGCACTTTTTCGAGTTAAAACGTGCGTATTAGTGTTGGGCGGAAGTGGTAACATCCCCGGAAGCCTTTCTGTTGAAGACGGGCGGGTTTTTCCGTCTGGGCACTTTATTCGCAGCAAAACTGTTCGCAATGCTGAAGTCTCGCAAACGCATATTTTTTATTTTCTGCCCGGGATGTCAACAACCCGGGGAGCTTTTTGCATTAACCAGCCCCTTTTCCAGCCTAAATACACCTGCTGGACCTGCCTCAGTTGCTATTAGCAACAAGCTGTGTGAAGATGTGCGAG
Source organism: Telmatherina bonti (assembly GCF_933228915.1). Lineage (NCBI taxonomy): Eukaryota > Metazoa > Chordata > Actinopteri > Atheriniformes > Telmatherinidae > Telmatherina > Telmatherina bonti. The sequence continues at coordinate 6,960,449 of NC_136633.1, forward strand.
CAGCGACCATGTCCACTGCTCGGTTGTCTGTTACCAAAACCAACATCAGAAGGTTTTTTTTCTCTCCCGTCATCAGCCGAAAAACTACCAGGGACAGATGGATTACATTATTTTTAGCTGATAATGCACCTACATCTCTGCCGGCTGTGGCCTGTTTGTGCCAAACATTTTGCAAACGTTTGGGAAAATACCAGGAGAAGACGGCATCAACCCGGTTGGAAAGAGGGACAAGTTGTAAAGGTGGAAAGTCTGTAAATGTCACTACTGCTGTAAAGTTCTGCTTTGTTGTGAATGAGACGTGACTTAATCTAACGCAGATAAGGCTAATGCTAACGCTAATGCTAACGGCTATGCTAACGGGACGAGCCGGAAGGTTTAACGTCCTGCGGCGTACAAATGAGCCCCAGGTTTTATTTTCTTATATCTATCCTATGCTCTGCCACGTAAATGTTTGTAAATGACTTCTCTATTTATCATTTTTCACGCCTGCTACCACACAGTAAGTACAGTATTCATGATGGATGTAGCTTTGCTCTCCATGACATGGCAGCTGTAATAATCAATGATCATTTAACCATCATGTAGTCTGATGTTGGCACCTATTGGATATTGGCAGGGAGGATATTTTATGTCCATCATCGTATTTATTCACCGAACCAGAATGCAGTTTTTATTTCTTACATCTTCAGTCATGTTTGTAAAACATTTAAAATCTGCAGCTGCAGCCTCTGTGGATGTGGAGGTCTGACTGCTGGTATGGATCTGAAAGATATGTTTTATTTTATCTACATGCAGTGAAGACACAGAAGTTAGGGAAAATTGTGTCTGTGTATAACTGTGAAATAAAATGAGTGTGTTTTTAATATTCTATCTTAATATTTCAGTGTGTGAAAACCTGATTTATTTAATCAGCTTTTTAAAAATAAAAGTATGCAAAGCACTTTGTGTTGCCTTTGGCATGAAAATGCTTGATAGTTTTATTTGATCTATTTGCATTACAATATTTGATAACTCTTGAACTGCAGCTATTTACACCTACAATCTATTTATGTGATGATCTGATATTTTTATAACTTGTATTTGCAGATTTTTAGCACATCTCACGGCATGCGTGGCACTACTGATGTCTAAAAGTTGGTGTTGGAGCAGACTGACCCGACAATGCAGGCAACAACTGGAACACAGCTGTCAAGGACTTTCCACCCTCTCTTCAGAAATACAGGTTTGTCGTTTGATTAATTTTACATACAGAAAATGATGATAAATCAAACACATATACATTCTTAATGGAAGCTAAGAGGCACTTTTATTGCTTGTTCTGATGTCAGTATCTGGTTCTGTGCAGAAAAGGAACCCAGACGACAGCAGTGAAGGTGAGATCTCAGCTCAGTCCAGAGGAAGATGATGATGATGAAGATGATGTAGAGGCTTGCTCATCCGGCTCCAGAACCACGAGAGTCCACATAAAACCCAGAAAACTCAGCTACTGTATGAACAGAATCAATAACTAAGAGTGAAAATGATCATTTTTATTTTATTAAATTGAAAATGAGCATTGATTTTATTTCTGTACACTAATAAAGATATTGTGTTTTAAAGAGCTGTATTTTTTTTTACTTCTGCTTTACATGTTACTTTCAGAAGTTAGATGCATAAATGTGTATATGGCAAAGTTCTGTATTTACTTTAATTCAATTGCTATAGTCCTAAGTGACTGCAGCAAAGTTACTATTTGTTATATGTAATATGAAATGGCAAGAACATGTATAATCACCTTTTACAGTTATTTGACATTTGATTAGCTTTATTTCTGAATTTTTGGGCATTGAAGAGAAACTTGCCTCTCATTTTCACATTCCTGACTAAAACGGGAAATATAAAAAAGCTAATTAATTTAGAAAAACACGTGACGTGAATAAAACCTCAATCAGTTCTGTGAAACTCCGTGTAGTTAAAATGTGTGTGTGCTTATCTGGGTGCAGACCGGCCGGCAGCTGGACACTGAACGTACCGACCGGTTCAGTCAACACCCGTTTCATTTTTTACAACTATAACCTCGGATTTATTAAAAAGTAAATTTATTGTTTAAAAAACGGTCCAACAGGGAAAAAAACTGAGACGTATTAACATGAACGACATGCCTCGTTGTCAACATGCTATCTGAACAGGCAAGGCGAGCAGACATTAAAATGACGACTTTACCATTCAGAGACAGTTTGTTGTAAACGTGCTCCTTCCACCATCTCGGTATCTTCGCTCTCAGGCTCTGAGTCCGGTTCAGACATAAATGCTGAAATCAGAAAGCTGCTGCTGTCGGGTTAGCTGCTATCACTAGCCGCTAATGTTTTTAGCATTGAGACTACTGGCCTCGCCCCCCTTCCGGCTCCGGACTTCCAGCGATCAATCAGCGAGCAGCTCATTAACATTATTTTAATCCATATCCAGGCTGGTGAAAATCTCGCATGAATTCTCGCGAGAAAAATTTTATCATGAATAAAGTGTCAAAAAAGCACTTTAAAAAAATTCTTTTTGTTGAATAAGTTTTTAAACAGTTATTTAAAAACCGTTAGAGGACAGTGGGCACAGGAAAAGACCAGGTTATGACTCCTTTAATTCACTTTTTTTTTAAATATACTAACTTAAACCAAATTTGACCCCAAAAGAAACCAAAGCACTAAAAGAACTGACAAAAAATAAAGAAATCATCTTAAAACCAGTAGAAAAACGAAGCAGAATCATCATTTTTGACAGAAACCAATATTTAGAAAGCTACAATCAAGTGATGCCAAATATTATTCAAAACTTAAACCTATTTCTATGAAAACTAACCCAAGTAAAGAAAATTAACAATTTACAAACAAAAAAATGATAACTTTTAAACAAAGAAATGACTTTGTGGGTTCCTCTGAACCAAGAGCCAGACGATTCTACATGCTTCCGAAGATGCACAAGGAACCCTTTAAGTGGTCCGTCCCTCTAAAAGCCCCCCCTGGACGCCCTGTAGTGTCTGTCTGAACAGTGAGGCATATTTTACTGCAGAATACATCAACAACAAAACATGCCAGTTATATATGAAAGATACATATGACTTCATTGAAAAAATGAGACAAATTGATCTTCCAGAATCATGTATTTTATTCACAACTGACATAAACAGTCTGTATACAAATATTGATACGAAAGAAGGACTGGAAACAGTTAAAGATCTTTCAAAGACACCCTGATAAAAGAGGCCAAAGAGGATAAAGAATTATTTCAGGTTCCTGGATGACATCTGGGGAGTGTGGACCCATTCGGAGCAGAAGTGAGGTCTTTCTGAGCACCCTAAACAAATGCAACACATCCATTTTATCCAGTCTTTGTCCACCAGAGGGTACTCTCGCTCCTTTTTAAGACAATGTAACAAGTCCTTCCTCATGACTAAACCCACTAATACTGTTCCTATCCTTCTACTAGTCATCACATATTGTCCCCCCACAGAACAATTAACTCACAAGCTCAGAAACAACTTCCAGGTCCTGCTGCAGAACATGGGAATCCTTAAAGACCACCAAATTAGAGGTCGAGCGATTATCGGTTGGGCCGATATTTAACAATTTTATGGATATGGGCATCGGCCTTTGTAGCGACTTCCACAGTTGCTACTGAGGCGACGACTGGGTCCGGTCTATTTGTTTGACGCGCTGTTGGTGGTTCCCATAAAAGACGCACATAGGTCGCTGATATTTTGGATTTATTAATTGAAACTGTTACAAATACTGCCTGATGATCGGGTACGATGTTATTTCACCAGCATAATATGTCACAGTGTGCAACGTCAAATGTGTATCTAGAGCGGTCAACAAAAATTACAGCTTCCCAGCCCTCCTCTCTAGCAAAACCCCAAGTGACTGGCTGACAGTGCCCTTTTAATTCCTCAGCCCTATACCGATCCACATCCACGTGACTCCAATTCATATCACCATGACAACAATATAACATCAACCATCCACCAGTGATAATTCCCAACATAAACTACATTCATGGCTCCTACAGCCTTTTTTTTTTTTTTTTTTTTAAATCCAACTGGCCGATATGAAAAAATCAATTTAAAACTGGGTTTTTTCGGCTCACCTCTCTCTCCTGCCTGCTGTCTCCTGCACTATTCACCCCGTCCTCTGATTGGTTAGGCGGCAGAGGCAGAGCCTCCGAAGAAGAAGCTGTCCTCACACACTGGAGAGTGAGAGGAAAATTTTTCTAGTGTGAGAAGATCCGGACAGAAAACACGTGTCAAAGGTAAATGCAGAAAGGTCTTCCGAAACTGTAATAAACATCCCAGTACTCTACGTCTCACAACTACAACTAACGTTACAGTGAGCAGCAGAATAACGTAAGAGCAGTAAACCTTAGCGGTAGCTCTGCTAGCTTACGTCCCAACATGTCTGTGAATTAAAAGAAACTGCCGATGATATCGAGATGGAAACAGTCCATGATAGAAAAGAATGTGTGTGTGATTAGGAGAGAGTGCATAAAAAACTTAGTTCACTTGTTTTAGGGAGCGCTAACAGTGTGTTCAGACCAAACATGTTTTGAGCGTCAAGAGCGGCAGGTTTCCATGTAAAGTCTATGTGGAGGCGCGGCAAGGGGGCGTCGATCTTTCTCGTGTTTTGAACGTTTCACGCCGAAAATGTAAAAAGTTTTGTAACGGTGTGTTCAGACCAAACGCTCCACGCTGGTCACTAAACTGCCACTTTTGTGTCCGACGCCCAAAACACTCCTGATGCTCCTGCCGCGTCTGTCGTTCAGCTTTTTAGCAAGGAATGGTTATCCTAAATATTGGACGGAGTAATGGCGTTTGAGCATATGTCAGCATGTGGCCCCACCTTTAACACTTCTCTCTCATTTTTTTCAACCCTTGTTACAGATGGATCCACCAAATTCTAAAAGTGCAGTCTGGTAGTATTTCATTTGGTCAACAATACAAGGGAAGGCTGTGTGCAAAACATGCAATAGGGAAATCAGCATGGCAGCAACAGTAGCAAAAAATAAAAACACCTCCAACCTGTTGTCCCATCTCAGGATTCATCACCCTGACTTATATAAAACTGCTCAGAAGAAACGTGAAGTTGAATCAGCAACTTATACAGATGTGGCAAGTTCATCGCAGCCAACAATACTGAGCATGTTTGATAAACAAAGGAAGTGGACAAATTCAGAAAACAGGTCTAGACTAATGGACAAACTAATCATAGAAATGATAGTTACTGATAACCAACCGTTCTCGATGGTGTCTGATGTTGGCTTTAAGTACCTTATGGCTGCAGCAGAGCCACGATATTCACTGAAAAGTGAGAAATATTATCCAACTGAAAAGCTTCAAGAAGTTTACCACAAGGTTGTGGACAACATCAAAGCCATAATCCAACCAGAAAATGCTGGCTACTCCCTCTCCTTCACCACGGACTGCTGGCCTGGTGCGACAGAGTCGCTCATGAGCCTGACATGCCATTTTATTGACAATGAATGGACAAGAAAGCAGGTTGTTTTAAATACAAGAGTGATGCAAGGGCCACACACTGGGGAATACCTCAGAGACACATTCCTCTGTATGCTTGAGGAATGGAAAAGAAGGAAAGATCGTGTGGCACTAGTGCTTCGAGATAGTGGCGCAAACATTGTGAAGGGGATGAAGCTTGCTAAGCTCCCTGATCTCAGCTGCACAGCTCACGCATTGCAACTTGTTGTGCATGATGGTCTACTAAGTCAAAGAGCCATCAGAGACGTTATCGCAATGCTTAAGAACTGCTACACATTTCCACCACTCCATTTTGGCCAAACAGCGTTTGCTGAAGATTCAGAGGGAACTTGGCCTACCAGAACATAGCATAATCCAGGCTGTTCCAATGAGGTGGAACTCAACGCTGGATCAATGCTGGAGCAGAAACGTGCGCTTCACCTCTACTGTGGTGAACATGGAGGATTCTCAAGTCCCACCGCTCAACAGTGGGACCTTGTGTCCAGTTTAATTGAGACTCTTCTACCAGTAGAGGAAGTGACACTACAGGCGAGACACAGTAACTCATCAGCATCCTGCATTATTCCATGCGTGACTGTGCTGAAGATGCTTCTTCAAGATGAGGGGCCCTCCGCAAAAGGCATTGGAACACTCAGGCAAGTCATGAGGGAGAGCCTGGAGAAACAGTTCTCAAAATTAGAGGACACAAAGCCTGTGGTGCTGGCCTGTCTCTTAGATCCTTGACATAAGAGCCATGCATTCTCAGTTGCCACAATGAACAAGGCCAAAGAGTGGTTGAAAGAGGAAGTGGACGCTTCCACGCAACAGACTTCTCGAGAGGAGCATGCTGTAACAGATAGCGTGGAGGAGCAGGAAACTACTGAGGAGGCTCGTGTGGAGGAGCAGGCTGCTGCATGTGGGACCCACTAGGATGATGGAAACCCCCACAAAAGGCAACGGAGGGAACAGACTTCTATTTGTAGCCGTGTCGTTGATGAGATGTTCACTTCTCTGCTGGCACCCCACACCGATGACCAGCTGGCCAATGGCAGCATTGAGGATGAGCTCTACCTGTACCTGAAGCAGCCAGTGATTGACAGGCGGTGAGGGGATCCACTTCAGTGGTGGAAACAGAACGAATGGCGCTTTGAGCAACTTGCCAAACAAGCAAGAAAATTTCTTTGTGCACCACCCTGATCAGTACCAAGCCGGCCTCTTATAACCGCTAATAATCGGTATCGGTCCTGAAAAACCCATCTCGGTCGACCTCTACACCAAGTGATTGAGACTTTCTGGAGAAACCTTAATTTGAAGGCTCATTTAGTCTGAGCCAAAGTGAAACTTCTATGTGAACCAGAGATTTGGGTCAATTTTTTTTAGCACCGGGCACAAAAAACAGGCAATTACTGATAATCAAAGTTTTATTGGGATTATTGCTCCCTTTTCCACCACATTTTCGCCTCACAGATGAGGGTATTATTTACATTTTTAAATGTATCCTGCTTTTGTTCTGCTGTTCTAATATTTACGTGGTTCAAGTTTTACATGGAGCTTGTTAGCTTTGCGGCTTTTGTCGGGACGTTCGTAGCTATTTTGGGTCTTCTACTGTCGATAAAACTTTTTTTGGGGGGGGGGCTGGTAGAAAAGATAGATACTGTTTTTACCCTTTGAGTTTCTAATTGCCATATCTTTTCACATGTAGTACTTCTATCTTAGACTGGGAGAAGATGTCAAATAGATCAAACTATAACAAAGAGAGGGTTTGGGGTTCCTCGGGTTCGTTTAAGAAAAGCTTATTTAAAAATGAATTTTACCTTTACAACTTTCAATATGGTCTTACAATTTGTTAAACATCATAGGAATGTTTCTCTACATGCTAAAAATGTCCATATAATACTTGTGATGGAATGTTTTTTAGTCTATTGAAGACATTTGTTTGGCTTACTGATAAAGACATCATTAGTTTTTTGGTCTGTTGTCTTACGGGTGGGTGGGCTGTAATCACTTGTCCGTGTGGAGTTGTGTACTGTGTGAAACCTTAGAGCGGAGAGTCCACGTAACTTTGTCGATATGTTGTCATGGAAGCACTTCCTCAATGTAATAGTGTATGACTGGGGAATGGGATTGCATGCTAACCACAGGCAGCCAGGAATCTTTGGAACATTTCATGGAAGGTTTTATTTGCTTGCTTTGCTGAAGACTTTATTCTTCTGTTTTGACTCTTTTTTTTCTTGGACGATTTTTTTTTTTCATCAAATTCCGGTAAAAGTTTATTTACAGTATTTTCTCAAATGTTAAGAGTTGTTGGTAGTTTTGTTGCAAAGTAATTCACCCCCTCAAATTACCAGGAAAAGTTACCTTAACCCTGGTAACTAGGCTGGGACATCATATGTTGTTTTTTTCTTATGCTAGGCAGTTGCTTTATGTTTGAACTTTGACCAGGCGTTTTCTTGAACCAGGTGTATTTTACAACCAGGTTCCTAAGCAGGTAGACTTGGTACAGACCTGACTGGACTTGTCAGATGATATGATGTTAAAAGCAAAACAATGAAAAGTTACAAGTTTAGAAATGTTATGGAACAATAGAAGTATTAATGGACGTCTCTGACAGTTGCTGCTTGAGCATCTTTTAGGGACAGTGTGGTTCTGCGATTGGAACTTGCAAACTCAGTCAGCTCATTTATTGTTTTGGACACGTCTTTCAATTCGTGCGCTGCCAAGACCACCTCTTCAATTGTGTTAAAAGTGTCATCAAGGCCACTATCCTCTCACCGGCTACATAAAAAAAATGAGAGAGAAATAATTACAGAAATTTAGTGTGTTTTCAGAAAAAAATGACTTTCAAACAATTTCCAAGTCTTAAAACCACATTTTCTACACTCAAAAAGTTAAACATGTATTTGACGAGCATCAGAACCTTGCTCCTTGTCAGTACAGAGGAACATGAATACAAATGCTGTACAACCACATATTCCAATCTGCTGTAAATATTACCTCAGTTTCCTCTTTATACTAGTGGACGGAACTCTTCTTTCCTTACCGCAAACACTTTTCTTGCACTTTGTTTCCAAAAGGCTGATCCTGTACAAAAAATGTGTAAATAGCTTGCTGCATTTGGGAATTATAGGGTAATGTTGGTCTAAAATCAGGTGTTGGAGTTGAACAGTATGGAAAGTTGAAGGCTTGAAGGAAGAGGGAAATGACCCCTAATACAAATTTAAAAGTAAATTTGAAGCTGTGATAAAAGTATGCAGGATCAGTACTATTCATATTAATTCTACATCTGAGGGCATCATTACAAATCCTTTTATAATACCTCTTGTTCCTTCAGAATCTAGGATTCTTTTCCCTTGGCTGTCAGTCAGGATCAGTGGGTCTGTCACAGGATGAAGAACAATGTTCTTAGTTTTTATATGATCAGTAATTCTACACTTGTGTGCTGTGTTGGGATTTTAAATTTTATTTAGTGTTTGATGGTGGACTGAGTTACCAGGATCAAATTGAGAACAGACATCTGACTGCAAATGGACACATCTGGACCTCATTGCATTGATCCTCCCACTCATTATAAATGGGCTGCTTGACACCTGCTGCGGCAGGCTGCATTTAGGTGAAGGCTGTTCGCCTTGTGGACGTTGCTGCTATCCTGGGAGGAGCGGCTGGACACCCGCTTGCATCTCAGGTGGATGTTCCTGACCCGGTGGTGGCGGGTTTCCCTGGTCGGATCACGGCAGACCTCCGGCGCATTGTATCAACGCTCGCTATCCTTTGTTGAAAGGAAAGTAATCATTTCCCCCTGTTGGGGTTGCGTGTGACGAACTTTCCATGTATGGAATGTACGTTGAGTCCATTTCTCCCTTGTGAGGTCATCAGGCCTGGATGGTGAGGCGGAGACAGCAGTGGGCAGTGGAGCAGAGATCCTGGTACTGGATTTCAGGATTGGACTGTGGAGTACACTGGGCCCTTTGTGACTGGCAAGGCGCCGAGGAAGACGCGGTGTGGACACTGGATTGGACTGATAGCCGGGAAAAACTGCATATTGGAGGTGGTCGCCTCACATAAGGCTGGCCCCTGCATTTTTACAGTTGGTCTTATATCTTTTTAAACAAGTATAATTTTAAGTGTATAAAAAAAAGACTTAGTTTTAAATTCCATCTGTCCTTCTCATTGTGTTTGTGCAGCTGGGAATCTGAAGACCTTGTAACTCATCCGTTACAGGTCCTCCTGATCAAGGGCCTCATTAACTTTACTGGTGATGCCCACAACAGAAGCCTCAAATTCAGAGAAGCGCACAGAGAGTGTTTGGCTCGTCTCTAGCTTGCCACCCTCAAGGTTAGCAATCAAGATGTTCCTGTTTAGATGAGAAATTGGTGTGTTATTAATACAAGGCAGTTAATATGGATAGACTACACTGTGGTTGGGATGAAATGAACTCCAACTTTTACTTTTTATATGATAAAAATAAACCCTGTAGAATACAAATACTATCAAACTGTCGTGATGTCCTTTGGTAAGTTTTTGTAAAGGTGGCTCTTGGCACTGCCGACCCCCTTGCAGTTGATGCTGCAGGTAAACCTGCGGTCAGTGCAGCAGGTGAACCTGCGGCGGCGCTGGGGAAGCGGCGGAAGGCAAAACGGGTTGCAGAATGTGTGGCTGGTATAGGTCCAGGCTCCTCCAAGTTTTCCCCGTGCACCTCATCGTGCCTCCGCGCTGTAAGCTCGAAAGCGCTAAACTGGCCATCAGATGAGGAAATATGGCAACATTGTTGTCATCCATAATGTACAGACTGGGACCGTGCACCTTTGCGAACGAGCAGCAGGTTAAGAGTCATCATTGAGGACAATTCTTTAACATGTGACGTTTTTTAAAAAAAAACAAAAGTACAATATCTGGAAAATCCAGCTGATTTTATCAGTTGTCAAATCCTCTTCCTTGACTGCCACGCGTTTATTTCCCCTAAATAAAATGTAACTCTCCATTGTAATCGCCGTTGTCTAGCCCATATGGTCTGGTCTACTTTCTTACGTTAAAGTGATCAGTTAACCTTCCGGGTCAGGAAAATCCAACAAAGTAAATATTAATACAGATTTTGTCATTTTTGTAATTTAATTTATTCTGATTTTAACTTGGGTTCAAAAATTCAAAATTTGCCTGATTTTTGTTTTTTGGATCAAGTTTTTACAAAGGAATGATGGAAAAACAAGCTAATTTTTCATTTTTTGTTTTACTATTTGAAATTGAATATTAAGTGAACAAATGATACGCGGACCATTCTGCCTATGAACAGAATAAAACAGGTTTAGAGTGAATCATTTTGAATAAACTTTAAAAGAAATTACTCGAATCCAATTTTTGGTTTTAGATTATTTTGTTTTAATGTTTTATGGGGTAATTTTTAATTTGCTGTTTTAAAGCCATTTTGTGATGAATGTGAATAATGTCCTGAAGCTTTTTCTGCTGATGGTGCAGCAGCGCTCTCTGCTGTTTGTAAAGAGAAGACCTCACATTGGAGCCGTCATTTTAAAGGCTCATTAGAAGAACCATGATGCCATGAGGCCTTCTTCTCTTTATGCTCATGCAACAGCACATATGTCGTACAACCATCTTTGTCTTCTACAGAGTGTATGAAAGGTCTGATTGGAAGCTGATCGTCAGACAAGTCCAGAGAATGTCACCTATTGAGACAAAGTCAAGTTTTATGGGATTTGTTTTATGACCCTCAGCTGCAAAATAACAAAATGGACTGTTGTTGTTGTTGAAACACTAAAAATAGGTTAAAATAAGATGACAACTGGTGTGAATTTAGATGGACTTGTGAAGAATTGTTTAAGTTTTGGATGTACGGTGCATATGGTTGCACTGCAGCATTTACAGCTTACATACTGCAAAAATCTCTTCTCAGCTGGGTGTTCAGGTGCACTGTGTCCTGCAATAGCTTCAGGTTTCAATGGGTATCACTGTTGACAAGGTCTGTAATAAGAGTTTGGAGTAACAATATGAAAACATTCAATTGGGTCAACATCATGTTTGCAGGACATCCACAAGCAGTGTGACAAGTCGTTTGGAGGCAGAGGTTAGTTCAGCGCTTCATGTGAAATAAGCAGTGGTCACATGTAAAAGTCATCTGGGAGAATCGTCCAGCCTTTTTCTACGGGAATCCAGTCATACATACATCTTCCCAGTGGCTGTTTGCTCACAGACAAATGACATGCAGATAAAACCACATAGAACACTTGTGTTGGTGTGAGGCAGAGAGGAAATGGGCGTTAAGTGGCGAGGACATCCGTCAGCCTTTTCTACCACTGCGTGTGAAAAACTGGTCTTAAGAGGCCTTCAGAGACATATTTACAATGCAGATTACCTGCCAACATAAAACATCCTCTCATTAATCTCTTTTCATCATTTTCCCATGAGGTTTTATGGAAAGTGTCCAAACTTTTGACTGGTACTGTACATTGTTTCTGCATATAAACTGAATAAACAGCCGATTTGTGGTTGCTGATCCTCACTTCAGAAAACTAGTTGTCCGACAAAGCAGCACCTTTTATTTTTAGCTTCTATCATTCTCACAACGCAGCATACAAACTCTACTCCATGTTTTCTGTGGCTTTATTATGCATGATGCCTAACAGGCAACACGCTTGTTTCCTAACTTGGTGTTCTGAGCAGGTTGCAGATAGGTTAGTTAGAAAACTCCTCCCTCAGTTCACCAGCCAGGCATGCACACAAACTGAGACGACGCTAATGTTGGAAGACTTTTGCTCATATTAACCTTTCATTCTGAAAAGGTGGGGGGTTCCTATTCATCTTAAAAGACTTGTCACTAATCTGATTCAGGTAAAAAAAAAATCTTTTTTTAAATAGATACTTTTTTTGCTTCTCAGTTTGGAGATATAATATTAGAAATTAGCCCCAGACATTGTAGTACAAGTTATGAATGAACAACTGGATGCCATTTATCATTCTTCTGATCTAAGGAGCGTCATATTAAACATGGAAATGGATTAAGTTGATTGGTACGGCTGTTCTGGTAAAATAACATTTTTTTCATCATAAAAATGGTAAAGTACTTTATGTAAAAACACAAAACAGCAGGAGAGAAAAACAAATCAAACTAAGCAAAGGCATGTTTAAAAGATGTCTTTTAGCTGCTTTTTCAAAGGGATCGCTTCGTCAGCAGATCTCTGAAAACAGGCTCTGCCCATCCACCTTCATCATCCTCAGATCATCCTCAGATCATTACCAGACAGCCGACCGCTGCAGAGACACAATCCCTTCCTGAAGAAACTAAATGTATGCCGTTTGTTTTTATTCCACATCAGTTATCTTGTTCTGATTTCTCTTCAGAGAAACATGATGATGAAGTCTCGTTTACTCCTCCTGGTCCTGCTGTCCGTCACTGAACTCTGCCGGCCTGTGAAGAGCGATTTCCAGAGGTTTGTCAACCAGCACATCATCGGGAACATGGATCAAAATGGATGTGATCGTGTTGTAGGAGAGAGAGATATTCTGGACAATAACTCCAGGTGCAAGCATATAAATACTTTCATCATTGCTACTAATGAGAACATCATCTCTGTTTGCACACATGGCATAAATGACCAAACTAATCTGTATGAAAGCAGAAATGAGTTTAACACTGTGGTCTGTAGACTGACTGGCCCACCAGACAGAATACCTTGTAGATACGAAGGGACCTTCATTAGACAAAATATTACAGTTGCATGTGTGCATGGGAGACCTGTACACTTTGAGGGGTAAAAACATCCATATAAATAAATGACAACTGTTCACTTCAGATGCTTTCTAATGAAATGTGACACGTCTTTAAAATTGTTGGGTTTTTTTTTTTTTTGGTTTATCAGTAAATCTAAAGTTATTTCTAGGGGCTTTTGAGACCCCAAACAAAACATCATGAGCCTTTTAATAATCTTTTTATTATGATCATGTATATGTTGTAGTGGACTCTTACATATACTCTAGACATAGTTCATACCTATTTAAAGTATGTTTGCAGTAAGTCGGTCTTTGGCCTATGAAGGACATTGTCTCTTTAAACACACTGTTTCTGGGGTTTTGTTTATAAAAAAGAACTGCGCCATTTTGACTGAGTGTGTGTGTTAAGAACTAATAAACAACACGCGGTTTCATTGTCAAAGTGAGAAATTGCATCTTTACGTCTATTTCAATTTCCATAATGTATAAATTTGAAATTAATATCTGGAAAGTCATTTTTGTTTCAACATTAAATTCCTCAAATGAGACTTTTGTATTTTTTTTTGTCAATTTTCACTGTTTTTCAACTTTCTTCTACTAAATGATTTACTATTTTTTATTTAAATTACACATGGATGATATGATTTAACATAGTTCCAGCACAGAAAATTAAACTATGTGCTAAAACTTACTTTAAGACTCTTAAAGAATATATTTTTTGGCTGATATAGAACATAAATCAATACAGCTCAAATCCTACAGGACACACATGGAAAATATTACATAAAAACCACTTACACACAACAAGCAACCTTAGTTGTACATAATCAGATTTCTTATGAATTCTATAACCTAACATTATTAGTTGGCATTTTAGCTTTAGCAAAGATGTTTAATCGACATCGACTATTCTATTCTATTCTATTCTATTCTATTCTATTCTATAGTCATTGAGCAGACGCTTTTATCCAACACAACTTACAAATGAGAGTGAGAACAACACAAGCACAAAATCAAACAGTAGAGGACATCATAGAAAGGTGCTGGTGGACTGTTGGACTCCAGTTGGACGCCAGTCTTGACATGTAGTGCTACAGGTCCCACACACACACACACACACACACACACACACTTTTACATATGTTAAAATACAAAGAATGCTAAATGACAATGACTCTGATATGTCCCTCCCAGTCTCCAAAAGCCATCCTGATGCAACACACACATACCAGACCACCATCCTCAACAAAACAATAGTACGGCTTGAGAGTAGGAACCATAACATCTGAGAGGAACCACTGCCAACAATCAACATGTAAACAAAGTTTATTAAAGAAACCGACAACAACCGAAAGAGGAGGGAGCCCCGGCCAAAATAAACAAAAAGGGAGCCGCCACAAACCAGCCACGCAATGGGCCGTAGGATCTGGGCCGCTCCCCAAACAAAAGAGGATCAAACCAAAGAACCAAAACCGAAAACTGAACTACCGGAGACTCCCAACTCAAAAACAACCCAAACAGAATGATGGAGAGGTTGGCAGTGACCTCCCCCCGAGCACTGCGCACCGCCCGCCTTATGTTCACTCCAGCAGGCCACTCCAGCCAATCACTGCAGAGGAAACAGAGACAATGACACACAGCTGGACACGCAAATTAAAACAGCTGACCATGGCACGCACAACAAATACCATACCATAGACTGTATATAAAGATGGGCGGAGCCTCCGTGACGTCACCCGTAGGTTTCTGAAGAGCTGAATTGAAGCTCGGTGGGCGGTTCCTACCATCATCATCTTGGCAGGGGCATGCATGTCGTCTCACCCGGAAAATACAAATATGGGCATAGAGGTGTTATCTCCGAGCTAACCCGGAGATAACAGGAGCTAACCAGCTAACGGAGGTAAG
This sequence comes from Telmatherina bonti, assembly GCF_933228915.1. Lineage (NCBI taxonomy): Eukaryota > Metazoa > Chordata > Actinopteri > Atheriniformes > Telmatherinidae > Telmatherina > Telmatherina bonti. The sequence goes on from NC_136633.1 coordinate 6,975,564, forward strand.
CGGGCTAAAGCTAATTCACGTTGTTAACCGGCTAAAAACCGCGGTTGTTCTATGTTCTTCTGACTTAAAGCGGGAAATCGGGTACCTGTCAATCAAAAGGTCACGCCCCTAAATATGCCGAACTTCTAGATTATATTACTTTTAAACGGGCGAGTTAGAAAAAAAATTCACTCCCCCACAGTTGTCGTGAAGGTAAACCTGACCTATTAGACCTAAAATGAATTTATTTACCAGGCTGTAAACATGTTTATTTCTGCTGTGAAGTTGGTCTTTTTAACATGGGAGTCTATGGGGATCCGCTCCGTTTTGCAGCCCCTAGTGGATGAAGGGGGAACTGCAGTTTTATTCACTTCTGCATCGGCTTAATTTTTAACCACCGAATGATCTGTCCATCTTTCATCAATGGTCTATGGTACATACACACCTGACAGCTGAGATCCTGATAAGACTGCTTTTCGATTCCAAATATACTGTAAAGCAACATAAGATGTAAAACCATCTTTAACAGCGGGACTTTAACTGCAGAAAAGCCAGAGACCTGCAGCTAAACAAATGATTAAATATTAAAATAGAGCTGTTACTTTTCTATCCACATTTGAACTGAAGTTGCATCCTGCCCAGACCTCACATTTGTTCAGTTCTGCAGAAACTCATGATGAAATGGTCAGGCCTAAGAACTGATGCAACACCTGCAACACATTCTGCAGCACACATGTTAAAAACGTCGGTGTCCTGCAAAACAACCTGATTAGTGACTAATAAGAGAGAAGAAACACGTCAGTGTCGACATGTTAGTCATGTTTTATGTTGTTCACTTCATTAGAATACAGTAAATAATTTACATTTACATTAGCCCCATCTTTGTCAGAATACTCTATAAGATGAACAGCCACTGGCCCTGCCTACAGAAGGAGATGGAGGAGGGGGTTATATTATTATTCTATCCAGATATAAACTAGTACAGATAAACCATCTCAGCAGCGAAACCCTTGTAGTTCCCCTTCATGCTGCTACACTGAGTTGACACCTCATGTTTGCGGGTGTTTCGTTCTACACCTCTCAGAAATCTGTGTGTAGAATTGTTGAGAACAACAAAACACATTTTATCTTTAGCTTAAATAAATCCCACAATTTAACTGGATGTGTTGTTTTCTGTCTTACAGACACTGTCAGAGCTGATGATTTGGACCCATTTCTGTGTGTGTGTGTGTGTGTTTATTGGTTTTATACATGTATTATTTTACAGACTTAAACCAAATGACAGAAAAATGCATATCCCTTCTATTTACTCAGTACACACTTGTTCAGCAGATATATTCATATATCACCTCACACCCACCACGGTTTGTGTGTTATAAGACACACTTCACAATCAGACACCAGAAATAAATAAATAAGACTAGAGAAACAACTAATCTGAACTGGATCAAGATCCTTTTAAGAAAAGGGGGAAAAGGACGTAACTAAATAGGCATGGCAGGTAAAAATGCTCGGTGTTCCTTGAAGAAGTGATTTCTTCATTTGGTTTTGTGTACAAAGTCCAGCTGTGGATCGGCCTGTTAGAAAACTCCTCCCTCATTTCATAGGATATAAAGTACACAGAAGATAAGAAGAAGTACCTTTTAGCAGAAGTTATCTGATCTTCTGAAAAGGCAGAAAGTTTTCCTTTTGGCTCCTGATCTTCATCAGATAAAGATCTGATTCAGGTAAAAGACCCTTTTGTTTCTGATCATCTTTCTTCCATGTAAAACTAAACTTTAATCATCAGTTTGGAGGAATAACTTTAGGAATTAGTGCCAGTCATCCCTCTGAACATAAAGGCTTATTTTAATCATTTGTCTTGGTGGAATTATTTCCTATAAATCTTTATGCAAACTTTTAAACAAACAAAAAAACATCTTTATGTTTCAGGCTTCACTGATCTCATTAATTATTTCAATCTGCTCAACAGGAATTTTGAATAATTGATCATCATATCTCATATCATCTTTTTCTTCTCTTATTTCTGTTCTGCTAAAATGTCGCAGTCACTCTGCTTTCTTAAACAGGTGATCTCCATCCAGCTTCATCCGTCCTCGCTGAACATCGTTGCTAAGTGCAGACACACCAACACGTACTCAGCAAGCAAGGTTCGCACACTCCTTTCACGCCGTTTTTGTTCACGTTATTTGTTCTTATTTGCTGTAAATCAGTGATGAATAAACAGGAAACAGCTGATTAAGAAGTGGAGTTTATCTCTGGAAACACAAAATACATCAAAAGAAGAAAACTGAATCTTGGTGGAAGTCTGAACTTTATGTGGCAAAACTCTGCCCCTCTGTGGTGATCCTCTTTAGTAGCATTCTCCTTCCAGTGCCTTTGTATTACTGTTTCCACTGTCTGTCTTTGCCTTTCATAAACTGACCTTTGTGTTATTGATGTAAACATGGTTTTTGCAAGAAGCCTAAATATGTGATGACTTTAGTAAAATGAAGAAAAAATGCTCCTGAAACAAAGTATGATCTCTTATCATAAGAATTAGCAGCTCTACTTCAGGTCACAGGCCATTGAAGATATTTTCATAGTGTGTATGCTTACAGAGGGACGTGAACACTGCAGCTGAACCAAACGAGTCCTCAGTCAACCAGAAAAACCATCAGGTAAGTCACTTGACTTGGAAATGTTTCCATTCCACATGTTTGATAAAAACCATAAAACAAAGAGAGACTTTTTCTGTTTTTCTTCACCAGGAAATCATGAAGATGCAGTTTGCTTGTTTTATGCTGGTGCTGTTCTTCCCAGCTGTTCTTTCATCCCAGTATGACACATTCATCAGACAACACATCCGTGACAAGATGGAACCTAAACAGTGCACCTATGTGATGAATAAGACAGTCAATGGACCAGACCAATGCAAGAAAATAAACACTTTCATCCTTACAAGCATTGACAACATTCTTAATTTGTGCAAAGGTAAAATAGACGATTATATCAGACCCTCTGGACTTAATGCTGTTCTCTTTCATAATATTTCGCTCGATGTCTCACTATGGGATGCACGCCTCTGTGCAGCTCTCAGAAGCATTAATCTCATTACGCCAATCCTGATTGGCTGGTGAACGTGTCCATCCGCATCAGGTAGTGCCATCTACCTTAAATAGCTCATGCGGACGGCACCGCCTCATTCAAACACCTCTTCTCACTCGGAGCATATCTCGCGTCTGGGCTAGCTAGCTAAACTGTCCGCAGACTGACCTTTCAGCTTCGGTCGCCGGGCGCTACCTAGCCTTTCGGCGCATTTTATCGCTTCGTTTGGTCACACCAGACCATCTCCTCTGCTTCCTTGCCCCACCACGGCTCGGTCGTCACCATTTTTCAGCCTCACCACGGCGAAAAATAAAATTTACTGTCGAGCATTAGCACACCAGCTAACTCCTCGGCTCTCACGGTTAGCACACCAGCTAACCACCTCAATTCCCGGCTCGCTCACCAGCTCGCTGGGAATGGAGGCAAAGAACCCTCACACCAGAGGTGATGGAGACTCTGGGGCCCGTTCCTGTTGATGCAGGAATAAAATTTCGAGCAGAGACCCACACCAGGTCTGCTCGTGCTGTCTGGGGCTGGAACACGCCCGGCTAGCAATAGATGTCCCGGGCTCGTGTCAACACTGTGCGGTGTTCACGGTGAAAAGTCTCCGCAGACGGCTAGCTCGCCAAGCTAGCCTGTCTGGACATGACCCTTATTTCACCTCCACCGACGTTGCCGTCGAAAGGGGAGGGGGTGGCGGGTCCACTGCGGTAGTGGTACCGGAGGCCAGTGTCAGCTGGGGCTCCCAGCTCGACCTGGCCACGGACCCCCCACAGGAGGAAGACGTCCTGGACCTGGACTATGGAGAAGATGAAGATGTCGCCTCGAGTCTCCTCATATCAGAGGACGAGGAGGAGGACGACATCTTTAGTACTTCGGCCCGGGCTGCAAAGCCCGCAGCCTCCACCACCACTCGGGATGGAGGCGAGGGTAGCACACCGGCTTCTCCCATCCCCAGTTCGGACATGCTCGACGTGTGTAAACGCGCTGCTGCCCGTCTGGCTATCCCCTGGCCGGCTGTTGTAGCAGAGACCGCCAGGTCCCGCTACGAAGGGAAGAAATTACCCTCAGCTAAGAGTGTGGCAAAACAACTTCTCCCCGTCTTCCCGGAGCTGCTGGACGAGGTGACGCGCTCGTGGAGGGACCGCCCGTACAGCAGCAGGAGCCCGGTTCCCGGGGCCTCATCCCTCGACTGTGAGGCGATGGAGAGCTTGGGCCTGCTCCGGATACCTCCAATGGAACCACTCGTGGCAGCTCACCTTCACCCCAGGCTGTCAGCAGTGTCTTCCAGGAGCCCCAGCCTGCCATCCAAAACTGACCGTTTTCAGTCAGCCCTGACTGAAAAGGCGTACAAGGCGGCTGCGCTCTCAGCCAGAGCGCTCAATGTCCTCTCCCTGCTCACAGCGTATCAGGCTGAGCTGTGTGAGGACTTTGGACAAACCCAGGACCCAGCAACGTGGGAGGAGATTGTCAGTCCCGCACAATGTCAGAGCGGCTTTTACTCCAGGTATTTCCTGGTCCCCAAACGGGGGGGGGACCGGAATTCGCCCGATTCTGGATCTACGCGCTCTGAACAGACACCTGAGGAAATACAAATTCCGGATGCTGACACATGCATCTCTGCTGCACCTTGTTCGACAGAACGATTGGTTCACTTCTGTCGACCTAAAAGACGCGTATTTCCACATCCCAATTTATCCTCCCCACAGGAAGTACCTGAGGTTTGCCTTCCAGGGGATCTGTTACGAGTACCTGGTACTCCCCTTTGGCCTGTCTCTGAGTCCGCGAGTGTTCGTGCGATGCACAGAGGCGGCGATAGCCCCGCTCAGGCGGCAGGGCGTCCGCTTGGCTACATACCTGGACGATTGGCTGCTTTTGGCACAATCAGAACAGGAAGCCAGGGCTCACACACAGATTCTGGTGTGGCACCTGTCAGACTTGGGTTTCAGGTTAAACACCGAAAAGAGCAGGCTGTCTCCGGTGCAAAGCATAATCTTTCTGGGATTATCCCTGGACTCGGTGACCTTCACAGCGCGCCTCTCGGCAGAGCGGGTGAGAGCTTTCAGGGCGTGCCTCGCACTTTTTCGTCTAGACAAATCTGTTCAATTCAGATTATGTCTTCGATTACTCGGACTGATGGCATCTGCAATTCTTGTAGTCCGACTTGGCCGCCTCCACATGAGGGAGTTTCAGCTTTGGGTGGCCTCGTCCGGCCTAAACCCTGTGCGTCATGGCGCACGGAAAGTGCTGGTCACTCCGGGTTGCGTCAGGACTCTGCGCCACTGGCGGGCTCCGTCCTTCCTGACCCGGGGAGTCACTATGGGTCCAGTTCTGTCCAGGAAGGTGATCACCACAGACGCGAGCCTGACAGGCTGGGGTGGAATCCACGAAGGCCAGCCTGTGAGGGGGCTGTGGAGTGCGGACCTCCAGAAAACTCACATCAATTTCCTGGAGCTTTTGGCGGTGTTCCTCTCCCTGAAACACTTTCTTCCGTCTTTGGTCGGACATCATGTTCTGGTCAGGACGGACAATACGACGGCGGTAGCGTACATCAACCGCCAAGGAGGATTACGCTCCCGTCAGCTACACACGCTGGCACGCAAACTGATCCTTTGGAGCTGCGGCCAGTTTCTCTCCTTGAGAGCGACGCATGTACCGGGAGCTCTGAACACGGGCGCGGACCTGTTGTCCAGAGGCGCGCCGGTTTACGGGGAATGGACTCTGCACCCAGAGGTTGTGCAACAGATCTGGGTCCGTTACGGTCGGGCCACTGTGGATCTGTTCGCTTCCAAGGACAACGCGCAATGCGCGATGTTTTTCTCCCTGCGCAGCATGGATGCTCCCCTGGGCATCGACGCGTTACCGCACGCCTGGCCGCCCGGTCTTCTTTACGCGTTCCCTCCCCTGACATTGATACCTCCCACTCTGTCCAGAGTGAGAGAACAGGGTCACGACCTGATATTGATAGCTCCGCATTGGCCTGCGATGCATTGGCTGGCAGAGATATATCAGCTGCTGCGCTTGCAGCCCTGGCAGCTCCCGCTGCGCAGGGACCTGCTGCTGCAGGGGGGAGGGTCGGTCGTTCACCCACACCCAGAACGCCTGGCACTGTGGGCTTGGCCCCTGAGTGGCACAACTTGTCAGCCGTGGGGCTCCCACAGCGCGTAATTTCCACTATACAGAGTGCGCGGGCCCCCTCCACTAGGTCATTGTATGACTGTAAATGGAGGGTGTTTGAGGAATGGTGCCGCAAGTACAGCCACATTCCTTTTCAGTGCTCGGTGGGGACGATCTTGTCTTTTTTACAGGATCTGATTGACAAACGGAAAGCCTTCTCCACGGTTAAAGTGTATTTGGCAGCTATTGCTGCCTGCCACGTGGGGTTTGGAAAGCTGACGGCAAGCCAGCATCCACTGGTCTGCCATTTCATGAAAGGAGCACGTAGGCTTCTTCCTGTATCCAGACCATTGGTCCCGCCATGGGAATTGGCCGTGGTCTTGGAAGGGTTGAAGGGTCCCCCTTTTGAGCCTCTGGAAGGAGCGGATTTGAAACACGTGTCTCTCAAGACAGTGTTGTTGCTGGCTTTGGCTTCAGCGAAACGGGTTAGCGACATCCATGCCCTTTCAGTGCATCCTTCGTGCGCTCAGTTTTTCCCGGGTGATGTGAGGGTAATTTTGAGACCCAACCCGGCTTTAGTGCCCAAGGTGGTGGGCTCCTGTTTCCCTATAGACTTGGTCGCCTTTGGTCTCTCCGCGGGAGAACAGAGGTCGTTATGTCCAGTTCGTGCAGTCCGCACTTACATGGATAAGACTAAGAGTTTCAGAAGGAGCGATCAATTGTTCGTGTCCTGGGTTACTCCTCATAAGGGAAAGCCCGTCACGAAACAGCGCCTGTCCCACTGGATGGTGGAGGCAATCGCTCTGGCCTATACGAGTCAGGGTTTGCAGCCTCCTGGGGGCCTGCGAGCACACTCGACTCGGGGCTTGGCCGCATCATGGGCCTTATTTAGGGGAGCTTCGGTTCAGGACATCTGTGCCGCAGCGAGTTGGTCCTCGCCTCTCACTTTTGTCCAGTTCTACATGTTGGATGTCTCCGCCCCGTGCTTAGCACGCGCGGTTTTGACGTCCTGAGGACTCTTTCCTGTAGGTTGGTGGACGCTGGATAAGCTTGTCTGGCAATACGGGAGCTACCACATCCCATAGTGAGACATCGAGCGAAATATTATGAAAGAGAACTTTAGGTTATTTACATAACCCCGGTTCTCTGAGTAATATGAGTGAGATGTCTCACCAGACAACCCTTCTTGCTTGGGCGAGTGAGAAGAGGTGCTTATCTTGAATGAGGCGGTGCCGTCCGCATGAGCTATTTAAGGTAGATGGCACTACCTGATGCGGACGGACACGTTCACCAGCCAATCAGGATTGGCGTAATGAGATTAATGCTTCTGAGAGCTGCACAGAGGCGTGCATCCCATAGTGAGACATCTCACTAATATTACTCAGAGAACCAGGGTTATGTAAATAACCTAAAGTTGTGTGTACAAGGAAGTCTTCTAAACCTTGTACATACAAAGGTACGAAAACTTCTGGAAACTTCTGGATCAAATGTGAAAATGGCCTTCCTGTTCACCTTGAGGGTGCATAAAACTCGTGTGTAATTTATTTCACCACCCAAAGTGACTAGAAATGTAGAAATAATTTGTCTGTCTGTCAATAAACTAAGTTTAATCTTGAATTAATAAGAACAGAATCAATAAAGGGGTTGAATGAATAAAATGTGAATAAAAATAAATAAAATGACTTCAGATAAACTTTCTGTTGTTCATTTTGTTTACTGGTTTACATGTGAATGGATGACTAAATAAATAACTTTCCCTTTAAAAAACAAAACAAAAGCAGCTTGTTGAGACTTTTAAAATAACTTTTCTGGATGTTTGTTCAGTGGAACAATATCAGGTATCAGTGTGGAGTAAATGATGTTTGGTATGTCTGCTGTGGAGTTTCCTGATCAGGACTGTGGTCGTCTCCCATGACTTGGAAAACCAGAGAAACATGAACTTTGCCATCAGACAGATGGATTATTACCCACCAGCAGTCCAGCTGTTTATTTAGTCATTTTTAGTTTCTACATTTTAATATTGCGGATCTGCTCATTCTTTAAAAATGCTTTCATGATTAATGTGAAATATTTCCTGGTGTTTCTACTGATGGTGCAGCAAAGAAAAGTGTAAAAACATGGAACCAGCTGATTGGTCTGTCCACAACTTCAACAGTGATTCCTGGATTTCTGGATTCCTGATCAATCAGCCGAGCCATGACCCTGGTAGAAGTGATGAGCAGTGGAGGAGGACTTTGCTACTTATTTAGAGCAGAAAGCATTTTTGCGTTAAAGAGGATTTACCAAAACAAAGGAGGCATTCATTTTCTGAGCGAAGTTGATTGTAAAATGAACAAAAAGTAAAGGGATGTGTTAAAATGCGTGCATTTGTCTCAGACTACAATCTGCAAAGTGAAACTGTGCATTACAGGTATCTTAACAAGGACAATGCAGGATAAAAAAGTTGGACTTGGATGTAGGTTTACTGCTTAGAACAGCTGAACAGAATTATATCGCAGAAGCTGTTTGAGGAATCATTTTAATATGCAGTTTATCTACTGATTTGACATAAAGGCCACACATCAACATTGTTTATTCAGTTGGAACATTTTCTGAGTTTATATGTAAACCAAGCCTTTGTGGCACCAAAGGGGACGTTCTCCATGAACAAGGCATCAGATCTGAGCTGATGTCCCAGCTGTCTGTCTGGTTTAAATGGAGGGAAAACTGTCCAACCCTGACGGCCAATCAGTTGCCTGGATAGTAAATGGTGCAGACACACTCTGTAAGAACTGTTGGAAGCAAACTATCTCTGTTTTTTTCTGTCTAAAAAGTACCTTACAAGTTTAGATCAGATAGTATTTGGCTTTTATGTTTCAGTTTTAAACCAGGTTTTAATTTTCCTCCTCTTAGCTTATGTTACGACCCAACTCTGCAAGGAGATTTGAGGTGGAACAAATGAGAACTGCAGACCGGTGTTTAATATAATGAAAAATACTTTATTAATCCCCAAAGGGAAATTCAATATTGTAGATAATTTGAGGAGGTCTTGTTCCAGCGGCTGATGGCTGCTGGCAGGAATGATCTTCTGTATCTTTCAGTCTTACATCGGACCTGAAGAAGCCTCTCACTGAACACACTTTGTTGTTTCATCACTGTGTTGTGGAGAGGGTGTGAAGACTCCATCATCTTAATCAGCTTGTGCAGCATTCTTCTTTGGACAATCAGCTCCAGCGGCTCCAGAGTTACTCCAAGCACAGAAACAGCTTTCTGGATCAGTTTGTTGATTCTCTTCAAGTCTCTGGTTCTGATGCTACTACCCCAGCAGATGCTGCAAAGCTGACTGCACTCTCCACAACAGACTTATAGAAGATATGCAGCATCTTGGTGCAGACGTTAAACCATCTCAGCTTCCTTAAGAAGTACAGTCTGCTCTGACCTTTCTTGTAGATGTAGTCAGTGTTGCATTTCCAGTCCAGTTTGTTGTCCAGCTGAACTCCAAGATACTTGTATTCCTCCACCACCTCCACCTCCTCTCCCAGGATGGAAACAGTGCTTTGTTTATTCTTCTTCCTCCTGAAGTCAACAATCATCTCTTTTGTTTTGCTGCTATTTAATATGAGATGATTTTCACCGCACCATTTAACAAACTGACTGACCAGTTCTCTGTACTGTGCTTCTTGTCCATCCCTGATACACCCCACAACTGCAGAGTCATCAGAGTATTTCTGCAGATGACAGGACTCAGAGTTGTACTGGAAGTCTGAGGTGTACAGAGTGAAGAGGAATGGCCAGAGTACAGTCCACATCCCCCCGACCATCAGGGTTGATCACATCATGTAAGCCAAGCTGGGCGTCAAAGGCAGCCCACAGAGACTAACCTCCGGCCGATCATTATCCCTGTGCTCTGGACATTGAGCATTGTGACCTTGTCGCTTACACCAAAAACAAGTAAAATCCGGGTAATCATGTACGATGTGCCCAAGGTGGAGACAAAGATGGCACACGCGTGACCGGTGGTTGTGGATGACACAAAAGAACTGCGCCCTGTTCGCCGTCATAAACCCAGCCGAATACAGCAAAGACTGCTCTGTATCCGTAAAGCGTACCTTCAGGAACCAGGTTCCATCAGCTATGGTGGTCCCTGGCAACATCCTCCTCCTGATGGACGAGATCGGCTCCACACCCCATGCCTGCAGTCGCTCCACAATTTCATCATCTGTAATGTCAACAGGTTAGTTAAGGACACCACCAACTCATTCTTAACCAGATTCTTGCCCATAACTCTGTCACCAATCTTGAAACCATCCAACAATTTCAGTTTAGCCGCATCATTGCTAACAGTGAACTCATATGTTTCTACATAGCAACCTACATCACACCACTCCTCCACACACCAATTTCATGGAATGCAGGAATTTCTGCACCGTGACATTTTCCTCCCCATCCACTGTTACATCTGCCGTGAAATTTTTCAGATACCGCACTGTCACGGTCGTTGTATCTCTCAGCTGCTATGCCTGTGTCGGCTGCCAACTCGGCCGACGCAGGGATAGCAGCAGCAGCCATGTGTGGCAAGCAACAGTCAGCTACAAGCTAAAAGATAAAACCGGACAACGCCACCCTGGGTTTTACGCCCAGGGAAAATAGCTAGGTGGTTACACCCACCACCAGGCACTCAGGTTCGTTAGCAATGAAGGCAAAGGCATCAGTTAGGGGTATTAAAAGAGATATTATTCCTACTTAAAAACTACAAGATACTTTAAAAAGAAAGATAAATCAGGGCTGATACCTACTGGGGTGGATGTGCCCAGAAGCTAGGGAAGGGACCCCAAGAACACCACATGAAAAGATAAAACCACACTAGAGAAGTAAGGAGGCACCACCACCAGGACACCAATTCACCACTGCAGTCTCAGCACCTGAAGAAGAATAGAAACAGTTCAAACACAAAATTAAACAATATAAAAAATTAAGATAAAATAATCAGCTTTGTCCCCAAAATGTCCTTCCGCTCCCCACTATCATGGGCGGCTCGACTGTCCAGTCTGCACCAGCTCGTGGTGAATCCGGCGCCCACGTCAGCGTTTCCTCTTTAAGAAGGAGTTGTTGAAGGCGGAGAATGGAACAAAATAAAGTAGAAGCCGCAGTAAAACAGAGCGGCCGATGGAACACCTGAAAAGATGCGTCAGAGCAGAGCAGCAGCGGTCTCCAGGGCATCAACTAATCCAGTGCCAGCAGATTTATGTCAGCTTCCGCCTGACCATAAAACTGGAACACAGTCGTGTGCCGCAGAACCAGTGATGCTGCTGGCAACAGCTTGCCACAGCAAAGAAGAAGTCCAAGCTACTGAAACAAGCCTCGGAACACCCAGCACCGATCTCTCAAACGAAAACAGCAGAGAGCAGTACCGGATGGGTAAAATGTAATTAAAACGTGACATGCTGCACTGCCGCTGAGCCTACCTGACACCAACCTGAAGCAGAAGCAAGGACTCCCCTGAATGACATAGCCCAGCTGCTAGTTGGCAATCTATGATCTGAATGCCCAGCTTACCTATATAGGGTGGCTCCCCCTGCAGCGATTGGCTGCTGGGAGGGAAAGCCAGAAACTACTAATAAGATACAGCTGTGTCCTGTTACACATGCTCCCTGGGACATCAGAAAACATGCCGCCACCACCACCTAACCTGTCGTTCACACACTCGAAACAAACACACAAACAATTTGGAGACAAAACGAAAGAGCCTGCAGGGAGAGAAAAAAGAAAAGGAAAAAGGCAAAGTAGAACGAAACACCACTTCCTCCCCAGGGCAGAGTCACAGTGGAGAGGGAATATCACTCAGTAACAGCAACAAGCACCCAGGCAAGAGGAAATGCAACCCCCCCCCCACCCAAAAAAAAAACAAAAAACAAACCTCAACTCACCAAACAACAACCAAGACACAGATGATGCCAAAAAGCCAATGTAAATCTCAGTTAGCAAAAAGAGGAGAGTGAAAGGAAGAAGACAGAAGAAGAAAAGACCAGAAACATCAAGATGGACCAAAGAAAGTAAAGAAAAGAAACACTCTCAAACAAACCTCGCTTCTCCTCACAGACATCTGCTTCCAGCCTCACTCAGCAATGCATCGTCTGATTGCAGCAGGTGCACACAGTCAGCCAAGGGCATGTTCAGGTTGGTATGGCCGTAAGCAGCAGATATGGATGAAAAATGCCTTTTGGAAGTTGTTCCAAATACATAAAGCTGGCGCCAACATGACACAGATCAAGCAGTGGTATCACACACATGTTTATGACATTTGAAATGTGCTTCAAATATTAAACAGAAAGATCAAAGAGTGACATCATAAAGGAAAAGGTTCTCCAAATATCCAATACACATGTGGAAGTGCAAAAGCTTCTGCACCTGGTATTCCCAGGCGGTTTCTCCAGAATTTGTTCGAATGTCAGGGTCAGAGTTTGCATGTAGGTAGGAACATTTTACTGTCAAGTTGTGTTTTTATAAATCCCAAAAGTTAACTATTATTTGTGTAGGCCAGGTTTTTGCGTGCAATAGTTTAAAAATGAGACCCGACCCTGTTTAACTTCATAGATCAGATTAGATCGGTCGTGTTCATGGTGGTATGGTCATACGTAGCAGATATGGATGAAAAATGTCTGAGGTTGCTCCAAATACTAAAGCTGGCGCCAACATGACACAGATCAAGCAGTGAGATCACACACATGTTTATGACATTTGAAATGTGCTTCAAATATACACAGAAAGATCAAAGAGTGACATGTCAAAGATCAAAGAGTGACATGTCAAAGGTCAAAGAGTGACATGTCAAAGGTCAAAGAGTGACATGTCAAAGATCAAAGAGTGACATGTCAAAGATCAAAGAGTGACATGTCAAAGGTCAAAGAGTGACATGTCAAAGGTCAAAGAGTGACATCATTCAGGAAATCATCTCCAAATATGCCACACGCAGATGGAAGTGGAAAAGCTTAGAGCATCTGGTATTCCCAGGCGGTTTCTCCAGAACTTGTTTTTACACCAGGGTCAGAGTTGGCGCAGAGGTAGGAACATTTTAATGTCCTGTTTTCATAAATCTAGAACCTGTAGAACCTGAGTAAATGTTGTGAGAACAAGACTAAATGATTCAGAGCTTCTGTGAAGAGACGTCAGCTGTCAACAGCTTTTACACTTTCTGCATGTTGTGCTTCTTACCTAAGATGAGACGGAAAGTGTCCACAGAGACAATAATGTCTTCTGTCTTCCTGCTGCAGAAGTAAAACCTGCAGTCCTCTGCTGTGATGTTTCTAATCATGAGTCCATTATCCTGGATTAAATATTTGGTTTTAAAGTCAGGAGAGCTGTAACTGGATGATGTTGGAGATAAACTGCGTCCAATCTGGACTTTAAGCTGACTGTGGTTTTTAGGACTATGAGATGTCAAGTGTAAAACTTCAGCATTAAAGTTGTTGCCGACAGGTTTTTATTATTTATCTCACCGTTCTCAAATTTAGCCCATTTTTCAGACATTTCCATGTATATAGACACTTTCACATACACATATATCGATGTTAAATATAACATTCAATTTAAATATTAAATCTAAAGATTAAATTCCAAAAAGCTGGTCAAATTGTAAATAAAAACAACAAGCAGAATCTGCCAATCTGATAAAGTTGCATTTTATTCACAGCAGAATACAGAAAAGCAGATCATGTTAACATTGTTCCAAATCTCCATTGTAAATGTGTTTTTGTCCAGAAAAGCAGAGTCACCGTGACGACCACAGGTCCTACATGAACACAGAAATCTGACCACACCAGAAATGAAGTCTCTTCAATGGTTTATTTAAAGAAATGTTTTTAAAATCATATCAATAGTCTATAAATCCCAGTACTAAACGTTCCCTATACATGCTTGTTCTAGAATAAGTTTTTTGGAGTTGTATGTTGTTGTTGACGGTGGCTGAATACTTAATGGATTTAGATTGTTTATTTTTATTTATCTGTAGTGATATTCTCTATTCTCTTCATGTTCATGAACTTTGTATTTTAATGTAAGATGATTTTACATGTGATGAAATGCACTTTATATTTTTAGTTTCTTTGCCAACTGTGAGCAGGTAAACAGAACTGTTTGTGGTCATGTTAGCTTCACAGTTTCCCTCCCCCTGCACTGTCACAGTGTTTTGTGGGTTTTGTCAGAGGAAAGCTCAGTAGATTAAAATAAACTTCTTTATGGTTCAAACATGTCGATAAAGCTGCTCAGCTTCTGTGCAGCTGAAATGACAGCAGAGCTTCTTTTTTTATTTAAGTTGCAATTAATGTTTTACCATCATGTAACTGTTTATAATTTGGTCCAGATATATGTTGCTTTTAATCTGTAAAATTGTTAAAATATTTTCCGTCTGTAATACTATGAGTAGTCCCGCACACTATATACTATTGTGCTAGAAGTAAATACTGTTCAGAAAATCTAACAAAATAAACAAAAAATACAAGAAAAATGGTTTTAAACAAACTACTCGTGTTCAGCCACACAAAATGCCTTAAAGCACCGCCTCCTTGTTGTTTTACTGTTCCATCAAATAAGAAAAGCAGAAGTAGACCTTTTCTGTTATATTTATACATTGATCACATCCGCCGGTAAGATCAACTATCATGAAGTGTCTAAAGAGCAGTGTCATCTGCATATAAAGTGATCATGTTCCACATTATATGATGAGGAAAGTTGCAGAAATCAAAAGGATTTCATGTGACATCAAATTGTTACACCCGCACTGGGCTCTACCACGAACACGCCCACTCCAGCCAGTTTCTGGATTACTGACCATTCACACCAGTTACCAATTCACCCTCCAGCTTTACATATAGCAGCTCTCCACTAACTCCTTGTCCGACCTTGTAACTGCTTGCAGCATATTTCCTTCTGTCCCTTCCCAGGCCTCGACTCACTCACCAGCACTGAAGAGTATTCTTGCCTGTCTCCTGGATAACCCCTTTAGCTTCATCACCATCCGTTTGGTGAAATCCTCATCTCCCTGTTTGTGAATAAACTTGTTCTAAATCTGATCAATCTTGAGGAGTCCTTCGTTACACAAACCTACTTCACCAGGAATCTGTGAAAGTTTATTCATCCTGACCTTTCTGATGACTCATGACTGACAAGGTACGGAGTGAACTGTAATTCTTTTTTTTCCCCCAAAATGATCACTGGCAGACCTGACAACAAAGACACAACCACATAGATATAAAAAGAACAGAAAAGATACAACATAATATAAAAAAGCAAAAGATATTAAATTAATACAAAATGTCTGCATTACCTGATGTAATGCAATGTTGAATTCATGTAGTCAGTTTATACGCTGATGATACTGCTCTTTATCTGTATGTTTACATTTAATCTGATCTATTTAAATTACTCCAAATATGTTTTAATAACTTTATAAGCTGTGAAACAACAAAGTGGCACTTCTTCATGGGTTTCATCCACCATGATATTCAGCATGTTATTTAACACTGAATGTGCATGTGGTCCAGAAAAAATAACCAATGTTTCTGAGTCTAAACCAAGAAAGCAAACCAACCAAGAAATGAGTCTAAAACCATGAAAACAGATAAAAAAAAAACAAAACAAAACAAAACAAAAAATCCTCTGGCAGATGGTGGAGCAGAAACCTTCATGAACCATCTTCTTTCCAGAACATCCATATTCTTCCAGCACCGTCCAGCTGTCCAGGTGTGTCCGTCTGCATCAAGGTAAAAGATGCTGAGCTTTGTAGTAAACATGTGTGAAGAGAGATGGAGATGAAACCAGGTGGATCTCCTTCTGAAACACAGCAGGAATACTTAGTTCAGGTGTAGTACTACTGATAGTACTGTAAGCAGTACCGCGGTGAAGAACAGTAAACAGTAGAAGTACTTCCTGCTGAGCTTCAGCAGTCATCAGGACTGAGTCAGAAGTCTGACCAGAAGTCTCTGAACGATGAGGATGGGTTATTGATGAACAGCTGAATGAAAGTCAACATGGACTCTTTGGTGCAGAGAAACTGGTTTTACTTCCAGCATGATGCAGCTTCCAGTCTTGATAAATACGGTGCAGTAAAAGGGACAAAATCAGACTGAGAAACTCCGGTCCTCTGTTTGGCCTCAACTGGACCCCCTTCAGTTCGCCTACCAGCCCCAGGTAAGAGTTGATGATGCCATTATCTACCTGCTGAACTGTGTCTATTCCCACCTGGACAAGCCAAGGACCACTGTGAGGGTCATGTTTGACTTCTCCAGTCTCTTCAACACCATCTAACCAGCTCTTCTATGAGAAAAACTGATGGGAATGTGGGTAGATCCTCCCCTTGTGCTGTAGGCCCCACAAGGAACAGTCCTCTTCCCTTCCTGTTCACCTCTACACCACTGACTTCAGCTACCAGAAGGATTCATGTCATTTTCAGACGTTTTCTGATAACTCTGCTGTAGCTGGATGTATCAGCAGGGGTGAGGAGTCTGAATACTGGACTGTCACATAAACAGCTTTGTCACATGGTGTGAACAGGACAACCTGATGCTCAACATGGCAGAAATGAAGCGACTGGTTGTGGACCTAAGGAAAGCCAAGGCACATGTGGCTCCTGTTTCCATCTCTGGTCAGCATGTAGGTGCATTTTCATCACACCTAGAGTTGCACAAAAACTAAATATCACAAGAAAAAAAAATACTAATGGAAAAACCTACATTCAAAAGAAAAGTCTCTCATGATGAGTTTTTCAAACGTTTCAATATAGAAACACATCACTAAAGTGTGTTGGAAACACTTCCATTGTGAGGTCATTTCCAGTAAAGATGGCGTGATGTGGAACAAAAAACAGCAAATTTCAAAGTTTTAGAAAAGAATATGAGGGAGAAAAAGCTTCAAAAAGCTGTTGCAAATTCTCCACAGCAAGTAGAAAACCCCAAAATAACACAACGTGTGCTGAACACTGTTCAATGGAAACACCCGCAAATCGCAATTGTTGTTTGTCAAAACTGAGAAATATTGCTTTTAGTTTGTGAAAAAATCTGTCGGACATGCAGCTACTGTAGAGGATTACACATATCTGGGAGTATTTCTTGGCAATAAACTTAACTGGGGTCAGAACATTGAATCCCTCTACAAGAAGCGCTATAGTCGCCTCTGCTTTCTGAGTCCTTCAACATCTGTAGGACCATGCTGAGGATGTTTTATGGCTGCTAGAGCCATTTTGTTTGCTGTTGTGTGCTGGGGCAGCAGACTGAGAGCAGCTGACACAAACAGACAACAAACTCCTCAGAAGGACCAGTGATGTGCTGGGAATGGAAGTGGACTCCTTGACGGATGTGCTGCACAGAAAGATGCCGTCTAAGCTGTGGAATCCTGGAGAACAGCTTCCATCCTCTCCACAGCGAGCTGCTAAAGTGCAGGAGAACTTTCAGTCCAAGACTGATTCCACCAAAATGCACTGCTGAGCGCTACAGAAGGTCGTACTCTGATCCTTTTCATTTACATCTATATTCATATTAATACAGTGATTTATTACTAAGGTTAAACTTTATCTTAAAGCAGTCTAAGATGCTAATGTGACAGCTCCGCCCCCCTCTTCACCCGAGTGTCCAAGGTATCTGGCTGCAGGTCCGATGATACAACTACAAAATCGACCATCAAACTGTGGCCCAGGGATTACTGATGCCAAGTGTACATATGGTGGACACCATTTGAACATGGTGTTCATTATGGACAATCAATGACGAGTCCGATCACAAAACACCATTTGGGTTCAGATGGGGGGGGACCATGCCCCCCATCTGCCTCCCAATCACTCCCCTCCAGGTCTCGCTGTTAATGCCCATGTGAGCATTGAAGTCCCCCAGCAGAACAATGGAGTCCCTAGAAGGAGCACCCTCCAACACTCCCTCCAAGGACTCCAGAAAAGGTGGGTACTCTGAACTGCTGTTCGGTGCACAAGTACAGACAACAATCAGAACCCATCCCCCCACCCGAAGGTGGAGGGAAACTACCCTTTCATCCACCGGGGTAAACCGCAATGACCTGCGTCCGTTCAAGGCAAGGAAAGGGAACATTTATGCCCATGGCTGTAGCCGTACTTTTGAGCCGTACTTATTATGGTAACTCCCCTAGATACCTGTTTGCCATGGGTGACCCTACACCAGAAGAAACCCAGTTATCATAAATCCAATTGTGTAGAAATCCTAGACGAAAAGAAGCAACAGACACATGACCTTCATCACTTATCCTGCAGCATGCGTCAGGATATGTAGGCTCCCTTTCGCCCACTCTTCGGGGAAAAAAGATTTGAGCAATTGCATTGAGAGACCAGCTGACCAGATCCATGATTTAAATTTGGCAGAAAATGGAGAGATGGTTACTCTAAATTGCCCATAGGAGTGAGCTTGAGTGTGAATGGTTGTTTGTCTCTGTGTGGCCCTGCGATGGACTGGCGAGCTGTCCAGGGTGTATCCTGCCTTTCGCCCAAAGACAGCTGGGATAGGCTCCTGCTTCCCCGCAACCCTGAATTGGATTAAGCGGTTTGGAAAACGAATGAATGAATGAATGAAAAAGGAGAGAGCAATCTCTGGATCCAGAGGTGATAGCAAATTATAGACCTATATCTAACCTCCCATTTATGTCCAAAATTCTGGAGAAAATAGTTTCAGCTCAGCTACATGCCCACCTGAACAGCAATAATTTATGCGAGGAGTTTCAGTCAGGATTTAGAGCTCATCATAGTACTGAGACGGCATTGGTGAAAGTTACTAATGACCTTCTTATGGCCTCAGACAAAGGACTTGTGTCCGTACTTATCCTGCTTGATCTTAGTGCTGCATTTGATACAGTCGATCATAACATTCTGTTACAAAGACTAGAACAGGTGATTGGAATTACAGGTACAGCGTTAAGCTGGTTTAAATCATATTTATCTGATAGACTTCAGTTCGTTCATGTAAATGACAAGTCCTCCTCCCAAACTATAGTAAGTCATGGAGTTCCTCAAGGTTCTGTACTTGGACCAATACTCTTCACGCTATATATGCTCCCTTTAGGCAAAATTATTAGACAGCATGGAATAAACTTTCATTGTTATGCAGATGATACTCAAATATACTTATCCTTTAAACCAGATGAAACAAATCAGCCCAATAGGCTACAAAATTGTCTCATAGACATAAAGACTTGGATGTCTAGAAATTTTCTCCTCTTAAACTCAGATAAGACTTAAGTAATTCTCGTTGGATCTGAAAAACTCAGAGCTAAACTTTCCGGTTTTGTAATGAACCTGGATGGCATTACTTTAGCTTCCAGTGCTACAGTGAGAAACCCTGGAGTAATATTTGACCCTGACCTGTCCTTTGGCCCACATGTTAAGCAGGTTACTAAAACAGCCTTCTTTCATTTACGTAATATAACAGTGTTGCATCATTAACATGTATGTCTCCTGTCTCAGCAGGTCTCCCTGGCCGAGAGTAGCAGTTCCTGTTGTCTGTTGTCTTTCTGTCCTCTTCCCCCCACACAGCAGAGGCAGATGGCTGCCTGTCCTGAGCCCGGTTCTGCCGGAGGTTTCCTTCCTGTTAAAAGGGAGTTTTTTCCTTCCCACTGTTGCCAGTGTACTTGTTTAGGATGGGAGATTGAGTTGGACTCAACTCAATCTGTTGGTTTCCTTATATAGGCTGTTATGAATTGGCCTTCACAATGTTTTCCCCTCTGTCTGTAAAGCATCTTGAGATGGCATTGCCGTGATTTGACGCTATATAAATAACGTTGAATTGAATTGAATTGAATTGAGAGAGGCCCAGATAGATAGATTGACAATACACAGAAGCAGCAGGGCAGAGTGGGAACAGGAGGGAGAGAAAAAGTGACCATCCTCTCCGAGAGCATTGTTCTTCTTTTTATAACACAGCATATATACTTTTATGTATTTATATATTGCTTATGCTTAATAGTATTATTCTAATTATTGTTTTATAGATTTTTTTTTTAATCTCTTGGTTTTTTCTTTTTTTTAAAAAAAATCTTTTTAAGTTTTTATGGTCCAGTGTCATTAGGATTCTCCCTGTTGAGGGCTACATCTGTTTGGTCTGAGTCGTCGTTGTAGTGGGCGTCGTCTGGCTGAGGTTGTTGGTAGGGCTCCTGCACTGCAGTCTTTTGGCTGTGATGTGGACCATGGCCTGCCCCGGCCTGGACCTTTCGTGTGACTGGAGTCACCAGTAGTCATTCTTGGAGTGCTTCCTGATGTGGAAAGATTCCACAGGTGTCATTACCTTACAGCTGATAAAGAAACAGAAACCTGAATGCAGAGTTTCATTTTCATAGAACGACGGTTAGGGAAAGGGTGGGTTTGTGTGTTTGGGCTACATGTGTGTGTGCATGTGTATGTGACATTGTTTTTATGATGTAAAGAACTTTGAAATGCACAAAAAGCACGATATAAATAAAGTTTGATTTGATTTGACGATAAGGTTTTTTATGTGTGATGTACAATATAAATAGAGTTACCATTACCTTCTGTGAGCAGGTAATGGAGCAAACATGTTTGTGGTCATGTTTGCTGCTCAGTTTCCTCTCTCTGCACTGTGAAGAGAGATAGTGGTTTGTGGGTTTCTCATAAAGAAAGTTTATTAGATTGTAGAGTAAAATAAACTTCTTTGTAGTTAAAATGTGTCCATAAAGCTGCTCAGCTTCTCTGCAACTAAAATGAAAACAGATATTTTCATTTGACTTGAAATGAACATTTTAGCATCATGTCTGATTATAATTTGATCCAGATATATATTGCTTTTATTCTGTAAATATGTGTAAAGTATTTTCCTTCTGTACTGCTTTGTTTGTTCTTTTCAACCTGTCCTGTCCACCATCCTGACAGCAGAATGTTGGTCTGGCTGCCATGTTTGGTTGAGTAAATTTACTCTTCCAATATGAGCCCATGGATACTAGCCCCCTATTGATTCTTAAGTTTTGTTGTTTATTTTATTATTTATTTCATAAATCTACTATTTCAGCTTATAACTGCTGAAGTGGACCAGAGGAAAAGAGACAATACAGTGGGAGGACGACAAAAAGATAGAAGAGAAAAATTATGGAAAGCGAGAAAACAAACCAAAAAAACAGGAAAAGGAGGGAGTAAGGAAAAATTGAAAACAAGTCACAGCAAATGTCACACCTTCTCTACAGATAAACTGAACATCTTTTACACCTTTAGAAAATCACCAAGTATCTAAAACTTCAAAGAAAACACGACAGACATCGTAAGAGGAACAACCATGAGTAGGTACAGACAGAGCAGAAACCGGTATATGTGCAGAGGTGTGTGTTGGTGTGTATGTATGTGTGTAGGGGTGTGGGTGTGTGTCTATGCGTGAGTATGTTTGGTTGCTGGGGTATGGGTGTGCGTCTGTGCTTTCATGTGCATGAGTGAGTGTTAGGGCTACTACCTACTTGGGGTGAGTTATGCTAGGTGATCATGCAAATGCAACCCCCCCCCTACTAGAGTCAGGGGCAGATCAGGAGGGCCCCAAGTCCAAGGAAACCAGCAGCCAACACAGAGAATGGAGCTGAGGCCGCCTCTTTCTGCCTGGGTGGGCATGTAGTCGCCCACCTAGACAGAAAAAAGAAGAGGAAAGCCACCGCCAGAGCCCCCTCCCCCACTAGAGAGCACAGGCCCCAGGAGACCCAGGCCAGCAGACCATCAGGCCCACCAGGCACTGGCCCCACATGCATGAGTCAGGGACAGACACCAGGACCCCCTGGGCCCAAGGGACACCCACCTCCCTGGGGAAGGCCTGACCCAACACCAGTGAGAGCAGGGTCAGCCCAGACAGTCACCTGCTGCAGGCCAGCACCCGTCCCAGTACCCCTACCAAGCACCTCAGAGACCGCAAAGCCCCCAATGGGCCCCCTAACAGCCCACCGCCTCCTTGTTTTAACTGCTTAAAGTCCATCTGGTAACTGAGGCTCTGTTATTTGTATTTCAAGTCAACACAGCAGTGTGCATAAAAACAACTATTGTTAAACTTTTACCACTATGGACATGTTATACATGGTTAGAAAGCTTCCAGTCTCCATGGTTCAACCACTAAGTTGTGTATTCAAAATAGATGAAAATAATTTTATACAGGTGGACATTGAGAAGTTAAAATTTCATAAAGTCAAAGAGAAGCAGAATTAGAGCTTTTCTGGTATATTTATTCATGGATCACATTAAACACCCAGTAAGATCAAATATCATTCTGTGTCTGAAGAGCAGTGTCATCTGCATACAAAGTGACCATGTTCTACATTACATGATGTTAATGAAAGAAAACCTGCAAGTTGCAGAAATCAAAATGACTTCATGTGACAGCAAATCTACTTTACCAGGAATAAGTGAAAGTTTAATTCATCCTGACCTTTCTGATGACTCATGACTGACAAGGTATGGAGTGAACTAAAACACAGACTTAGTTCTGGTTGCAACAAAAGTATTTCAAACAATGATTCAAGACTGATGAACTCCTTAAATTGAAGTCTCGGAGATATAATTCATTTAACGTTAGCAAACACTAGAGTGCTGAAGACAAAGCAATAAGAAGATCTGGCAGAAACAGAAGATAAAAGAAAACCTTATATACGGATATACAAGAGAAGCTAACAAGATGCTTGTGAAACACATGACGCAACAGGAAGAACAATAAAAGGAACTCTGAAAGACCCAACAACAAAGACGTATCAACCACATGGACATGAAGGTCAGAAAATACACAAAATTATTTTTCAAAGGACAAAAATATGAAATTAATACAAAAAGTCTGAATTACAGTACTGCAATGCTGAATACATGCAGTAATATTATACGCTGTTTAAATTACTGTGTGAAACACTAAGACTGCAGAGTTCAACACAAACTGTGTTTTTCTAACTGTATGAGCTTTTATAAAACAAACAGGTGCTTCTTTATGGGCTGTCGTCCACCATGATATCAGTATTAATATAGAAAATATCAGAGTTTTCAAATAGGCTTTAATGTCTAAAATAAAAACAATATTCAGGCAAATCAAGCAGAAAAACAATTTTAAACATTATTTTTAAAGGTATTAAGAAACAGGATCAAACTGATCTCAAGATGGTTTTGGTTGAAAGCTGAAGTTCCTCCCATCAGTTCTTATTTTAGAGTCCATCCAAGATGACTCAGTAACTCACTGAAGTAAATCTTCAAGATAATTCAATCAATTCCCATCAACTATTAATATTAATCTCTCTAAAAAGGCAATAACCAAAATCCTCTGGCAGATGGTGGAGCAGAAACCTTCATGAACCATCTTCTTTCCAGAACATCCATATTCTTCCAGCACCGTCCAGCTGTCCAGGTGTGTCCGTCTGCATCAAGGTAAAAGATGCTGAGCTTTGTAGTAAACATGTGTGAAGAGAGATGGAGATGAAACCAGGTGGATCTCCTTCTGAAACACAGCAGGAATACTTAGTTCAGGTGTAGTACTACTGATAGTACTGTAAGCAGTACCGCGGTGAAGAGCAGTAAACAGTAGAAGTACTTCCTGCTGAGCTTCAGCAGTCATCAGGACTGAGTCAGAAGTCTGACCAGAAGTCTCTGAACGATGAGGATGGGTTATTGATGAACAGCTGAATGAAAGTCAACATGGACTCTTTGGTGCAGAGAAACTGGTTTTACTTCCAACATGATGCAGCTTCCAGTCTTGATAAATACGATGCAGTAAAAGGGACAAAACCAGACTGAGAAACTGTTTTTGTTGCTGAAACTATCAGCTGATCTGTGTTTTAAATAGCAGGACTGAAACCAACAAGCCACTTCATCAGCTGCTGGTTTAACTGGTCTTTAACCCACTGAGACTGGAACCCAGCAGGAAGGACTGACCAGAGAGTTCAGGTCCACTAGCAGCTAACATGGCAGGATGAAGATGTGTTAGTTTTACCTGCTGGTTCTCCAGCATCTTTGGGTTCTCAGTGCTGGAAACTTGAAGGTTCTTCATCCTGCAGGTGCAGCTCTTCATCATCACAAACACACAAATCAAACCTGTCAACAGACCATCAGATGAGTTTCTGTACTGAAAACTGGACATTTAGATCCTAACGATCAGAGTGAGATGTTTGTGTTTTTGATGGCTCAAGTTAAAATCTGAGAAAAATGTTAGTTTAACTTCTATCAACAGAAATGTGACTCTTACAGGTTATTACTTTAATAAAACTGCTGACTACAACGACTGCAGAACTGAAAATGAGCTAAAAACTCACCCATGATGATAAAAACCAGGACGGTGATCAGACTGAAGGAGGTCAACATGACAGCTTCATTGAACCATGTTTCTGTTTGGTTGCAGTGACTGTAATGGTTTGAGTCTGCAGTCGGAGTAACGGGAACATCTGGAGACAAATGTGATGAAGATGAAATAAACAGGTGAGGGGAGGAAATCATGACTCGTTACAGATTATTAGTAGACCGTTTCTGCTGACGTTGCTTTTATCAGGAATGGACGGTTTGAGTTTTGGGTCGGAATGGCTAATACTAATGTTGGTGTGTTCCTACAACCAACTGTAACCCGACCTGAGAGATGGCGTATTAGCCAATCAATCAATCAATAAATCAATAATACTTTAATTATTTACTCTTCACCAAAGGGAAATTAAAGGTTCCAGTAAACCCGTCCAAGATTTGACAAACAGAACAATTTATACACAGATCTGGGCAGACTGAAGACTCACAACCAGCTTCATCATTTAACAGAAAAGAACAAAGGTACATTAGGATTCAGGGTAGGGTAGAGGGCAAAAAGCAGGTACCACCTTACTGTGCCTTGTGGGGTGCAGTCTGGAGAGACAAAAAAAAACCCTCATGGACACATAAGCACAAATTCAGACAATAGACAACACAGAGTTCAGTCATGCGGTGAGTCAAGGGTAAACTGGTAGGGCTTCAGAAACAGAGGGACAGAGCATCATCACCACATTCCGTTCTCCTGGGTTGCACCGGCCCCAAGGCCTTCAGGAGATCAGTATCCAAATAAGATTGATTATTTGGGTTTCAGGCAAAGACCGTATGTAGAAAGATGGATGGAACCTCTGGTGGTTAAAAGTGAAGCCTATGCAGAAGTGGATAAAACTACAGTTCCCCATTCATCCACTAGGGGCTGCAAAACAAAGCAAATCCCCATAGACTCCCATGTTAAAAAGACCAACTTCACAGCAGAAATAAACACGTTTACAGCCTGGTACAAAAATCCATTTTATGTTAAATAGATCAGGTTTACCTTCATGACAACTGTGGGGAGAGTGAATTTTCTTTTCTAACTTGTGTAGTAAAACTATGCCTCTATCAATTACTACTTATTAAATTTTACTTACCTTGGAGCACCACTCATCACTTTTACTTAACTTAAGATTCAGGAGGATGAGAAAAACCTGAAATATACTTAATTCAATAAACACAGTCTCACTTAAAGTAGTAAATTCTCAGAACGAATGAACCAGAAATTGTACATTCAGAAATTATGACAAGAACGGATGAATTGATTATACATATTTATTACAATGATGGTAAACATACAGCAGTGAAAATGAGCAATGATGGAGAGGTTATTGGTGAGATGGTCAAGTGAATTTGTTTACAGGGATTTTCATTTATGATAGTAATAATGAGAGGTAAAAATGAATTGAATGAAATGGGGCAGAAAGGAACTGGTTGGAATTGAAGCAATTAAATTGGTATCGTTATTTCAATTAAATCTTTGTTAAAATTATACTTAGTGATATTGTGTTTGAATGAGAATTCAAATTTATACTTTGGTTAAATTTGATGTACTGTTGAACACCACAAGTGATATCAAATCGCTATGAAGATCCTACTTTTTCCCGCTGGGTCAGTTGATGGAGCCGGCGGACCGGGTGGTTCTGTCCTGGACTGCAAGTCTCCGGGAAATGGACCTTCTGGCGTCGGGAGAAGTAGGTCTGGAGCTGCTCTGATGAACGGGTTGGGATCTCTGTCCAACAGAATCCCAGAGCCAAGGGCGGTGTTTCTCGTACTCAAATTATTCCAAAGGTTGTGTTCCACGCGTACTGTCTGAGGGTAGGCAGTACTTGTACAGACGCAAAAATTAGTGGAACTGCGGTTCTGGTGAATTACTGATCTCAAAAAGGAAAAATAAAAATGTTCGCTGGGTAAACTTAAACAAGGCTTGTTTCGCCTTCAACACAAATATTACTTTTCTGTTCGAACTTATCTCGTTAAGATCTTACGCGCACAAAAGAAGAGAGATGGAGTAAACTTATGAGAACAAAGAAACAGCTGCGTACAGCGGAAAGTTGCGAGAGGGCAACGAAATTAAGTCAAAGTACAAGAATCACGGCGATCGAGAGTCAAGGGCCGAGAGAGAAGAACAAGGGAGGACAAAACAAAAAGAAGAGAAGAGCTAAGTCCAGAGCGCGGGTCCATTTAACTGGACCCTTCCTCCTAGGTCCTGACCAATCGCAAACCACTAATAGTCAGAAGGCTGGTCAGTCTTACCCAATCAGGTCAGCTTTGATTGTTAACCAAGAGGGTAGGAGTGATTCAGGTCTTATTTCACTGCGGGCCCTGGTTCCTTTCTCCCATTTCATTAACATGATCATGATAATCAAATTATTAACTTTGTTTCTTAGCTTTAAGCATGGCAATCAACATTCTGGGGACTCATGCAGATGTTTTGTTTGCTTGAAAAGGGAACATTTACCAATAGTAATACTTTTACACATGAAACCCAATTGTTGTATATTTCACATATTTCTTATCAAGTGTGGATTAATCCATTGGCATGACTTGTCTTCCTCAGCCGATGAATCCTGAAAGAGAGTTACATTCTTATCCATTCCTATTATTTGCTTAACAGGGGTTCCAAACTTGGAAAGATATATCCAACATTATGTAGTAAAGTGTTCATGATTGATTCTGATGTGTGATCAGTTCAAGGATTTAAAACACATATGAGAATGAATAAAAAGGGAAACTTCAGTCAAACCTATCAACAAAAATCATGTAGGCTACATTAAACCAGTTAGTGACAGGAAATTTAAAGGAGACACAAAGAAGTGCATCTGGAGTTTCTTCCCGTGGGAAGAGGGGTGGATCTGTCACCCAGAATGTATATTCGGGGAGGATCAAAGCAGAGTTGCCGGGTCTCTCTCCTAGCGCCGTTGAGTCTTATCTGGAGGTGTAAAGGTGTCATTTTGACAAGAGCCAGTTGCTTAGTTCGATGTGACATTCCGTATCTATTGACCTAAGGGACTGTAAACTGTGTTAGAGGTTTTGTTCAGACCATCTGGTTTGGGGTCTGCAGGAGGTCCTGAAAGAGAAATCTGGAGGTAAATGTGAATTGTGTGTTTATCTGGGGGGAAAAAGAAAAGAAAACTAATACACCCGAAGCCGTCCTCCTCTTTCGGGTCACAAAAGGTCATTTTCTCCAGTCCTCTAGGATGACACCCCCCTGACTGCAAGAGGAGATCAAGAGCCCATAATTTAATCCTGCCAAGGAGAAAAAGAAAAGGAAAATAAAAGTTGTTTTATTCCTCCTGGAAGAGCCTTGGAGGCTACACTTGCATGTTTAAAAGTTATTTAATCTTGAAATTCAGGATATTTAGTGGTGTGTCCGTTTGACTGACAGGTACCCGATCTCCTGCTTTAAGTAAGATGAACATAGAACAAAAATTTTTTGCTGGTTAATTTGATTTACCTTTATCCCGCTTACCTCCATTAGCTGGTTAGCTCCTGTTATCTCCAGGTTAGCTCGGTTAGCTCTTAGCTACAGGCAGGTCAGAGTTCGCTAGATGTCAATCATCCACCATGACGCTCACAGCCCCCCTCTCAGCTCCATCTCTCACTCTTATATTTGTATTTTCTGGGCAAGACGACACACATGACCCTGCCAAGATGGCGATGGTAGGAACCGCCCACCGAGCTTCAATTCAGCTCTTCAGAAACCTACGGGTGACGTCACAGAGGCTCCGCCCATCTTTCGACATACAGTCCATGATTTCAGGCAAGGAAAATATTTTGCTCCCAGCCTTGACTCCGGGACTGGAACTGCCAGCATGAGACCAAATAGCCTGATGGTGGGGGGGGTCAGTTTTCACCGATACAAGCAGACATCCGCTCCATGTTGGAATCGATTCTGCGAACCTCCTCCAGTACCGCCACCAGTTTGTCTGCGTTTGTCAATGCTTGAGTCTGTGCGCTGCTCGCCCAGCACATTCCCCCACAGAATCCAGGGAGCCTGCCAGTTGATGCCCATATCTGGCAGATTTTCAGGTACATCAGGAATCCACCAGCTCCAATAAGCAGAAAACCGAGTACCATAAACCCAAAATTGTAAACATCTTCCTCATCCTGGATTGAGAGAACTGCCAGACACATTGGTCTTCACTTGGCCTAAGAGCCCAAAACGTAACCAGCAGGATGCGTTCCATTGGGACATGCGGGCTCCCCTCTGCCCGATCTCCAGGATGAAAAAATTTGATTGATTGCATTCAGAGACCAGCCAATCAGATCCATGATGTAGAAGTTTAAGCAATAAGGAGATGTAGTGAGGCTCCGAGACAGACAGGAAAAAGTATCAGGCCAGAATTGGAGCAAAGGAAAAAGCCTTAGCCTTCACTGAGAGCTGGAGAAGAAAGCCTGACAAGCATGACGCATGGTGGAAACGAGGTATTAAACCACCTGGATGGAGGTTTCCTTTAACATCCGAACCACACTGTGTCACGGTTGTGGTGGAGGTGAAGACCCAAAAGCAGAGATGGGAGCCAGAGATGCAGAAACTAGACATTTATTCCAAAGATAACTGAAGGCAAGTAAACACAGGAGGCAAACAGAAGTAAAAAAAACAAAACAATGGACTAACAAACAGAACTGAAACCAAGGCCATAAATACAGACAGAAACCAAACAACATGTTATGAATAAACTAACGAGACCAGGTGGATCTAACTAACAGGAACAAAGGCTACACAGGAAACAAGACAAGGGAACTAATCAGAGAGAAACTACAAAAGAAAACAGGAATCTGGAACTTAGAAAACACATGAAACAAGACATCACACACTGAACTTTAAACCCTGATGTTTCTAAGTCATTTAAAGATGCACTACAGAAGCTTTGTCATTTTCTCAGTGATGTCCTCTATTGAAGCTAGTGAAGCATCTTGCATCCTGTCTCTCCTTTGAGATCTCTCCAGACAGGAAAAGTCAGGATTACGTAAAATTTCCTCGTCTTTTCTTCTGTCTCTTTCTTTTCCTCTCTTACACTGATAATATCTTCTTTCTTTGCAGGAACGGTGGGTTTTTTTTTAAACAACCGGTGTGTTTATATCTGTTGGCTAGCATGATGTCGTGTGTGGAGCAAAACTCTGCTGCAACGTCTCACAATGTGTCGGAGGATAAATTTGTTTGTCTTTGTTTGATTTTCTGAACTAAACACCCATCTTTCATTTTCCAGATGAGATTAAATTCATATTTAAAGTGTAGAAATTATGAAAATGTGTTCAACAGGATCTTGTTGTCGTAATTCAGCAGCTTTCACTGAGATCATTTCAGCATCAGCTGTAAAATCTTTTATCCTGAACTCCGTCAGGATGTCAGACTGAGCTGAAGTTCCTCTTCAGAAGATCTAAAATAACAGCAGCTTGTGTTTCTGAGGCTCCACGGTTTCCATCTTTTAATGATAAACTAGTGACGGCAGCTTTATGTGTGTCGCCACACAGACGGTTTAAAAACATAAAACTGTATTTTATGACAAATTGTGTCACATTTAGACTTTGACCCGTTTTGCTCCTCAGAACAGAGGATTTCAGGTGAATATATTAGAAAGCAGAAGGTGATGTTCTGAATTTCTACCCAAACCCCAAAAACTCTGTGACCAGCTCGGTGGTAGAAGTCATGTTAACATTAATAGCTGGAGAGAAAAAAAACAGCAACTCCAGCTGAGAAGATGTTTCAGGACATGTAACGTGAGAGTTCAACTGGAAACCAGTTTTTATCAGCAGACCAGAAGATCCAGAAGTTTCCAGACCAGAAGTAAAAACCTGCAGGACTTACCTGAGATGAGACGGAAAGTGTCCACAGAGACAAAGTTCCCTTTTATCCTCCTGCTGCAGAAGTAAAGCCTGCAGTCCTCTGCTGTGATGTCTCTAATCACGAGTCTGTTTTCCTGGATTAAATATTTGGTTTCATATTCAGCAGAGGGATATTCAGGAACAGAAGCAACAGTCTCTCCAATCTGGACTTTAAGCTGACTGTGGATCAACATGAACCAGGACATGTCTGTCTTACTGATGTTGCAGGTTAAAGTCACATCTGTTCCCAGCTCTCCTCTGACCTCCGTCACGTCTTCAGTCTCTGCACAGACCAGAACCACCATCATCATCATCATCATCATCATGAGATCCATGATCAGGTTCAGCATGAAAGACTGAAGGAGTCGTCTGGAAGCAGTTCAGCTCTGCTGAGAGACCATGGAGGAAGTGTCTTCACTTCCTGGTTGACAGGATGATGATGCTGAGTGGTGACATCTGATAACAAACCACAAACGTTTCTTCAGTCTCAGAGGACGGAAGTGAAACTTGTTCACCTCCAGACTGAATCTGCAGCAGGAATCTGGGACAGATTGTCTTCATAGAGCTGCTTTTCATCTGTTTTGTCCTCCTGATGTCAGAGAATCAGGAATGAAGGTGGAAACTAAAGCATCATTTCCAGGATCCTGAGCTTCTGTTCTTCCGTCCTCCATCATCTTCAGCCTCAGACTGGTTCAGGAAACAGAACCAGGACTATGTGTGGACATGTCCACACATAGTTCTGGTAGCCTCATGCTTCTCTGCATATCAAAACAATAAATCCAACCACACAAATGAATAAAACCATTAAATTTGGTTTGTTGCATATCGGATCTCTTCTGTCTAAGTCTCTGTTAGTAAAATACCTGATCACTGATCATAATATTGATCTATTTTGTCTCACGGAAACCTGGCTGCAGCAAGAGGATCATGTTAGTATTAATGAATCGACTCCACCTGGTTTTCTAAATGTTCAGGTTCCCAAAACTACAGGCCGAGGAGGAGGTATGGCTGCTTTCTTTAAATCAGAGCTATTGATTAGTCCTAGACATAAAAATAGTTACAATACCTTTGAGCTTCTGATTCTTAGTCTATCCCACTGTTGGGAATTTCAGTTGTTATAATATGTTCAGTTCATATTATGATAATCTTTTATTAATCTTACATTGATGTTCTTCATCAATCTTCATTACAAGTTAAAAGTTTTCCTCTGTGTGCTGTTTGGATAAACAGGACATTCCAGTGACATGCAAGGTCAGAGTGGTCTGCCCAAACTTGATAAACATTTGGTTCCTATCAGGATGGTATCTTTATGAAGAGCACACATACGCATTGTCCTATTGGACTTTTGAACCAAGCAAACACCCACTCACACACACACACACACACACACACACACACACACACACACACACACATTGAATTGTATCAACTTGGATGAATGTCAGGTGGTATCTTTCAATAAATGGCTTGGGGTTTTTTGAATCTCAGCTTCTGAGATGAGCCTCCTCACAAGTTAAACAAGATTGTCTCGCCTGGCTTCCTGCTTATTTAATGACAATTATGTTAAGATGTTAAGGGTTTAAACTTAACACCCACCCAAGATGGAAATCAGAGAAGCCACTTCTCCTAGTAGTAGTCTACTGTTCACCTTCCTCACAGTTCCTAACTGACTTCTCAGACTTCTTATCAGACTTAGTGCTGAATACTGATAAAGTTATTGTTCTGGGGGATTTTAACATTTATGTTGATGATGAACATGACAGTTTAAACATTGCCTTTGACTTAGTGTTAACAAGTGTTAACAAATTTAAGAAGTCTATTTTAGCAGTATTTCCTCCAATACCATGTGTTAACTTGACAGAAAACATCCGTCTGTCTGTGAAACGCCACATACGGCGTAGGCTGTGATCACATGTGAGCATGGTCTGTGCCGCATGTGGTACAAAGTGCATGTGTGTCTCCTATTGCTTTGTTATTGTTTGTGTGCACTCCTCTTCACTTTTCAACATCTTAATCAAACATTTAATTCACTTTTTTAATGAAAAAATCATTTTTTAACGTTTTATCACATTGCGTGCTACGCGGTACCACATGTGATGCTTTTGCCCTTGCTCCTCAACCAATGCTGATTTAAAACTATGGTACTTGCATTCTTGCATTTCACAATCTTAACCCCCTTCCTATATGTAATTGAGGAGATATAAATGATCATTTAATAAACTTTTTACTGAGCAGCATCATATTGTATGCATATACCAAATTATTATATATTCATAGGAATTAAACATTGAGTTGATTCAATTCACATCTTTCAACCCCTTAACCTTTTATTTATGTAACCCTTTTCGAATTTCTCTTCAACCTCACAAATGGTGTATCCTGGAGCATCACATGAGATGTCATATGCAACATGCACTGAGTAAACAGTGTACTTTGTCCTATAATTGGCACATATTTTCAGTATCACTATCTGAAGTACTTTTAAAATGCCATTTTGCCCACGGCAATCCCTTAAATGTACTTTCAATAA